>NC_141776.1:5854166-6180833 GCF_051362555.1 Lingula anatina
GTTTATTTCCATTTTTAACACTTTTTTAACATAAAACAAAATTAACAGTTTACTGCCATTTTTATATGACCAACTAAGAAAATTGATGAGATGGGAAAAATATCAATAGAACAGTATTAAATTTCCAATTTCCTCCATTCTGAGATTCTGAACATAGTGGATGATTGAATCTGACAAACTGCAATGATATGTGTTTATTTCCATTTTTGACACTTCATTACACAATACAAGATAACAAGTTTACCATCATTTTTACATAATCAACTAACAATGTTGTAAAGATGCAGGAAATGTCAAAAAAACACTTTTACATATCTTATTAGTTCAATAATGAAACTATTAACATGCCTAAGAATTGAATCAGAGAAAATGTGAAAAAAAAAGCATAACTTCCCTAAAAATGACCCAATCATGCTGATTTTCGAACTTGACCTGCGTATTATAAATATTCATCAGTTCTGTAAGTTTCAAACCAAAAGGTAAAATGGTTTTCCACTTATCGTGTTTACGGTGTTGCATATATGCTGAAAAAAGTGAAAAAAAAAGGCAAAACTTCCCTAAAAATGACACGATCATGCTGACTTTCGAACTTGACCTGCGTATTATAAATATTCATCAGTTCTGTAAGTTTCAAACCAAAAGGTAAAACGGTTTTCCACTTATCGTGTTTACGGTGTTGCATATATGCAAAAAAGTGAAAAAAAAGCAAAACTTCCCTAAAAATGACCCGATCATGCTGATTTTCAAACTTGACCTGCGTATTATACAAATTCATCAGTTCTGTAAGTTTCAAACCAAAAGGTAAAACGGTTTTCCACTTATCGTGTTTACGCTGTTGCATATATGCTGAAAAAAGTGAAAAAACAGCATAACTTCCCTAAAAATGGCCCGATCATGCTGATTTTCGAACTTGACCTGAATATTATGAATATTCATCAGTTCTGTAAGTTTCAAGTCAAAACTTAAAACGGTTTTCCACTTATCGTGTTTACGGTAAAAGTGCACGCCAACGGCAACGGCAACGGCAACGGCGACGACAGACGCAGGTGACGGCTATATGTACAGATACATCTGTGTCTGTACATAAAAAGTATATTATATTCCACCCCAAATCCTCACACTTACCAAGCTTGCATAGTGCTGCCACTGTGGTAAACATTACAATAACCAACGGCGCTTTCACATGCTGAAAGTTCCACGCAGCCACATGAATTCCTCCGTGCCCCTCCTCGTGCCAGTTCACTTTAGGATAGTGCGTACTGTCATGCGTGCTGTTCTTGGATTCGTTTCCATGGAACCAAAAGTGCATGTCTTTTTCCGTTCCTGGTTTATTATAATGGACAACATCAGGTTGACTTGCATAGCAGGGTACAAGAAGTGACATGATGACTAGCATGAGCAGCAACAGGGGTTGCCTTAGCCTGGTCACTTTAAAACATCTACGTGTCCATGCCGCCACAGAGACGCAACACCTTACAGTCCATTTTCTAGCCATAGTGCGTTGTTTAAAACATGTTCCTTCAAACATGCCTATGTGTGTCTTGTTCTGACCAAGAACCTCCACGGCCATGTGCTGAATGGATATTTTAGTCATAAGACTGAGAGCCTCCTTTGATGCATCTAAAAGAAACAAACAAATAAAAAAAAAAAATTATATGTAATTGTTAATTCAGTAGCAGTGATAAATCACAGAGATTAGTTTAACAATGATGTCACCTTATTACAGCTGTTCTACTATTGGTAGTTGGACATCTGTCAATGCATTACCAGTAATGACCTACTGTACCTGTCACTGGCTCATTACTTACTGTCACACCAAACAAAGTGTCACATGTGACAGAATCACGGTCACACCTAACACAATGTCACATCTAAAGGATCACAATCACACCCAACACAATGTCACATCCGTAAGAATCACAATCACACCCAACACAATTTCTCACCTAACAGAATCATGTCACACCTAACACAATGTCACATCTTCCAGAATCCTTGTCACTGCTTACAAGCAGACTTTATCTTTAGGGGATGGAAGCAATACCCACTGTCCTAGAATTATTTTATTTTCTAAGGCATTTTCATAATAAAAGATTTAAAATTCTACTGAAATTACTGATTTCCAGCTGATAAAAGTTTTCAAAATCTTCCTGTTGTCTTGTCTGCATTTAACCGATTATTTGTTAACTGTTCCAATAAAAGAAAAACAATTCTAAACAGTGACTGAGTCTCAAATTCAAGTCACCACAGTCTGCTTTACACTGAATCCATATTATCCTTATTACAATATGGTTTTTGCTTACACCACAAAGCCTCGTGCATGTCTTCTCTGCAGAATATATATGTATATATATATCCTCCTGACAGCTCTCTGCTAAACCTGGTATTCTTGCTGATAAAGTAAAAGCAAATACCTGTAGATCTGTGCCTTACTCTCAAACCCATTATTGTACGTCAAAGACAATAAACTGTTAGCATGGTTTCCAAAGCAACGCGAGCTCCACAGTTGAGTGGAATTCCATGCAAGAGTCATTCATGGTTACAAGTGTATCAGTGCAAAACAATCATACTTCCTTCTATGATTGAGCTAGAAAGTACTGGAAAATTTCAATATAGCTGTGTGTGTGTGTGTGTGTGTGTGTGTGTATGTGTGTGTATGTGAGTGAGAGAGAGAGAGAAAGAGAGAGCACAACCGCATAGGCTTATATACACAATGTATTCCAGCAACAGCTGCAAGTTGAGGATTCATATATCAAAGCAGTGTTCTTTATTTCTGCTGAAATAAATAAACAAACAAACAAGAAAAAAAATTTGCTAGTACTTTAACAAGCCAAACAGCAGAGAGACAGCAATGGCATTTAGGCAATGAAAGCGCAGACTAAGTCAAACATGCAGGGCTGGCAACCTAATCTTCCAATGGATGTAGCAAATTCCCTAAGTGGATTACGATGAGAAAATAAACCTATTTGGTATGATGATAAGCAGATCTATCTATCTTGTTTAAAAAATTATTTGTTCCATCATGCTGGTAAAGACAGTGTCTTTTTTCCTGGGTAGTTTATTAGCAGTGGCATTGTGTAGGTGTGATTTCCTTGTTGTAAAAAAAGTTGTGTTTACAATGGGGGAAATCTGACTCTGATTCTGATATGTGTCTGGTTCACCTACAGTTTAAACCATTAGGGTACCATAACTATCACGCATAAGGATGAGGGTTACTGCCATTTCCACACGCTTTTATCAGATCAATTGCTGTCTTTAAATTTTGTCTTACCACAATCCACCAATGATCCCACAACAGTACTGACATATTTTTATATATTTATAATATCTTCAGTTTCTTAATTTCATTACCATTTAAAAGACAGTGGATTACCCCCCCCCCCCCCCCCACAATGTATCAACTAACAATCAAACCAACATATCTAACAGGAAGAGAATGTCTTTTTACCCTCCCTCCATCTTACTGAATCTATTACACACAAACCATGTCCAACAGAGAATGTGTTTTTACAGGATAGCTATAATAAATAAATAAATAAATAAATAAATAAATTAAAATAAATAAATAAATAAATAAATAAAATCCTAGAGAACAAATAAGGTTATTATAAAATAAAAAATTGATTATTTTGAAAATACTGGTATCTTTTACCACTTTTGTTTTTCCTTTTTTCATTTTTTCGTTTGTAGTTTTAAATGTCCTTCCCAGATGTCATAAAATACCACGGAATGACCAAATAATAGACTTCATGCATGAAAGCCTGGTCTGTGTGCACAAACTAGTAAGGAATTCTTTTCCCTTTGAATGAAATTTAATAGAAATCATGACTAAGTTATCTTGACTCCAGAAGAGAATGATTGCACATACAGAATGTGTCTTTTATTGGATATATATATCTGACTATATTAATCCATACAAGCAGAAGATTGGGTTATAGTTAAATATTCCCTAGTGTACAAGATTGAACCTCTATTCTATGTAGGATCTTACACCCCATTTCCATAGATTAGATCGACCTACTTTAGATCGACATAACTCCCTGGGGGTTCACGCTAAATAGCTGACAGCCGAGCGGACACAAAAATTAATTACCCCTTACAGCTTGTAGTAGGCGGGACGGACATTTAAGTTGGATTATCTGAAAGTAATCTAGTGAGACTCCCCGCAGGGATAGATCGATCTAAAATCTATGGGAATAGACCCTTACAGACACTTTCCGAGGACTGCATTTCACTGCCACAGGTTTAAGTTGACTGGCCACAGGAGAAGCTTGCCTTTAAATATTTAGGATTTATGTCTACTATAATATAGAATACATTCGCAATTTCTCTGCCTGTTAAGTCAGTTAAATAATACGTTGGATTCCCCTCCTTGCCCCCAACCAATGAGAGAGAGAGAGAGAGAGATCCACTGGTATATGTTTCAAACAGACATACAAAGCAACCAAATGACATATACACAGATGGACAGAGAAACAAAACAGATTGAAGGTGGGATAGGTAGAATATGGAATACAGGTGGATACACTGTTAAAGATTTGAAGATAATTCATATGTACACTAGAAGAAGAAATTACTGTCACCCACTTCACTCACGCACTTACTGTACTAGTATGGGCCCCCCCTTTGGGAAAAAAATCAGTGTTTCTACTAAAGTATTTGAATCGAGAAAATACAAATTACTCCTTTTAAGAGATATTTTGCCTGCCAACATTATTCATGTCCCAATTTTTAAACCTCAGCCAACTACTAGTAATTATCTCACAACGCACAGGCTGAAACAAAAATCCCCCTACACTTACTGTAAGGCCCCCATTGGGAAAAAATAACGTCAAAACTAAGTATTTGAGCCGAGTTGTGTCTTCATAGAAATTACAAATTACTCCTTTTATAAGAGACATTTTGCCTGACAATATTATTCAACAAACTTCCAAATTTTTTTTCTCACAATGCCTAGTTATAGAATAACAGCTGATAATGAGGCAAAAAATTATGTGATCAGCTGAAATATTTACAAGTCACCACAAAGCAGGGAGAGAGAGTATTGTACATCTTCAAGCCATTTATTAAGAATGATCTAAACATTTTATTATCAATTCTGAGTGATACCTTGATTTCCAATCGATGCTACTTCACAGCAGCAAAGCCTCTGTATTAGATACAATTCCCGAGAGGTAGAATGGTAGAACTAGCAAGTCAAGGCATGGTGAGAGGGTAATATATACCACACAGAGCACATTCGGAACAGTGGACTAATAGATCCACAGATGAAATATGTCCGACCCATCTGAATACTTGTCGTGTAATCCCCACAGCGAATCTATTCAATGTCTAATCAGGAATTAAACAACGAGGTTTTTAGTGGGTCCCCGTATTTTGATCTGCAGATCTGTTAGCCTGCTTTTCTGAATGTGCTCTTAGTGATGAATGTGGTGGAAAAAGCCCAAATTGCATTAAATATTAACTCCGCATGAAAAAAGAATCCATCACATGTTCAATCAGACATGTTAACTTTTTTTTAATCTATTTATTTCATCATCATTCATTAATTTTTCTTTTGGTATCCAAATGCTGAAAATGATCAGATGCCATTCTCTGTCTGTACGAGCTAAGGGTAAACTCCAACCTTGAAATTATTTTATTCGTTCAATCATCTGTCAATCCAATCATTATTGAACCCATTTGTGTATTCATTAATTTTTTTTTTTTTTTGCAATTTACATAATTATTAATGTAACACTGATACCATTTAAAGCTATAATTTGAAAAAAAATGTGGTTCAGATTCAATGACAAAATGTTTTCATTTCAGTGATGGCAAATAATTGTTTCCGAAGCCACAAAACAAAAGAATCCTTTGAACTATGATTAAAAGTATAGCAATGCCTTGCCTTATACAGGTACTGTAGGTTTAAAAAACATGTTAAGTCTCTTCAAAAACACTTTATTTTTTTATAACAGTTCAGAACCATGTACAGGTTAAATATCAAATTACTTTTACCACTAATCACAGGTAAAAATGTCACTTGATCTACCTGTAAGGGCTGCTGTAAGTTCAGTGCCTATGGTGAGGCTAGTTAAGCCACCTGCACTTCTGCCAGAAGGCACTGCCCATGGTATAAACCTTCTCTAAGGGCAGCAAAGGTGAGAACACAGGTTTAACACTCCAACGCAGGTGCTCCTTGATATACACCTTGTTAAAAGTGCCACAGGGCCTGTGTTAAGTCAATTACTGTTGCAATGTTTTTCAAACTATTGGCATTGCCAGTAGTTCCAATCTTGGCTCTCGCTTTGAAGTAAGTACTACTCAGTAATAGCAACAACTACTTACTAGTATGTATTTTACCAACTTATCCTACAAATGCACATACACACACAAACATGCTCGAACATCAGCACATACCTATAAGGCGTATGTAAAATTACCAAAGCAAAGTCAATATCTATGAAAATCAAAATCCAACCACCAGCCATGCAAACCCATTAATAAACAAGCAATTTAGAAGTCAAGAGTTCAGAAGGATATCCTAGTTCACTTCTTCCTTGCAGACAATACCTACTCAAATTTATCAAATCCAGAATTTTTTTTTTTTGCACTCTTAGAATTCTTAGAGAAATTCTAAGAAAATTGCTGGCGGGGAAATTCAATTTGGTGATTGCCTGGTAAATTACCCTGGAGATCTGCATCCCTATATATCATACCAGCATGGTGCAGGCATAGGACAGGTTTAAATATATATATATATATATATATATATATATATATTTCAAGCTGAATTAATGGATTGGGAAGAAATATGTGTTATTACAGGTTTTTTTTTAATGGATTTATTTCTACAATAATGATATATACAAAATAAATAAATTCAGAGCAGGCGGCACGTCGCCACAGCATTATGTGCTCGCCTGCAGTATTATAATAAATCGTAAATAAATAGATTAATTATAATTATATAAAGGTAATGATAATGCGTTATCTTAAATTACAGTAAATAAATGAGTTAATTATGATAATATAGAAGTAATAATAATAATTGTGATAACACTATTAGTAGACATATACATATTGGTGAGAGCAACAGGGAAGGGGTGTGTGTGTGTGTGTGTGTGTGTGTGTGTGCTCTTGTGCACGCATTCTAACCGAGGACACACACCCGCCCGAAACCCACTAACCGAGGACACACCTCCAACCGAGGACGTCCTCGGTTGACATAAGCAGTGGAATGCATAAAGGGGCCCATTTCAAGTTAGGTGGTGAAATTTGACGCTATTCTGAGCCAGTCCTCGGTTATGCTGTATAGCGCGGGCCAAATTCCCGCCACGAGTGTATCAGAAATACTGTCCAACTTTTTGTCTGAAATCGGGCTATACACACGCGTCCTCGGTTGTGCTGTAAAGGGCGGACCAAATCCCGCGTCCTCGGTTGTGCTGTAAAGGGCAGACTAAACTGAAACTAATGTTATATCTCAGATGTCTATATATTCAGTAAGTTCATATTTTTAAACTAAAGGTCTTTTTTATCAAATTAAGCTCTCCTAGGCCGTTACGTAACTACATAACTATCATCGCACTGTACATATTACGGCACGCTTCTTTATTAGTACAACTGACTTGGAGTGGTTTAAATAAAGAAGAACTGTCTGAATTTGTGGCTCACTCGGTAGATCTTAGGACCGACAATCTTTTGAGGGTGCAAGAATTACTCTGAAGTATCAAATAAACGTACCGGTACGTTAATTAATTTTCCAAATTTCTTCCCGCCGGTACGCTCCATTTTCACCCAGTACGCTTATTAATTTTTCAAAAATCTTCCACCCGATATGTTTATTAAATACATATTGTACCGGTGGGAAATTACACAAGTACAAGTCACGCTTTTTATTTTCTTAAATTGAAGTATAATGAGAAGAAAATTGAGATCTCAACTCATTACCGACTGTTCTACCAACAGCACTGGAAAGTAGGTCAAGCGGAAGTCGCTCTCTGAACACAACAGTACATGCGTCACCTGATTTCAGTTCCTATAAATAGACGTGCTTTCCCTTCAACAGTGACAACTACTCATGTACATCGATCGAATGATGCAATGTCGCAAGGTGATAGGATCATATTTATAGATAAGGAGGTCATTTCAAGTGCAGCAAAGAAGTTGTGCCTGTTTTCAAACGTCAATTATTTCATGCCGATTTATGATTTAAACGATGTTAAATCACATTTCTATGTAAGATAAACCCTTAGGAGTTTACAGATATGCAAAACGAACCTTATATCTGAGAATAAATTTACTATGAATAACGTCTCCGTATGGCTCTCGGAGGCGGCTTAGGTGCGACATATCTGGGTCTTCGGCCCCTGACGATTATGAAATTTAACTCATGGCAAATATATATATATATATATTTTAATAAATTAGATATCCCGTTTTTAAGATAAATTATAATACTGAGTGAATTTTACCTGGTGAATTTTTTTTTTTTTTTGACAATGATCAATAGCTAGCTTTTTTCTTTCTCTTCTTCTTCTTTACTTTTATTTATTTATTTCTTTTTTTTTTTTTTGGGGGGGGGGGGGGGAGTGGTGCAAAGGTTTTTTCCACCCAGTACTTTTATTAAATTTCGAGATTTTTTACATCCAGTACTTTTATTCCATCAGTACTTTTATTAAATTTTGAGATTTTTTCCACCCAGTACTTTTATTCCATCAGTTCTTTTATTCAATACTTCAGAGTAAATGAAAAGGGTAAATGGATCGTCCGTAAACCCCCTTTACACTGGGGCGGCGTCCTTTGTGCGACCAAGAAACTGGCATCACTGTGGTCGTAGAAAGGAGGTACAAGCATTGCTTTGGTTGAAAAAAATGAATATTTGGTGATTGGCCAGTTGTCAGAAAGTTAAGTATTATAATTTTGTACTCTCAAATGGATCCGTACTACAGGACGCAGAAAGGACGCCGTCCAGTGTAAAGGGCCCCTTAGCTAACTATGAATTAATCTACCCCTGACAGTTTGAAGAAGGCTATGACATTATGAAACATTTATTATTACATAATGGCTCTGCGAACTACAGTCACTTCTTTTCACCTGTAGATCTGACCTGTTTGTTATACACCTGGCTGCTAGAATAAATACTAAATCTAACAACTGAAGTGATATTATATTTTGAATGGGCCCCTGTCGGTCCATGTCGCTAACACAGAGCACTCATATTCATAAACACCGCATTTGCAAGAACCGCTTTGTGAAATAAAAAAAGAAAAAAAAGACGCCCCGACAATTACGCGTCCTGATATATAGGCCTACAGTTCGGATATGCACACGGCAAAAACGATTAAGGGACCGTTCCCAGATCCTATCGTACTAACTATGGATCGATCTCTCCCAGAAGGACTGCTATATAAATTGCAATCAACGTAATCAGTGTGATCTGGCCAATTTTACAAAGTTGCTGTTTTTCCCTTTTCTCAGCATAATATTATATGCGATGCAACATTTTAAAGAGAACCGATAGGTCTATTTTCATGAAACTCACAGAACTGATGAATATCAGTTAAACGCAGGTCAAGTTTGAAAATCTTCATAATGGGCTGCTTTTTTTTTCAGAAAATTTGCTGTTGTTTTTGCTTTTTTCAGCATACATGCAACACTGTAAACACAGTTCAAGGAGAAGCAATAGGTCTATTGTCATGAAACTCACAGAACTGATGATTATTAGTAAAAGGGTTGTCAAGATCAAAAATCGGCATATCCGGGCCATTTTTTGTCAAAAGTTATGCTGTTTTTTTTTTTTCTGCCATTTTCAGCATATAAGTAACACTGTAAGCACATTTCAGGGAGAACCGATAAGCCTGTTGTCATTAAACTCACAGGAGTGATCAATGTTACCAATATACAAATCAAGTTTGAAAATAGGATTGATTGGTTGAGTTTTGTGGAAGTTGTGCCTTGTTTTGATATATATAAGTGGTTTTCCTCAGATTTGATTGTCAGGCATGTTGACAGTTTCGTTATTGAACTAACTAGATATGTAAATATGTTAGTGTTTGTCTGAAATTTTCTGCATCTTTACAACATTACTAGTTGATTATATAAATATGACGGTAAACATGTTATCATGTACTGTGTAATACAGTGTCTCAAAATGGAGGAAATGGGGTGATTATTTTCAAAAGTTTTGCATTTTTTTCTCCTTTTTTCAGTGTACATGCAACACTGTAAACACACTTCAAGGAGAACCAATAGGCCTGTTTTCATGAAACTCAGAGAACTGATGATTATTAGTAAATTAAAAAGAATGATCAAGATTGAAAATCAGCATGACCAGGCCTTTTTCTTTCAAATGTTATGCTGGTTTTTTTTTCAGCATATATGTAACACTGTAAGCACATTTCAAGGAGAACCAATAAGCCTGTTTTCATGAAACTCACAGTACTGATGATTATTAGTAAAAGAATGGTCAAGATTGAAAATCAGCATGACCAGGCTCTTTTCTTTCAAATGTTATGCTGTTTTTTTTAAGCATATAAGTAACACTGTAAGCACATTTCAGGGAGAACCGATAACTTAAAGCCTGTTTTCATGAAACTCACAGAACTGATTATTATGAGTAAAAGAATGGTCAAGATTGAAAATCAGCATGACCAGTCCCTTTTCTTTCAAATTTTATGCTGTTTTTTTTTCAGCATATAAGTAACACTGTAAGCACATTTCAGGGAGAACCGATAGGCCTGTTGTCATTAAACTCACAAGAGTGATCAATGTTATCTATATACAAATCAAATTTAAAAATAAGATAGATTGGTTGAGTTCTGAGGGACTTCAGCTTTTATTTGTATATAAGTGGTTTTCCTCAGATTTGATTGTCAGGCATGTTGACAGTTTCGTTATTGAATTAACTAGATATGTAAATATGTTAGTGTTTCTCTGAAATTGTCTGCATCTTTACAACATTGCTAGTTGATTATATAAATATGACGGTAAACATGTTATCATGTACTGTGTAATACAGTGTCTCAAAATGGAGGAAATGGGGTGATTATTTTCAAAAGTTTTGCATTTTTTTCTCCTTTTTTCAGTATACATGCAACACTGTTAACATATTTCAAGGAGAACCAATAAGCCTGTTTTCATGAAACTCACAGAACTGATGATTATTAGTAAAAGAATGGTCAAGATTGAAAATCAGCAAGACCAGGCCCTTTTCTTTCAAATGTTATGCTGTTTTTTTTTTTTTTTTTTTTTTTTTTTTTTCCAGCATATATGTAACACTGTAAGCACATTTCAGGGAGAACCAATAACTTAAAGCCTGTTTTCATGAAACTCACAGAACTGATGATTATTAGTAAAAGCATATAAGTAACACTGTAAGCACATTTCAGGGAGAACCGATAGGCCTGTTGTCATTAAACTCACAAGAGTGATCAATGTTATCTATATACAAATCAAATTTAAAAATAAGATTGATTGGTTGAGTTTTGAGGGACTTCAGCTTTTATTTGTATATAAGTGGTTTTCCTCATATTTGATTGTCAGGCATGTAAACAGTCTCATTATTGAATTTACTAGATATGTAAAATGGGTTGTTTGACAATTTCTGCCTCTTGACAATATTGCTAGTTGATTATATAAAAATGGTGGTAAACCTGTTATCTTGTATTGTGTAAAAAAAGTGCCAAAATGGAAATGAACTCGTATCATTGTAGTTTGTCAGATTCAATCATTCACAATGTTCGGAATGGAGGAAATTGGACATTTAAACTTGTCATATTGATATTTTTGCCATCTCAACAATTTTCTTAGTTGATCATGTGAAATGGCAGTAAACTGTATTATTTTATGTAAAAAAGTTAAAAATGGAAAGAAACCCATTTCAGTACAGTGCTCTCTTGTATACATTTAGCATTTTCAAAGTATGACTTTGGAGTTCCATGAACCTGAAAACCTTTGCTAGTCACATTTTCTGAATATTCATGACACTAATATTTTATTATAAAAAATTGATGATCATTATGCTGTTAAGCATTATATAATATTGCATCAAATTGGAAGAAAGCACAATTTTGGGTGCTGCTGGCATGATGTCCTCAATTGTAAAATTGTGTACTGTGCAAGTCTGTATCCAATGGACGACACTTTGTGTTATCAAAATATAAAATTCATGATAATAAAAGAGTGCTAAATAGAAAATAAGCATTATGAAAATAAAATGTTTGAAAACGAATTTCTTCGGTCTTTTATTTTATTTCATCAGTATCCTTTCTTTTCCTAAATTAATTGATGTTTTATCTCCTAATCTTCAATTCTAAAAAAGTGGCAAAGCCCAGCATTAAATATTGTATAACTGTTCATTTAATCATCATCTCTGGTGTTATTTTGGAATTTACCTTAAATATGAAAGAATTTCATAAAAATGTGAATTGCTGCAAAGTAACGCTATATAAAATTTGCTTTGCATTAAAAGTACAATCATTATTACATGTAGATGCATGCATGTCCTCGGTTGTAATGTGTAGTGTCTGTCCGTGTGTGTGTCCGTGTGTGTCCTCGGTTAGAATGTAAAATTCTTGTCAGCAAAAAATTAGTTTTTATAAAAAATTAATTTATAACATTCATACTCGAATAGATTTTACCCTAAATTGAATGTTTTTATTTTGATTTAACCAAGGAATAAGATGTCCTCGGTTGTATGGTGTTGTGCTGATGTCCTCGGTTGGTACACATAGACAAGTATGTGTGTGTGTGTGTGTGTGTTTATTTATAAAAAGAAAGAAGTACCTGACCTAAACATTTTTTCCTATCCCCCAGAGCACTTTGGTGCCATACAGCCCCCCCCCCCCCCACCAAAAAAAAAAAAAAAAAAAGAAAAAAAAAGAAAAAAAGAAAAAAAAAACACAACACAACACAACAAGAACAAACAAATACTCAAGGCTCTTTAGAAATTATTTACACATAGACTCGTTCACTCAATGTTATGTGACTGACATATGCAATAGGATGTTGGATGTAACATCTGCTGGTAGCAATGGCGGTCATCTCAGTTTATGTCTGAGAAAGGTTAATGGCCGCAAGCTAGCACTGAGTACTAACTAGGACTTAATTTTCTGCTACATACTGATATAAATAATACAGTTTTATTCAGTCACTGTACATTAAAAACACACATAACATGAAAATTATTTTTATAAGTTCTCACTGTTACAGTACAAGACACATCACAAAAAAGTGACAACCATGTCTTCTCCATCATTACATGTACATGTTCTCTTGCTTGACCCTTTCTATATTGTTTTATCATTCTTTTATGATTGCCAGTATCTTCATCAAATAATCATAGCTCATCTATCCCGTTAACAACGATCAGAGAATGGATAAATTTGCACAGCACTTTACTCAACAGCACCTTCTTGAACGAGAGTAATTGGCAATATTTACCATTCAGGCAATCCTATAGTGCTTAATAGTAAAATAAAGGAGTTCTGCTAACAAAAGTCTCCAGATCAATTAGAGAGCAGTACTAGGACTGTAGAAATGAGACGGGTCGGGACTAAAAGCATGTACTACCGTAATTAACTCCATGCATCTACAAAGTGCACTTCTTCTTCATAGGCCACCACCGATGTGGAGTTTGACAAACTTCAATAATTATATTTTGCCGAAGGTTTCTGTTTCTGGCCATTAACCAAATGTCTCTTGTTGGAAATTCAAAATGGTCAAGAAAGGTCTTTCCTTCTCTGCCTCGGGCACTTCGCCAGGTATTCTACCACTTAAGATTAACCAATCCCTCTCTTCTGATGGAATGGCCCAAGAGCAAAGTGCACTATTTACTGCAAAGCTCTTGTATTAATTAATTCATCCTCTCTCGCTATGTGTGAGAGATAAACCCGGTTTCATCAATTTGTTGTGTGGTCACACTTGAGAATATTGATTTCACCTGCAATTCATCTCACAGTTGCGGTTTATCTCAATAAAAAACGTTTCATACAGGTGTCAGCAGAAGCAGATACATGATATTGATTTTATTTGTCATTTAACAAGCTGGTATTGGAAAGTGGCATACTAAAGAACTATATATATATATTCATTCTGAACTACATTTACCTCTCTTTTACTTTGCTTCTTTTTTCATTCCTCCATTCTACGAGAGTGCATGTACTTCTTTTCTATTCTTTCATTTTCTCTCTTAATCATCTTCATCTTTTCTTTTTTTTATGTCTTCTTTGAATTTTTTTTTACCCTTTTATAAAAAAATTAATAATTCTTGCCTACTAAGCCTTAAAAATGTCTTTTCTTGTAAATCCTTTCATACTACTGATAAATAAAAGAAAAATAGCTTTAAATGGTATGCCTTCTTTAAATCATATTTTAACAGTTCAAAATCAGATCAATAAAAATGACTGTTTTGCCATATCACGTCAGCCTATTTCCCTGTGTCATTCTTCAATTAACCCAGACTAACGACTCCAATAATTTAATTATTTGTCGAATTTCTTTTCCCAGAGATCAATAAAGAAATGCTCACTTAAGGAGCCTGTATATATTCCAAGAAGTTATCAGATCAGAAAACAGAAAATTACTGGTCAAAATCAATACCACTCCAATTATTTGACAGTATATATTACACATTGCTGGCATCACTTTTGCAAACTAGTACTAGTGAATCTTAGCCAAATACCTTAATTTAATAAAATACCAAACTCTCACAGTATGAGGACCCCAGTGGAATTAATTCTGAGGACCTCCGTGTATCACCCTAAGAATAATCTCAGTATCCAGAAATAAAATCACATAAATAAATTCATTCCTTGATTCTACATACTAGTATATTCAAATATTACCAAACATCTTCCCCACCAACCCTGGGTTTCAATGGATTTCCAGAAACTCACCTCCACTATTTCCATACATGTGTGTGTCATATCCAGTACATGCTAATATAACAGAATACCAAACTGATTAAAAGGCCATTGCAATAACCACCTCTGAAACAGGTGCCTTAACTGACACAATAGACAAGATCTAAGAGTGCTTTTAAAACAAATGATCTGCGGACTAACTGGTTCTCTGACTAAATATGGCTGACCCCACCTAAAAGCAGTGCTGCTTAATCTCCTGATGGTCTCCCTGCCTCCACACTCACCATTAAATGGATTAAATCTCGGCTGCAAGGTTTAAATGCTAGGCCCTTGCAGCAACGGCGAGGGTAGAGGCAGGGAGACCATCCGGTAATTTGTCGATGCTGCTTTTAAGTGAGTTGGCCATATTTAGTCTGCGGATCTGTTAGGGTGCTTTCCCAGAGATTTAGATCGATCTAGAGATTAAGATTTAGATCGACCTAACTCCCTGGGGGTTCAAGCTAAATTGCAGTCAGCCGAGCGGGCACCATAGTTAATTACCCCCTTACAGCTTTTAGTAGGCGGGACAGACGCTTAAGCCAGCCAAGCTGACAGTAATCTAGTGAGACTCCCCACAGGGATAGATCGATCTAAAAATCTATGGAAATGGGGTGTTAGTGCACGTATCAACTTGTTCAGAATGCTCTCTTAGGCAAAAAGAAATAAATATTTCAGATTTGCTCTCCCTGTATCTCTCCTAAGTGTGCTGTACTAACATAGCCACTTTTATCTTTGATATCATGAGATGTTTTTAATTGACTTTCACATTGTAAATAGCTTTTAAACTGAAAGTGTCTGGTAACCCTGGGAGCAATATTCCATCCCAAGGGATGGTAGTTATAAGGTTGACAGGGCAAACCAATGTCACCATCAAAGACATTGCACTGTGGTAAATTACTTGTAAAATGCAGATATTGCTGTACTTGTAAAACATTCAGTCATGGCAAGGTCTGTTCTTTAGCTCAGAAACAGTAGTACATATATACATCTGTGAATAAATAAATGAACATATAAAACAGAAAAATAAGTGGAAAGATATTTTGTGACAACTATATATAGCCATGAATATGTCCATGTAGATAATATCAAAGGAATCAATCTAATGGACGACAAACTGAAGGATCTGTCCAATGTGTGAATCAAGAAAAGAAACAACCTTGTTGGAAAATGGTACATGAGAAGTAAAACCAGGATGCTGATCTGCCTTTTTCTCTTTTTTTTTTTATCATTTGATAAGCTTAGCAAGGAATGATGAGTCTGATTTTATGCTTAAATAAATCTACTAGTAAGGCCAGTTTGGTGAGTGGGTCCATCAGTCACCCTGAGTGTCAGAAGATCAAAGCACACCCCTATCATCAGCTCACTTACCCCTGCAATATCCAGTAACACCCCATGTTACTGGACAACCCATCTCCCAGGGGTTTCTCCCTAAATTGCTTTCAGTTTAAATAGTTCTGATGTCAGCAGGGGCGTAACCAGACCTTCAAAAATTGTACGCACAGATTTTGAAAATTCCCAGGTACGATTATATTCCTTGAAAAATACACTGAATTAATGGAGAATAATATCATGGTTGGCTCAAAAAATTGTACGCACAGTGCATCCTTGCGTATGCCTGGTTACGCCCTTGGTCAGCATGCCTACCAAAGCTCTTAAGGGTTAATTAACTAGTATTGTTTGGCAGCTTCAGTAGGCGTGCCAGACATTTAAACCACTTAATTAAGCCAAAAGCAATTTGGCAAGAAACCCCTTGGAGATAGGTCGATCCTGTTAGATTGATCTAGGTATGGGAATAGGGTCTAAATTCTTGCCTGTTCTTTTTCAGTAACTGTATATGACAGAGACAGGCTGGTAGTGAAGGTTCTCAGTGTTCTCTGCAACTCAGGGTGATAAAATTAATTCACCTTTACAGGAATATGAGGGTATTGACCTGTAGGCAAATGCTTGAACTCAAGCACATTAAAGAGGCTGTCATCTGTAATCATCCATACACAGCTCCAGTAGCCTTTCTAGATAATTACTAGTACATGTAGTAAAGACGTGATATGAATTGTTACTCTCTCTCTCTCTCTCTTTCTCGCTCCATAGACTTTAAGCATTACCAATTTTACGCCCCAGGGAAGCTTTTCAAGATTCTTATTGATAGGGCATAGTGATACCATCCAAAAACAATGATATTACAGATTATCTGCATTTAGTTCTCAAGCTTTCAGTTTCACTTCTAGTTAGAATCCTATAAAGGTATCCTATCAAGGATTTTGTTCACATAATTTGACAGCAAGCTGTGACATCTACTCATGCATCTGAATATTATATTTAAGTTAAAATATTTACCACCTGGAGAAAGCATAAAGGCACAGATGCAACTCTTAAAGTTGTACAAACCTACATGTACAGTCCAAATTCACTGACTGATTTAATGAATTTGTCCTACTTCCTGTTATCTTTCCAGGATTCCTAAATTGAAGCACAAGTTTAGGTGACTCATGATCACTTACTAGTACATAATAATCAGACTAATAAGCTGTCAGTCTCTCTACACATACCAGTACAGGCCCGTAGCCAGGGGGGGTTCGGGGGGTTCGGGGGGGTTCGAAAGAACCGCCCCTTTTGCTGGAATAAGGTCCACTCTGGGTAAAATTTGCTCTAGGTACATGATGTTTTTATGGAGAAAGGTCCACTTTTTCAGAAAACGAACCCCCCTTTTGAAATTGCTGGCTAGCTATAGGGGACTGGAGTACATACATGTATGTGGCATTAAAAAACTTTAAAGATAAAATCATGCGAAAAGTCAGGCAGTCCCAATTACTGACCCCAGATAAGCAGTAATTCAAACATGGCATTTTCACACATATATCATCTTAAATTGATAATAAATATACATAATATGGCATCATTCTTGACATACTCAAATACAGTCTGATGGCGTATCAGTATGCCATATAAAATATCTTATCATCACAACTGGGAAATAAAACACTGTGGCCTGCTATTAATCAATAATCGATATCTCAATAGGAGGCTGTGTTATGTAAGGTATGTACTAGTAGGGGCCTAACCTTAATTACATTACAGATGTAGCTTGGATTGCACTGAGTTATTTATTTCAATCAGATCTGCAATTCTAATGAAGAACCAATTACTATACTGACTATGGGGTCATCCATTTCATTATAATTTTCACAAGTCTAGGGGGAGGGGATTAATGTCCTCTCTTCATCTTTGGGGAAAATAATGAAAATGATGATATCCAAATTGCTGTCAAAGGTTTTCATTTTTGGCTTTTCATCTGGTGCTCTCTGGGGGTGGGGGGTGTCTGGAAAAAAGTATACCTATTATACATGTTGAAAAATGTTGATGATAAAAAACCCTAGACCCCAGGGTGAAAGTTGTGAAAACTAAATATCCTAGAAACGTATACAGCTGGCAGTTTTTCATTGCATATATTATATACCATATGAAAAAACATCAAAATTTAGATTGAAAATCCTGAAATCAGGCATAATTCTGAAAAATTTCACCCATGTTTACAACTGTCTTCTAAGGTCTGAGTCACAAGGGGCCAACTCTACTCTCTTTTATCCTCTCTTCCTCCTTCAGCAACATCCAAGATCTGCTGAAGTTTCAGACAGACTCACTTACCAAGTATGTGCTATCAATTCTCTATTCTAGCAAAATTTCGACAAAAACTTCTTTCAAACCAACTTGGCATGTTGTGGATCAATATAATTGTCATATACTATACAGTTTTAAAGTACATGTGCATCTCCACTATAGAAAACATATACGCTGGTAGAGAGTAAAGTACTAGTATGCTGAAAACATGTTTATACCTGTATATGAACAGGTATGTAATGTGAGTACAGCAAGGTGAAAATTAGCCTCAGGTTGACCTCCATATTCACTACAGCTTAAAACCTCACAGTGAGGCAAGGTGGAAAGGTGTGTTCAGATCTGTATATGAGCAGGTATGTAGTAAGGCGAGGCGAAAAACATATTCACTTCAAAAGCTGTATGTAAAGCTGTATGTAAAGCTGTATGCCAAAAGAGTTCCGGTTAACTGAATTGCCTATCTACCTACCAACCAGTTCAGGTTGCCTAATGGGGCTATCAGTTTTTTTCACCACTGTGTGGCGCGCGTGTTTTAGTTGGGGTACTTTTGCGCATGCGCGTACTTTCTCGTGTGTTTGCAGTTTCATTTTTAATCTGACGCTGTAAATATCGCTCTAAATAATGCCAGGATACTGTTGTGTTCTGGAATGTACATCGTCAACAGGAGGTCATTCTTTCCGAAAGACACAAAGCAAAGTTACCAGTGGAGAGTTGCCATCAGGAGGGTTGATTCTACATCAAAAACACTATGGAAACCAAAGGCACATGACAAAGTCTGTTTCCTCCACTTTCGTGAGGAAGATTACACTTCTACGTAAGTTGTACTTGCTGTTGTCGCTTTTAGTATTAATAATGAGTTTGTCAACTTATTCATTAGGTCTTTGTTATCGATGTTTAAGTAATTATATCGTGTAACGTGCTTAGAATGTTAATTTTAAGACATTCTTCACCTAGCATTATGTAGCGATTTTGGGGGGGTGGGGGGGGTGGGGAGAAAACACTCTACGACTAAGCTACCGAGCCCGGGTCAACCCCGACCAGCCAATACAATTATTTCTTCGTTTTTATATGATAATCCATGAGGTTTTTTAAAGGCCACGTTTTCAAATTAAGACAACTTGATTTTAATTGTATTAATAATCGTTATGTGCACTCCTTTTGCAGATGAGAGAAAAAGACTGAAGCCAGGAACGATACCATATTTCCATTTAATAAAGTGAAAGACGTACTATCATCAGCCGTCTAGCTAAACGCTGCGAAGTATCAGATCCGGTGACAGTAGGCCTACTAACAGCTCCTGATTATATTCATGGAGGTAAATATAACGCATGATATAATAACAGATTTAAAAATAAAATGTTTCTTTTTATTTGTATAATTATCTGTGTAAATACTAAAAAACCGAGAGACGGACTAAAGGGGACAAGAGGCAGTCAGATCTGCGTCATTTCTGTCATCTACACCGATTTTATGTGTTAATTAATACATGAAGTATTTTTCTTTGTGTAATTTATTAACTTGTGTATTTATTTTTTGTTGTATCCTATAGGTTGAGTCTCAAGCAGATGAAGCAGTGGAAGACAAACATGAAGACTGCCCTGCTGAGAGCCAAAAAGAAAGTACAGCTTCCCAGTGTGATATCATTACATCATCAGACACAAGAGAAAGCATCATGCTGTACCAGCAAAATGCAAAGGCTGTCCAGTATCTAACTGGATTTAGTCATTGTGAACACTTCATGTTGTTTTTCAATTGCCTTGGACCAGCAGCTCACCGCTTGAATTTCAAATGTTTGTCACCAGAGGACCAGTGTTTTTTGACCATTATGCATTTTGACCGTTTCAAGCTATCGGTAACAACGGTGTCAGAAATAAAACGCACATGGATCAACTTTGTTTTTCCAGCTCAGTGAAATGAACATTTAGCCAGAACGTGACATTGTTGACGACTATATGCCTGTAAAATTTAAGAAATATGGAGTATTGACTTCATGGGTAAACAAGAGTGACTGGCATAATTTGTCCTTGTCTTTCGGTTGCATTCAAAATATCACCAAACCTAAAAAATAAAATTAAATTAATGAGATTGTTTTTTTAACTGTTCTTTTCAATTTGTATTTCAAATGCAAAATGAAATTGAACATTCATAGCATTAAATTGTGACCTTCAAACCATGATATATCATCTCACACCTTGTATTTCTGTACTATAATGCAACTACAGGTACATAGTAGCTCAAGCTACATGACATTGTATGACATGACATTGATACAAGACATTTGAACAAGTAAAAAACTAGCAAACTTATTTTCGTTTGCACACCTACCTCAATGCTGTTATTCTCCATGATCTTTCTTCATGCCACACTCGACCTTTACTTTGGCCTCTAGTTCTGTTTTCAAGTTCTGACACGTCCTTCTCTTTGACCTACCAACATCAATGCAAGGTTATGAGGGAGTGAAAAAAAACAATGATGTTAACAAAACGATGCTAACATTCTTGGCAAACACTGTTTAGATTGTCTACCTCATCTACACTTAGTTATGTCAACTGTCATTGACATAAAACACGCATCAGGCCTTGTTTTTCCCTTACAAATTTGCGTTGACACAAGTCGTGTTAAATGTCGGACCTGGTACACGAAATTTGATTACTGAAACGAACGGTCCTTTATCGACTAGGAGTGCCTACAATAAACATATTTTAAACATAAATACCTTCATTATATTCTCGGGATATGGAAATATGCAATGACAATATTATTTTCTTGGAATATAGTAATAAATTAGGCATATAAGTAGTGCGGAACTAGCCGCCGCTTACACCTGGCTTTTGACAGGGAGCTCACACAGAAACCCATATTTTACGGGAAGATTCGAGCGCGAAACCTTCAATGTTAGTGATACAGCTGACACATTTATAAGTAAATACACTAACCTTTCTATCAAATCCTGTTTCTTTCCTCTTGTGGAGGCTCCTCTTTCAACTAGTTGAAGTTTTAACTTCGCACCGTTTGCTTTCCGTACTCTAAAGCCATTTCTACACGGACGCGAAAACGAGGCTATCTTCAATAACCACTATTACCCCAGCGCCCTCTTTAGGACAAACGGCTCCGCGTATAGCCCCATTCTGACTAGCTCCCATGCCAATTAAGCCAATCTTATCTCTTTGTTGCCCACTCATTGCTAACACACTTGATTTAAGACCATGTGGTTACAATTTCTAACCACAATGAGCCAATCTAATCCTCTGCTGTTCCCTCAATTGCTATTACAATTGATTTTATACCATGTGATTACATTTACAATGTCTAACCAGAAGAATTAAGCCAATCTAATCCCATGTAGTGTTATGTATGTTACAAAACATACAGGGAGCAAACACAACCATCAAAATGGATTTCGACGTGTAACACCCCATTTCCATAGAATTTTAGATCGATCTATCCCTGTGGGGACTCTCACTAGATTACTGTCAGCTTGGCCGGCTTAAGCGTCTGTCCCGCCTACTAAAAGCTGTAAGGGGGTAATTAACTAAGGTGCCCGCTCGGCTGACTGCAATTTAGCGTGAACCCCCAGGGAGTTAGGTCGATCTAAATCTTAATCTTTAGATCGATCTTAATCTCTGGGAAAGCACCCTAAGATTAACTCTTTCACAAAAAGTCCAACAAAATCAGAATATTAATGTAGTAAATGAAGTTTATTTTACAGATCCTCCCAACCGTGTAGTATAAAAGTGGGATTTCTGCCAATAATAGGAGAAATCTCATGATTGATGCCATCATCTACATGTAGGTATAACCCTAATATTCCATCATTATTCACCTGTCTCACCTATTAGGCAAGTATATCTACCTGGAGTTTTTATCTACAAAACATTCAGCATTCAAACATATTGTTCTGCCATACTATAACATCTGTCAGAGGCCGTTGAGTTATATAAGAGTCCTACTACAGCTAGGAATAAATTGACACAAATCAATGCTTTTTATAGATTACTAATAATTTATAGGCTTAAATGTGAACTGTCAATACCTGTGTTTTAAGTAAAACCAATTTTCTCCCTGTGGCTGTTATGTCATTGATCATATTCACAAGGTTGTCAACTCTATTTGTTTTAAAGCACAAGTCCCCATTTCTGAATGTCACTTGTGGCTGTGTTGTCATTCTGCTATTAACACCATGATTGGCTTTCACTGAGACAACCTGCCTGCCGTCCGTTTATTTTGTCTATTTTAGATGGGAACAGTGTGTGTGTGTGTGTGTGTGTGTGTGTGTGTGTGTGTATATATATATATGCTGTACATGACTAGATACATGTGAGTGACGTCTACCATGCACCTCCTTCACATTTTATCAATTGAATATAACATGATGTAATCCAGAATAAACTGGTCGCTGCCCTAGAGACTGTTTTTTTCTGGAGATTTGTTTGTAGAAGTCTGAAATTATAAGTTTAACCCTTTCTTATGTTCAATTGCCAAGTAGGGCACTTAAGCGCGAGAAGGAAGTCTGAACTAGAAAAAACTCGGAAAAATCTCAAAGCACAACTCAGAGAGGAATAAGGTGTATTTCAACCCTAACCTACCTTGATTTCCCTTGAACATTCTTTGTTCTAGTAATTAGCAAACAAATAAGCACGGTTATCACATCATATATTGAAAATACACTCCATAAGTGTTTACCTTTGTGTCTAGCTATATTAAGCACATAATCTGAAGCGGTTTTGAGTGGCCACAAACCACACAAGAGCCTGGGTTTAAAATAAAAAAAAAAACTGAACAATTATCATGGGACCGAAAATTACTTTTCTGCATGTACTGAGATCTACAAGTGAATTAAAAATCTCAGAATTCCGTGACTTTATGGAAAAAAAAATCATGTCTGAAAAGTTGATAACAACTGTAAATCCACTCCACATGAGTATATCTGTGTAACTAGCTGTACACAGTGATTAAGGCTTCGTTCACATGGAAAGTCTATTTTCTAAAAATCTATTTTCTATTCGCGGTATATCTTGTGATCACGGTCTGTGCGACAGTGTCCTGAATATCCCGCGGCGTAATTACTGGCGGCTACAAGTTACTATAAGTGATCATAAGATACCACGAATAGAAAA
The DNA here is from genome assembly GCF_051362555.1 of Lingula anatina. Taxonomy (NCBI): domain Eukaryota; kingdom Metazoa; phylum Brachiopoda; class Lingulata; order Lingulida; family Lingulidae; genus Lingula; species Lingula anatina. The sequence continues at coordinate 5,877,781 of NC_141776.1, forward strand.
TAGATTTTTAGAAAATAGACTTTCCATGTGAACGAAGCCTAAGTGCTGTAGGATCTTACTTAGAACAGCCTTAAACTCAAAGGCCTGAAGGCTGAAGTAAAGACTTTAAGTCGCATTTCCAGTTAGGTTGGGTTGACTTAATGGAAAAAATCATGTCTGAAAAGTTGATAACAACTGTAAATCCACTCCACATGAGTACAGTATATCTGCCTGACTAGCTGTCCACAGTGATAAAGTGCTGTAGGATCTTACTTAGAACAGCCTTAAACTCAAAGGCCTGAAGGCCGATTTTAAAGTAAAGACTTTAAGTTGCATTTCCAGTTAGGTTGGGTTGATCAACCTTAGTATGATCCATCTTAGCAGACAGTTTGGGATTGGTTTCATAAAACAGGTTAAGTCCCAAAACTTGTCTAAACATTTGGACCCCAAATTAAGGCTACTTTAAATTATTTTAACACAAACCAATAGTTGTCCACCTGTATAAAGTAAGTAACCAGTTGGAAACGCCAACAATCCCTCTCCTGTTATAAAACTGGCACAGCATTTCATCAATTATACTATTACTACCCCAGTACTACCAATTTATCTTCTGTGAAAGTAGACCAACATTTCGCTTGAAATGTTAAGAACAGTTTCTGTCTATTTTTATGAATCCACCCCATGGTGACAATAACTCCACCATAGGAGGCCTAAAGTCGCCTTCTGAAAATTTTATTCCAGTAAAGGCAGTTCCACCATTAAGCAAGGAACAAGACAAACCTTTGATGCCCCATGGGGTGCTAATCAAAATCAGGCGTGAAACAGACAGATGGATGGATGCATGAGCGGATGTATAAAGCCCACACATGAAATTCCATTCCGCTGGAACCACGCTGGAAACACGACTTGGGCATTATCCTGCAACCTGACCTCAGAGAACCCACTGTGCAACTGTGCACCATATAACCAAATCAATGACAAATTAAATTTCGCATCTGGTGGTGCATCACTGGGCCTGTTCCTATAAGATCTAATTCTATTTGATTCCAATGAGTCATCAGAAGAATATAAGGCCATCCCAGTCTGACTTAAAGTTCAGCATTCAGTATGACATTATATATATTAAAATTATCAAAAAATAAAATATTCAAAATATAAACAAACCCATGACATGAAAAAAGTTTTAGACACCATACAGCCTGTTTCTAGTGTGTGGATCTGAATCCCTACCTCAGCAAGCCACCAGATCTCTACCCATAAGGAGCCAACCTAATCCCCCTATTGTCCCGCCCAGTGCCAACATAGCTATGGCTGAATTCTGAACAGTGGACTAACTAGTCTGAGGGTCAAATATGGCAACCCATTAAAAAGCTGTCTAATCCATTAATAGACACTATAGATTCCCATATTTGAAGCTGGGACTAATAAGTCCACTGTTCTGAATGTGGCCTGATGGCTTACTAGTACTGTGCAGAGAAATCAAAATCAGATGGCTGAGATACCATGAACTAAGTTAGGTGAGCCTAAATCCAGAGGAAACAGACCTTGTAAGAAGTGTCTGTACATTCAGATAGCTGAAGAATGTGTGGCTATGATGCTGAGTAATTGTCCACAAAACAGCAAAATCTTTGCCATTTAGACATTAAACAGCCGTAAAGACCTACAGTAGGTATATACTGATAAAGAGCTACATATACTGTGCACACTTCTCTTTACTGGTAACATTCACAACTCTTTTCAAACAAAGATAAAATTGTTTAAAGAAAGCCACATAAACGATGACAATTCTTCATCTGAGATTCAAAACTCCACAATAAATTCATGTGAATAACACGAAAATGTAATAAACTGCATTTTACAGCCAAAACAGCAGTTCATCATAATATCTGGATATCGCGAGATATTGGACCATCAATAATTGCTACCCTACATAATAATGTCTTAAGAGATTATTACTAAAAACATACTCTTTTTTTTTTAATCAATCGATTAATTTTAAATGTTGGAACAGATTTATTAACCATGGTAAGAATGGGAAATTATCAATTGCCAGAGGAAATTTTGTTTTATGGCATTTTTCATGGCAAAATGAAAAGTTGTCTTCCCTTTAAACTTTGCCAAATTAATGTCTGGGTCATGCTGAGAATTTCCAAATGTATTCGCTGGAGTATAAAGGCCAATACTTATCACTCAAATCATTTACCTCAGCAATTATAGAAAGATTACAGAGGAATGACTGCACATTAGTTTGTATCAACTTCCTGGGTTCAGAGGCATGATTGCAAATTAGTTTGTTCTAACTTCCTGGGCTCAGAACTTTATGATAAGTTTTTTTTTCTAATATCTAAAATGTTATTTTCCTCTTTTTTTAATCAAACAGATGTCACCCTTTTTTTTTTTAACCAAACTGCCAAATATGGATTTTCAATTTGAGTAAAAATATGATCTCCCTTACAAGTACTTTTGAATCTCTACTCATCTGGCTTATGGAGAAGCCACATTCCAGCTTTTTACATCCCCCATCATTGCACCATTTCCATGTAGACTGCTGGCATTTCAGATGTGATAAAACAGACTCTCACTTCAAATGTCAATCTCTTTTTTATTGCTTTTCATGTAGCACCATTAAAAAAACATAGAGCTGACTATCTGCAGAAATTTAAAGCAACACAAACTGTATCAAATAACCGTATTCCATGATAATTCTTTGATGACAATTAGTATGCACATGAATTGAGAACCATCATTATTGGAAAAAATGATATTGTACTCTATGAACAAGTTAATACACAAGGGAAACTATTGTCGCATATATTTTGGAGAATTGCTGCTTGTTGCAATAAACAAAATAACGAAATCATTACAGCTAACACTTTATAGCAATTATTGCTCTGTAGTACAGAAATTCATTGTAGTACAGAAATTCATTCCTGGAAAAATGGGGCAGTTTTCATTAATAACTCCAGAATTTATACCTGTTTAACACCGTTTGACCTTCTCCACCCATCTCCCAACAAAAAGGTCTGATAATAGATCATGAAAAGATTTCTCAGGCAAATACAACATTTTATTATTCCCAGAGAAGAATGGTTCAGAGACCTGGTCACTGAATGCCTCCATGGAACACAAGCTACAAGTAGCTCAGAGAAAGATGGAAAGAATTATGTTGAACATCAATCCAAGAGAGCGGAAAACGAATGTATGGTTACGTGAACAGACCAAAATTAAGGACGTACTGCTCACAGTTAAAGAAATGAAATGGAGGTGGGCAGGACATGTCAAAAGAATGAAGGACAATAGGTGGACAATCAGGCTTACAGAATGGACCCCAAGGTATGGACAAAGAAAAAGAGGAAGGCCGGTCAAACGATGGAGGGATGAATTAGATGACTACTGGAAGTCTTGGAAGAAGAAACCTTGGCCAAACTGGAAATCTGAGGCTCTGGATAGGAAACAATGGAAAAAGCATGCTGAGGCCTTTGTCCAACAGTGGAACACTATAGGCTCTAAATGATGATGATGATGATGATGATGATGATGATGAGAGAAGAAATGTATTGCAAATTAGATAATTGTTTCTGAAGTCACTATTAGAGCGCAGTCAGGACAATGGACTAACAGATCCGTAAATCAAATAAGGCGACCCACTAAAAAGTTTGCCACTTAATTAGTTCCCAATTAGACACTGAATAGATTATGCAACAAGTATTCAAGTGGGTCAGCCATATTTGATCTGTGGATCTAGATCTGTTAGTCCGCTGTTCTGAATGTGTTCTATGATGTCTATCTGCCTTAAGTGGCCAGCATGATATTTTAACCATATGATATGTCAAAGCTGCCTCCCAGGTAAAAACAGGTAAATTCTCTTGAGTAAGATTAACTTTTTTTATGGCCTTTACACAATGGGCAATGAAAAACCTATTTAACAGTAAAAGCCCATTGCCATGACCAGCTTCCTCCTGAGAGGGTAATTGCTCTCTGTAAAGTTTCTAACTGTCCTCTTCATGTGATGAGACAAAGGGTGCATTCAGATTCACACAATGTACTAGCTGGGTCAGTCCAACTCTGCAGGGGATTCTCACTAAAGTGCAATCAGTGCTATCAGTTTAATGAGCACACAATAATTAACCACCCCTTGCTGCTCAAAGAGGCGTGCCAGACAAATACTAAGCTGTTTCCACTGATTTGGCGAGAATCCCCGGAAGAGTTGGACCGGCCCAGCTAGTATGATATGTGAATCTGAATGCGGTCTTAGATATATTACACAAGGACCGCAAATGTGAGAGGGGAAAGAGGTGGGGTTAAGAGCCTAAGTGATCTCCAATCAGAAAATCTATACTCTTTTTGCTATAACCTTCTTGATTGCAGCTCGATCATCTCTGGGTTGCTGGCAATTTATTTGGTTTTGGCATTAGACTTTTTAACTGACTAACATTAAGTAATTTATACCATGGCTTTCTGAGAGGGAAACCAGATGCCAAAAAGTGATGTTATCTTGAAAGGTTATTTTCCAGGCAGAAGCAAAACAAGACACAAAAACTGAACAGGGTCCAAAATGTTAGCATGCAAATCTACAGGTTGTAGGCAGAGAACTGGTGAGACTATGGTAGGAAAACAGCTATAAATCAACAGGCTGCAAGGGCCTCTCACACAAATGATGTTTCTGGACATAGATTAGATGGCTAAAATTGACTGACTTTTGGGGTCTATAAGTACAAAACAATGGACATATTAGGATATATAGCTTATACTGTTAATCCCTGATAGTCATCTGTGTTACACCAAAATTCACAATTTTATGTGATCTTCACAAATTCCAATGTAAATGATAAAAAAATAAGACTTTAACATCAAATCTTATAATAAAAATTGATATAAAATGTCAACCATTCTTTTCTTTTTACAAAAGACAGGTAATGCTTTATTGGAAAGACTACCACTGATTTACCCTATATCAGAGTAGGCTAAGAAATTCATTTGGTTTACAAGATAAAACCAATTTTGTGTAGGTCTCGGGTCTTCAGAGTAACCAGAGCCCCATTAACAAGGACAAGAACCTGTGATTAAGGCCTACACACACTACAGGTAAGGGTACAGAGCATTTTTTACATGTAACTCCATGACAGATGGCTTGACCACAGGTGAATATATGACAGGTGACTTCATGATAAGTGACTCTGTGACAGGTGACTTAACAAGTGACTCTGTGACAAGTGACATCATAAGTGACTTTGTGACAAGTGACTCCACAACAAGTGACTCTGTGACAAGTGACTCCACGGCAAGTACTAGTAACTCTGTAGCAGGTGACTCCACAGCAAGTTACTCAAAGACAAGTGACTCCTTCACAAGTAGCCCCTTGACAGGTGACTGCATGAACATGGGCCAGAATGAAACAATGCATGATAATGACTGGTATTATCATTTAAGGGGAAATTCACATCGTCATTAAAGAGAAGAAAAAAAGTTCAACTTCTTCAAGTAAATTATCTGGTTTAATATATCAATTAACAAATTTTACTGATAATTAACACTGGTGTTTCTCCCATTGAAGCTTATCTGGTTTATATGTCTATTTACAGGCATTTAATGGTGATACTGCTGGCACCTCCTGATAATATTACATACAATATATATGTCATCAAAGTTTCATGTTAAATTTAGTGATTTTTGGTGAATTTTGGTAATTACAGGGCAGGGTCAGAAATGACCTGCCGTGGCACACAGAGTCAGAGATGACCTACCACACACATCTCCAGCATCATTTTGATAATTACAGGGCAGGGTCAGAAATGACCTGCCATGACAAATATTTAGCATTTAACTTGAAATACAGGTCCGTAACACTGGCTGGGCACAAGTTGAAGGGACATGTTGTCGCCCTTACAGTTATCTTAAATGTATCTCTTTGATCATAGGAATGTCTTTGATATTTGTGTATATAATCCCCTGTATCCTCACAGAGGGACAGAGGGACAGGGAGAGAGATAGAATAAAGTCGGTGGCAACAGAAAATCTTGTTGTTGGTTATTGCTGATCCCTCAGTCTTCCACTGATACTGAAGTTCAACTCTGATAAAAATATATATCAAAATTCAACATCATGCATGACGAAATACTGAAAAAAGTTCAGTTGAGGAACAGAAAAAATCTGTTTTTGATTTTATTCATGAATAAATTATCAATTACTGCTGTCTGTCAATACTGGTACACTGAACATGGCTGCTACACAGGTATTTAACATTTAACGAGGAATTCAGCAGGAACTAGATAGGCCTAAATGTCAGGTACAACACCCACCCATAGCATATTTAGTTTCATACCAAGCTCATTAATTTTCCCAATGAGAACCACCAGCAGTGGTGCGAGGCAATGTTTTTCAAGGTATTTCTAATAAACATGCTCTCTCTCTCTCTCTTTTTCTCCCCCCCCCCTCCCCTAATAACAAGTGGTGTTAATATAAACATTCCATTCATCAAGTAAGAATGAGCAAGCACACAATGCCAGTTCCAACAATTATGATATCATATTTCATATATATATTCTACAGTACTGTATATCATTGCCTACCTAATAATTCATGATTGAACCAGTTTTTATCATAAACTGCTGATGATTACTCACTTTAGCTAGAGTGAGGAAAACGAAAAGCCATCAATGATTTATATTTTAAATGATACAATCAGGCAGGCATTTTCCATCATTAATTCACATACCACTAATAATTATAAATTGGGCAAACAATTTTAACCATTTGTGTAAAAATAATATTATTTAAAAAGTTCCACAAGATACAACCAGTTATATATATATATATATATATATATATATATATATATATATATATATGCTTTATAGAAGCAATTATAAGCTCTAAGCTTTAATTTCTAAACACAAGCCTAAGGATAGATCAATACATACGCCAGGGAGGCTGGATACCCACAGACTATGGCTGATTTGGTTCCTAAACCTCAGCAATTCCCTATGCAGATTATACACAACACTCTCAAGGAATTAACTCAAGGTGAAGTCAGATTAGGGCACTTTATGGCGTGTTTCCAGTGAAGTAAGGTCGACCTTCCTTGGACAGCATAAAAAAAAACATTATTTACATGACTGGTAATTCATAAATCACAAGATGGAAGTTCAACATTCCCACTTTATTTAGGTGCTTATCCATATATCTACTGTGCTAGTGGCACTTCATCTTTCTTTTAATTCTGTTTTTTTTTTTCTTTAACCTTAAACACTTTTTATTTATTTATCCATCTTATTCATTTATCTATATTTTGTCTTCTCTCTGCTCAAATCACAGTTACAGAATATCCTGACAGACTGAGATTAGTCCTACTGTGTGATCTGGCACCACATCCATCACTGATTCCCAAGCGAATCACATCTCCAATGAAACATCCAGAGTATTCAATTATGTCTTTGCTACCTTAGAAGATCTATAAAGGCAACCCCACCCCAACCCCACCCCTCTTCTTCGAATTCAGTTATCACTTTTAAGTTTCAAAATTGTTTCGTATGCAACCGCTCGTAACCAAAAGTTCACCTTTAGAAATTCAGAAAATGAAAACAAAAAGGATTACAGCTCCATGTTCCCTTCATAAATTCAGTTATGACTGAGAGAGAGAGAGAGAGAGAGAGAGAGAGAGGACAAATATAGAGAGTAGAAGCTTAGGGGGAGCATAAATAAAAACATCCAAATATCTGGATTTCTCGATAAATCCAGTGGGGTAATATAATTATCCAGACTCGTACATATGTACCACATTTTGTTTCACATACCAGGCTATGTTATGAACAATATCACATTCATGCAATCCATATTACACATATACACAGTAACCATAATACGATATGAACAATAGTGCATGTGAAATTCAATATATACATACTGGTATAAACATAGTTACTAAAATAAGCAATCGACTGGAACTGATCAATAAATATCTATATACTTTCAATTACGATACTGACATATTACTTAATATATTTATTACTCAATGTATATAACTGTCAAAATATTGACAGCATCAATTTTATTCAAAGCAATGTTTTGTTGGTAAAAACTGAAAAAAGTGCTATTTTTAGGTTCTGAAAGAGGAGAGGGTTCATATGATAGACAGCATGTCTTAATTTGTGAGTAACAGAAGGCAATAAAGATTTTAAAGAATAATTAGCTGAGATAGTGGAAGAGCTGTGTATTTTTTCATATTTAAAAATCTTGTTGTTACTATAAAAAGGAACCTTAGCCTTGGGACTGACTTCACAAAAGAACTATTTTAGACTGCACCTTGGTGTAAACAAAACAGCAATCGAAAAAGGGAAAATTTTGACGTCCCAATATAATACTGTGAAATGAGGAACTCATAACCCCCCCCCCCCCCCCCAAAAAGAAAAAAAAAATCTGCACAGTTAATATCTACGTTTTCTACACTGTCGATACCTATAGTCGCACACTCAACTTCACAGGCACATGTAACCACCAGAGTACACCACCATAACGCAAGAAACCCATTGTAAAGTGTAGATTTACTCATGCGATGAAACTTACCTGAAATACTTGAAACAGAGTGGGAAAGAACTTCAAGTAGCGAACTTCGCCTATTGAAAACCACTGCAACTAAATTCCAGTTTGTTTCAGTTGCTACCAAATCATTCGGATTATCCAGTTATCCAATCATCTTATATGTATGCAACAGAGTTTCCAGGTTCTACCTCAGATATGAAGACGTAAGCTACATACATGCTTAGTTGTGTTACGACTTCCCCAAACAAACTTGACCTCGCCTCGCGCCAAGGTCAGTCGCTTAGTGCACAGAAAAATGCTTGCATTGGAATGCGGTAGCTGAGTTCAAATGCGAACACATTTGATGATACAAGTTTTCGCTTGGGTGTCTCAGGTTTATATGAAATTGCGTTTTTTTTCTTGTGAAAACATGTGTTCTATTTATTTTCTATTTGAAAAAAAAATCATCTAAATAAAATTGAAGAACAGCATCAAACCAATGAAGAAATTAGAAAATGTTTTTCAAATTCGCATAACTTTATCTTTTGGTTATATTATAGGCCTACCCACTATTAACTTTGGGAATGTGCATCTCCTTGAGCGCCATTTATAAAAGCTTCATGTGGGGCCTACCTTTCTGTCCCTACCTTTTTCTATCAAAAGTTAGGATCAAAAGTTTGTGAAGTGCCAAAATGTTCACGACTCCCTTAAGATAGTCCATTTATTATTTATTTATTTATTAAAATAGTTTATTTATTTAATTATTTATTTATTTATTTATTTATTTATTTATTTATTTATTTATTTATTTATTTGGGGGGATTGTGTGCTATATTATTCTAATAAATCAACTACTGGTAGTTTTCAATATCTGCAATTATTACTGATTAAGAAAACAGTTCACATATTGGCTAATCACAATCAATATTATTCCGTTTATATATTAATCTATTTATAAAATTATCAAATAAATAAATTTTTGGTTAGGGTGTTCATTACATATATATATATATATATATATATATATATATATATATATATATATATATATATATATATATATATATATAATGTCACGAATCCGCTGGTGTCCGGTGGGGAGAAGTGATTCTGTGATGACCAGGGCCACTGTTAGCTGTGCAATCCATACACACGTATCTGCCATTGGAAACGTAGGTACTCCGAAAATGCAAATTTACTAGACACAGGTTCAAACAAACTAATGAGCAATTGCTCCAAAAATAATACGAACATTCACACTTTTTATGTACCGATCATTCAAACATAAAGATATAAACGTAAATTGAAGTATAAAGGCGTGATTATTTTTGCATGGTACTAGAAAATGTGTGAAGCACTAGTCAGTTTTCCCGATATATCCAATATTAAAGTATCTACCAACTAGTTGTGCTTCCCTTGTTAAGCTTCCAATGCAATGTAAGGATTGTTTGTTCTGTTTTGTTTGTATTTTCAGTTCTAGTTAAATACATAATGCATTCAAGTAGGCCTAAATCCATTAATCCATCGTCACGTAGCTGCATGGACTTTGTATTGAAACGTAACATCGTGAATGAAAGGCATTATTTCAATTCATATGGGGAAAGTTTTCGTCCAAGTCATTCATAAACGATGGGTCGTTGTCAACGTCTATATAAAAGGCGTGTTTATTCACGGAAATATGCACGGGGTTGGACGATTTTGGAACTACTGTAATGTTTCTATCCATAGCGTATCTTAACAAAACCGTGGCAGGACTTGTACGATATTTCCTAGCAGCTGTCAAAACCCTTGGGTTATCGAAAAATGGGTTACTTTCTGGATATCCTTCGTCAAGCCACTTAAAACCGAGCACGCTATGAGCCATAAATTGTATTCCATGCTTGGTGCAAAATTTGCGCAACTTTGTGTTTCTTTTTATCAAGTCAAACCTAGCTTGAAGAACGGAGACTGGAACTGTGGCTTTTTGTAACAGTTCTTTCAATTGCGATATTTTAAAATTACTGACTCCAATAGAACGAACAGTTCCCGTTTGGTTCAGTTCTTCCAGTGCTTCCCAAGATTCCTGCCACGTGCCTCTTTTCTCGTCTGCTTCACACTCGAATCCTTGTGTGTCACAAGATGGCGCTTTAATGAGAACCAGGTCGATGTAATCTGTCTTCAGGCGGTTCAGCGATCTTTCGATTGACTTTTTAGTTGCGTCTTTACCCAAATGTTTTGGATGAACTTTAACAATTATAAAAACCTCTTCGCGTCTGCAATATGGATTCTGGGCTAAAATGGAACCAAGAGCCGCTTCGCTCTCATCTTCTGGATCTGTGTCAAATAACCTGACAAAAATATGATATTAAAATGAATATAAATGTATATTAAGTAAGGTATGTGCATGGGTAAAAATATAGAGAAGGATCACTAATTTATTTACTCTATGATTTTTGAAAGTGGGTTTGTGAAAATTTAAAGTCATTAGCTCCTGTGCTTTGTAGCATGCGGTAAATAGATCATGTCTCGACCTCACCTGATCACAAATATAAAAATATACACTGATCATGCTGTGTTTAAACAGTAATTTTGTTTCACCTGTAGCCGACTTTCAGCGCGTGTGGTATAGCTGTTTGCGCATCTTTGTGAGGCATTCCGCCGAGACCAAGACCCAACATCGGCACTAGAATTAAATTTTACAAAATTAAAAAAAAAAAAAAAAAAAAAATCATAAACTGATTATACAGTGTTGCAGTACCGTGGTGTGCAACGTATGACCCCCACAAAGTTCAATGCGAGAGAATAGGTGTATTTTGTACCAAAACCACAGGGCTCGTCTTCTCATATTAAATTCAGTTTAGCTTTTCGGGTGTTTTTGTCTTCATCATTTACAAAAATGATAAGTTTATGGTATAAGAATGATAATTGGTTAAGTATATGTATTTGTTTAAACTTTTCACCTATGTATGAAAAGCCTTTCAAAGTACAACGTAATATAATATGCTTATTTTGAAAGTTTTTTGAAAGCTTATTTTGAACTCATCGCGCAGTCGTGCCTTCTTCAGCACAAATTGATGAGGTGAATGTTATAAATAAAATTATCTAAATGCCTCGCTGGCCCTAGATTATCCTTATTTTGTAAGAGTGTCTCATATCCCACTTTTGTATGTTCAGATTAACATATTCTAAACACAATATGATTTGGACCCGCTGCATCACAACTGTACATACTTTCATATCCACTCTTCAATAAAAAAGGGTCGGTTTCTTCTTTCTCGTTCCACTGTTCCATAGCTGGCGGAGTGAGATACGGATACTTGGTTAGTACTTCTCTCACGGTTAAGTCCTCCATCCGAATATTGCACTCCAATTCTAAGGAAAGCAAGCACAATTTATGATTCTCGGTAAAAAGAAAGCATGTTTTATTAATGATTTTATCATGTAATTGTTTTCACTTTTGAATTATGAAAAGGTCATCAAAATATATTTTAAAAAGCACCAAATTTATGCAGTTTCCGATAAGTACCAACCAGCTTGCACGTTCATGTCAGTGCTTATCACAAACCTTTAATAGGAGTGCTAACGCATGAATTTCGTGCTGAGATTAAACATATAGTAATCACGTAATCAAACAAGAACGGTTCCTCTATTTTACCCAATTTTACCAAATTTTCGAATGTATCACAAATAAAAAGAATAATATATTTCACAACCACACCCGTTGGTTTCTGCTCTCGGAGTTTAATGCAGCTTTCAATGTACTCCGCATCGTTGGAATCTGGACATTCCCACATACACCACAGGAAATTGATGAACACCGCCACGGCGATGTTGGGAGCGCCCCCTTTTGTTCGCACTTGGTGGAACCAGCCCTCGGGTACATATATGATATCCCCGGCCTCAAGTGTGGTATTATAGATGACGATTTTTGAAACATCAGGGAATTTGGTCAAGTCCACCGCCTCCTGGTTTACTGGAGAAATACCTGGAAATGGGATATACGTCAATAGTGAACTTTGATAATAATTACATAAAAATGACATAACATATCATTAATAATAACGTTGCTTGCGAAAGATGACAATAATAATTATTATTGTTAACATAAAAGAAAAAGAGCACAGTCCCTTGTAAACCGCGAAGATATGCCTCGGTTTATTTAATATAAAATATAACATAATACCGGAGAGAGAGAGAGAGAGAGAGAGAGAGAGAGAGAGAGAGGACCAAAATGGTGTACCATTATGAGGTTCGAAGTCATCAGTATACAGGTATTTGCCGTCGCGGGGGGTAGTAAGGATCCAGTGACGCCCACCCACCACCTGGGCGAAGATGGTTTCCGTGACGTCAAGATGAATGTCGGTGCTCGACCACCCGGCGTTGAAGAACATAGCTACTTGTTTCAGCTAAAATTAAAAAAGTTTCCAAATATGTAATAATGATCGCAACCATGATTATGTTGCAAATGCTCAAAACCGATGGAGGGCAAGGATTTTTCTTAATTTTAATAATAATCATAAACGCTGGCCTAGGTGTTAAAGACGCTGCCGTGTTTAACTAATATATTTTAGATCTTATAAGCGTTGTGTTTAAAAAAAAACACAACTATATTTTAATAAGTTTATTTTGTTGCGTCATGATGTTGGTCAACCGAGTCAAACAGAACGAAAATGAGGAATGGTCTATATTTCAATAGGAAATATTCAATATTTTAACGCTTCATTCTCAACCTACCATTTTCAGCAACCCTTCACAAGCGACAAAACCCGGGAATGTGAGATCTTCAGCCATCTCTGGACTGATAGTGGAGTCCATATAGATCTTTTCCTTCCTATATGTACTGTGTAACAAAACCAAGAAAACATGCAATGAGCATTCCAAAATTGGCAAGCAAAGAAGAGGCACCGAATCAGGACTACCAGTACAAGTAACTGTGAAGCCCGTGAGGTTCGAGTGGATTTTCCTTTCCTGAACATGTGTCCTTGTACACCGTCAAACGACCTCCCCCTTTCCAAAAATAAAATAAAATAAAATAAAATAAAATAAAATAAAATAAAATAAAATAAAATAAAATAAAATAAGAAGAAAGAAAAAGAAAACTTTAATACTTTAAACAGTCATGGGTTGTGTATTGGAATTGAAATCAGCATTCCATAATTAACAAGCAAAGAAGAAGCGCCGAATCGGGGCTATTCCGAAAAGTCAGAGTAGATCTTTATTCCCTGTATACTAGTGTATACGACCCCCCTTCCATAATAAAAAAAGAGAAAAACAAAAGAAAATCTAATTAATGTTTTAAATAGGCATGGGTTGTGTATCGGAAATTAAGCTTTATCATTCATTAGGGATAGCACGTGCGTCACTTCTGGACAATTCAATGAACTGTCGGAACACGGAGAAAGACGGTGAACGACGTGCGGTTCATGTACCTGAGATATGGAAGAAACTCTAGGGCTTTTAAGTAGTTATTTACCCCTTTTACATGTCATAGAGATTTTATTGAGCAAGTGTACAGGAACCTTTGATAAAAGAATAAGCTTGCGTTGGCTGTGCTTAGGATATTCGCGGATTTCTGTCCAAATCATCATTTCCTTTCCCTTCAGGTTTGCTTGGTGTTTCTTGAGGTCTGATTTTTTTTTTTGCCGTCCAGCCAGTTAAAAAAACTGTTTATGACGTCGAGCATACCCCCTTGCAATATACCTGTATCATAGGTGTGTGTGTGTATGCGTGTGTGTGTGTGTGTGTGTGTGTGAGAGAGAGAGAGAGAGAGAGAGAGAGAGAGAGAGAGAGAAAATTATTTCTTAGTGCTCTCCTTGCTTAACTTCTTTAAGAATAAAGAGAAGTGAAAACCCCAATGACCCTACATCCCGTGTTATTCACAAACCCTCTTCCTTTTACTCTATTCACAAGTAGGCCTACATCTAAAGGTGCCGTATCCTATACTCCTGTGGGGACAAGAGAATCACGTCACCGTGACAGTCACGCTATGCTGTCACATTGACAACAGCACATAAAGCTATCTAATGTCGACAAAAATCTATGATTAGTACCGAAAATGGGTCACTTGCAAATCCTGTCTCCCATACAGGTGATGTTACACATAACACAGCTTGTTGCTTGTTATGAGACGTAAATACACTTGCTCTTCTGCAAGTGAAAATATACAACGTTTTTTCGTAGCTACTAACTTCATTTTCCTTTACTCTTAGCCGAGCCTTATAACGTTAGCTGTTACAAAATTGTATATAAGATTTTATTAATTTTTTTAGCGGCATAGAAGACCTCTGGGAGTGATTATTGTTCAGCTAATGATCAAAATTTTAGAATTACATCTCAAATCTCGCCTATTAAAGCATAAGTTAGTATAACTACATTAAAGGTGTGGATAACGTGTGCTTATTTTTTTTCAAGAAAAAAAGAAAAACACATGCAGTTACTGTGAGAAGCCGCCATTCAATGCAATTATGTACATAATTAAAAGGAATACATGAAAGTACTAACTCTAAGAAATCTGTCATGGGCATGTCGACGTAGGCCGGATGGTTCTCGTCAGAGAGGTTTCTCCAGTGGACATTAAAAAAGCTGTGGCCGAACCTCTCTCGTAGGTAGTCCTCGTTTTTCCATTTCTGAACAGCAGGCCAGTGCTTCAGGGCCCCCTTGACCACCAGCGGCACGGACTTGCGCACGTAGTCCCTGTAAAAGACCTCCGGGTCTGGGAAAAAGTCCAACGTGGTGATGTGTTCGTATTTCTGGGCTTGTTCCCCGAATCGTTGCATGTGGCCCTTTAAATTACCAGTGTCACTTGGGTCATCTGTTGACATCAACGGGAAGAATTGGCCGAGGTTTGGTCCCCAGATGCTCCATGCAATTGCCAGTAAAACCGGAACGGCGCCCGCGTAGAATTTAGCCTTGGTCTCCATGTTAGCTCGGTTATTGTTATGCGGAAATATGTAGTAAATGTAGTAAACGGAGAACGTGTCCCAGTAAAGTCTTATATGGGCCTATAACTTCAAGATATGCGCTCGACTTAACTAACTGCGCAACAATAAAAGTTTGTTCCGCTTCGTGTGAAATGACACGTCGGGTCGTAAGAGCTATATACTGTATATATAAGTTGTGCGGCGCATTTTACATGATAAACAAGACCCGGGATGCACCAGGGTGCATTCAGGTGCTTTCATTTCTCTCTTTAAATATCCATTAAAGGGATAATAACTCTTCGTATGAGATTTATATTTCACAACAAAAACATTGTGAACAACTCGTAGAAATATAATATATTCTGTTGTACCACAAAAACGGCAGTTATAGCTATTAATCTGATATCTGAGCTTGTCTTTAGACCACGTGACCTCCATTGATGGCTATACTCTGTTAAAATCTCTGAAGAGGAAAAAAAAATTTTTAGAAAAAAAAAAAAAAACAGGGACTAACTTTAAATGTAAAAATGGATTCATTAACCATTGGTAAGTATTGAAAAATTGTTGTTTACTCCGGGAAAATTCATTTTTTGGCCAAAATGAAGGGTTATTATCCCTTTAAGTGTACAGTGACATAGTATTGGCCTCACACCCAGGTTGGTTAATTTTACTCTCTGACTACAGGGTGCGCTAGTAGTCTGTTACAAAAATGTTCAATGGCCCACAGATTACTTTTGCATACTATTTTTCAGTACCCTGATATTAGAGGGTAGGTTAATTGAATCTAATTACTTTCAGCAGAGAAGACTTTTGAAATGGGAACACTACACTCTTCCACAGACCCGTCTCACTTTTACTAAATATAGGTCAAATTATGCAGAAAGGACATTACACAAAAAGTTAGGAATTTTGATGACATTTTCAGGCCAGAAATGGGATTTTTGATGGTGGGTAATCAATTAACTAACAAAATAATTAATTGATAATTGTTAATAAGGATAATTGATAATTGAGTTATTTAATTGATCATTAAATTAATTGATAAATAATTAATAATAATGAGAAATGAGTTGTCTTCGTGCACGTTTGCGCTCTTTGGGAAAACTAATCAGGTGTTGTTCTCCTTATGACATCAGTGTACTTACGCTTCCAACATTACACTAGTTTCTCATAAAACAGTAATTATAAAACATTTTAAAAGGATAGCAATTTTTTTGTTTTGGCAAAAAAAAAAAAAAAAAAAACCCGGATTTTCCTTGGGTGAACGACGATTTTCACTTAGCAATGGTTAATTAATCCAAAGTCATTCAAAAACAGTCCAAATATTTTTTTGTAAAAAGTCTGGAATCTTTTGAAATAACATCTTAACAGATTATTACGGATGTATAGCCACCTATGAAGGCCCACGTGGTTTGCTGGCAAGCACAGACTCCAGAACAATTTCGATAATTTTAAATATTTCTGTTATTTGTTACAATGAAATCATTATGAAGTATAAAGCTGATATGAACCGTTGTTATCCCTTTAAGATAGCATTGACTTCTTCAGTGAGGCATTATGATCCGTTCGATCCCTTAGACTGCATTCCCATTAACCCATCGTACTAGCTGGATCGATCTAACTTTGCAGGGCTTCTCGCCCAAGTAATTTCAGTTAATTACCCCCTAGTAGCTTAGGTAGCCGTTTCAGACATTTAAGCCACTTACAGTAAATGCAATTAAGCAAGAATCCCCGCAGAGTTAGATCGATTCAGCTAGTGCGATGGGTTTATGGGCACGCTCCCTTTGTGAACATGCCACACTGTCAGAGACCATGCCCAGACCCTATCGTACTAACTGCCGATCGATCTATCTCCAAGGGGATTCTCGCTAAATTGCAATCACTTTAAGCGGCTTAGTTGTCTGGCACGCCTACTGAAACTGTCAGGGGGTAATTAACTATCGCTTAGCAGCTTCAGTAGGCGTATCAAACATGTAAGCCACTTAAGCTGAAAGCAATTTAGCGAGAAATTCCTTGGATATGGATCGATCTTGTTAGATCGATCTAGGTATGGAAACCCAGTCTTTAACGTACATGTAGCATGCTGACCCATTCCCCGTCGCCAGTGATGACTGGTGCGCAGATAGCAAACCATGTCACAGGAGCGTTGGCTGGGGGTAGAGTGGGGGATAACCACCCAAAACATATATATATAAGTTTATCTATACATAGCAACCACAAGGTTGAAGTTGTACATTAACTGGAAAATTACAAAAAATTACACATTAAAACATTTACATAAAATAAAAGATATACAATAAGACCAAAATGAGTTCAAAAATAACTTAAGCACAAACCTCTAAAAGTTTGATAAAAGCAAAGGGGCTAAAATAAAAGATATATTATAAAGACCAGGATAAGTTCCAAAATAAAACACAGACCACGAAAAGTGTGATAAGGAAAAAGGAATTAAAGTATTTTTTAAATGTCGGTTCTGAGTTTTGGTAAAACTAAAATTTGATTGCCTATGCCTTAGTTTTCTGTGTGGTTTTAACTGTGTGGTATTAAAATAAGTAATTCAGCTCGTCCCTGTCATTTTTTTATTTTTGCAAAGAATGATTGGCAAAATCCTATGCGCCGCTCTTTCAGAGTAACGAGTCTGGCTTTGACAAGGGCATCAACATGTGGTAATAAAGGGAATATAATTCTTAGTGCCCTCGACTGGATAGATTCTATTATTTCCATTGTTCCCTGGTTAATGCATGACCGAAGAGTGGTCCCCCCCCCTTCTACCCTCTACCAGGGTGGCAGATACAGGCCCGTAGCCAGGGGGGGGGGGGGGTCGGGGGGTTCGAAAGAACCGCCTCTTTTGGTGGGAAAAGGTCCACTCTGGGTAAAATTTGATCTAGTTTCATGAAGTTTTTATGGAAAAAGGTCCACTTTTTCAGAAAAAGAACCCCCCCTTTTGAAATTGCTGGCTACGGGCCTGAGATATTATTGGCAAATTTTCAATGACAGTCTGTTTGTCTAAAGACATATCTGTAAACATGTTGTGAAAAGTCAATCTCTCGCCCTGGTAGACGGTACCTCCCTCACCCGTTTCTTGTTTTTGTGACTGATGCGGTTGAAATGGGAGAGGAGGGTATGGCAGATATGTTCCACTATCCCACCTGCTTCGTCGCCTGTAAAGATTGGACCCACTCACAGCCTAATATGCCGTTTTTATCTTATGCAATATTTCCTAAATGATCCTTTTAATTTTTTTATTTTGATCGAAAGAGACTTCACGTGCAACAAGGAAATAATTTTCTGAACTTAACATTGTTTGTCATGATATTAACCCATTATCTTGAAAATAAGTCGTCTGCACTATACATGTAAGTGGTTACAAAATCGAACTACGTAAATAGGACCACACTGCCGAAGATGATATCTCTGCATCATTTAAGGCGCATTTCCAATACGGTTGTTACGTCTAGACTTCACACCGTAGTCTGTTACCTTACCCGTTTGCAATTGTGTGATAACATGTTTAATTCAGACCGCCACCAATTTAACTTTTTTTTTTTTTTTTGCGGTGGTCGTGTTCAGGACAATAGATAGAGTTGATGTCCCCTTGATTATAAACCGTTGCTCCTGCGATCTGCGACGATGGCACGTCTTTAAGTTAAGTCGCTAGAGATAATGTGGAAATACACCTTGGGAAAAAAGGATTCGCGTGCACAAAGGGGTTTCTTTGTTTGTTTACTGATAGTGGTGGTCTGAGTTGTTTGTCACCATTATCCAAAAACCAGATGAGTAAATAAATCTGCTAGTACTTGATACAATCATGGAAGTATATCATGGATTTACTTCACCTGATACAATGTAGGCACGTTTACTCTAGACTAAGGTGGACCGCTTTAAAATCGACCCCAAATAGTATTGATTGCGATAAAACCAGAGAATTTGTTCCAAGCATGGTTAATTTGGTTTGTCATCGACCAGTAGTAGCTGTGATGTTGCTTCCTGTAGCTGTATTCAGCGCACTTCAAGCATGCTAAACTGACTAGACTGCAATCAATACAGTGACTGCACAGTTTGCTGCCTAGTTATTACACTCTCTTTGCAGTTGGTTTGCGGCTGCTTTGGTTCTGAATCTCCAATCTGAGCAAAATTGTACAATTGATTATCAAACTCGGTTTAGCTGCAGAAGTTTCATGATCTTATTGAGAATTCAGAAGTAATCCAGATGACCATTGTGTGATGGCACACCAAGTTCGTTGAAGTGTCTCATGTCGATGGTCATCAAATTGTGGTTAAAGGCTTATGACCAATGATCTATTTATTAAATGGACATGTAGCACTCATTAACGCGATGTGTCACCGCAGGCGTTACAGTAGGATGCCCCCCTGTTTTAATATAAATAGAGGCCTGTCAAACATACCTACATAGGATTTTAAACAACGATATTCTCTTATTCTTAAATTAACTGATCGACTCTGAACGCAGCATCATGAGAGCAAAATATTCCGTCGCTCTTCTCACTGGTGAGTACAGAATCAGCCTCAACTGAAGGAGGCGATAAAGAAAATATTTGGTGATAAATAATATTTTTCTTTTTCTGAAAAAAGGGCGTGCGTGGGCGCGTGTGTGTAGTTGTGGTACAAATTATTTTCAGTCTTCATGTTTTTTATGTTAGTTTGTAAAATGTTGTTAGTTTTCTCACTATCATCCGTTTCTTGATCCATATGCAGTTTGACATTGCTTACATGTAAGTTGTCCTAACCGGCAAGCATTGGGCAATCGTCACAACTATTAAACAGGTGTGAAAAACAGGTATTGGTAATACTGGTTATAGAAATGATTCAAGATGACCCAAATGGATTGTAATTTAGCGTAAATATCGAGCCCGATTTCGCAGGAGCCATAGCTTGGTGTGGCCAGAAATAATGACATAGATAGAAGAGAATGCGCTGCGGTGTCGAATTAAAGCTGACAAAACTAATCCACTGAAATACTCCAATTTTTCCTCTTTTAAGGGATTAAAATATCCGTAGAATTACAATGTATTGCACAAATAATAATTCACCATAGTTTTGTGAGGTGAGCCACTTTTGTTTTGCTGTGTAAAGCGTTATTCTCGACACACTCTCATTCTTAGAGTAAGAAAACCCCACCGTTTTGAGGATTTTAGCACGTTTTCTAATTTATGACTAGAAGCACAACCTTCACCGTTTACCTTTGAATTTCAGTTTTCATCTTGATCAGCGCTACTACTGCCCAAACTATCACCATACCTAATGGCTGTATCGTAACTGGAGCATTGTATTGTCGCGTACAGTGTTTCTTCAGAAGCAGATTCCAGGGATGCTGTGGGGCCGGCGGCAACTCAACTAACTGCTACTGCAATGGGCCGGCATCTCTTCTAAGCATTCCACCCAATTTTGTAAGTATTCATATCTAGAGGTCTCTCTCTCTCTCTCTCTCTCTCTCTCTCAAAACGCTACCAAACCAAGAAAATTTACATCCTTGAGCCCTACATAATATAGTTAAATTTCAATCAAGGAAGTGTCGCGTTTTATACGTGTATTTGCCGAGGGAAACAAAATATTTTTCTTACAGCCGCACAGAAAAATTTTGTATCCGCCAGTATCCTATACCATATCACGCCCTGCCTTATATTATAAAAATGATTCATGTAACACAGGGGAGGACCAAGGATTATGCGAAGGGGGGTTCGTTTTTTAGGAGTGGCAGCCTCGGATACGAAGCCTACCCTCGCCTCTGGCGATCTTATCCATTTTTCTTGTATCTCTTTATGAAGTATAGGCCTAACGCTATATTTATTCTCTTTATTTATTATGCCATATATATGGTTGTAAAAGAGCATTACTGTGCTCAATAAATTATTATTATTATTATTATTATTATTATTATTATTATTATTATTTTGATCACTTACACCGTTCATGTTTTACATACCAGATAGCATTTATATTTTATGTATTCTTGTAAAATGCATACCGCTACCTTTCACTATGGACATGCGTGTAACCATTATGCATAATATCAAACATATACAAAGGCATTTTACTGAATTCTATAAATCGACATACAGTAGTTTAAAGATGCTTTTGTTGATTATTCTTTCAGGGCACGGTGCCAACTGAATGCAGCGCTTAATTCATAAAGTGGTATATACAGTACAACCATAGAACTTAACACAATCTCGGCGGTTTCTTCTATTGATGAAAATAACAAATGAAATAGACAAAATGGATTCAGACAAGGAAAGAAAGATAATCATATACATCCTGCGGAACCGATGATCCACTGTGGATGCCATTTTATCTATGCATTAATAAAGGTTGTTGGAAACGAAAAAGGGGGCATTAAAAAAAAAGAAAAAAAAAACAAAAAAACATCGTGAACATTATTCGGTTTCCAACCGCAACAGTAGCCGAGGGATTCACATATATTTCCAACGTTCAATTTGATGACTTTCGACCTAGAAATTTGGTTGGTTTCACAATAAATGTAAATGTATATAGGGAACACTTTTTGTCTTCCTTATTTGTGGACGACTTGTCCAATTCCGCCATGATATCTATCTATCTATTTATCTTATTGAGAAAAGGAGAAATTATCCATTACACTGGGTTAACTCTGCTTGTTGAGCACCTGTCGTCATATAATCTTTGCTGATCATTTCATAAAAACTCTCTTTGTCATTGGGAAAAAACAAAATAAACCTGAGAGTGACATAAAATCATAGTAAAAACACCCAAATTAATCTTTCCAGGACTCTTGGTAACTGGCATTGCGCGGGATAAAATACGACAACCGAACTATCGCTTGTTATAGGAGATAAAAATACAAAATGGCTTTCTCATTTGAGCTAGGGGATTGAAACAAGCTCCTTTGGCTCCATGGTAACAGACACAGATATAAATCTGGATTCGATTTTCGATGTATTAGAATTGATTTTTTGTATGAAATCGTTGCTGACAATTTAGTTTGATTACTATAAAAAAACATATCTTCACATCAAGAAAATAGACAGCTAGCACAAAACACCATGGTTAATGGGTGTCAGTCCCCTGCAATGACACCCCCCCCCCCCCAGAATGCGGGCTCACGCTGGACGTGAAAAATTACGTTTTGAATAAAAACAGGAACTGCTAAAATAGAGATCGATTTGAGTACAACATATTGCTAGACAGAATCATTAAATGTGTCCATTTTCCTTGCACCCTTGCGTCCTTGCTCCAGTGGTTGTGCTTATTATTTGCCATTTTCCCGCCAGCCGTTTAAAGGTCCTGTAAACGCAATCGAAGAGCCGTCTCATTCATATGTCATGAAAAACACCTTATATTTCCCTATTCAGAACCTAAAGACAATAGACCCCTGTAAATAAAAATTATCTGAAGTGAACCTAATTATCTTCTCTGGCTTCTTTGGTAGCCAACGCCAGCATGTATTATACACGTTACAGGACTGCGATACAAAAAGCCCACCTTTTTCTTGGGTAAATACGATGCAGAGCGCATGACAGTAGATGGCGCGCATTGCGACCGAGCGCAAGCGTCTCGATTCCATAATTCGCCCATACTCTCCCCATATAATACACTGTAGCCTCTATGTGATGATTTCGCTCTTCAAAATTCTAATACTGTAGCAAGAGGGGAATATTGCGGTGATTATTTTCCAGAAACCGAATGGGGAGTCAGGACCCCCCTGACACCTCCCCTTAAATCCGTCACTGTTGACGTATTCTTTTTAGTCGTAAGAGAAACTACCGGTACATGCAGTAAAAGTCTTTCACAGTTATATAAGCGTAATTGGGAATCCACACTCTTAAAACTGACCAGTTAAACTTAACCGAAAATACGTTCAATGTTAAACAATTCACTCAGTCAATATACCTCCGACTAAATATTTAGTTGACCTAACTGCATCAAAATCAGTTGGCCTTTTAACCAATCCAAACGGTTAACATTTCGGTTACTTTTATACAATACATTCAGTTAGATATAACCACTTCAATTATAACCGTTTATTATGGTTGCTTTCAATCAGTTACTGGTAACTTACCAAAATGGTTAATCTTAACCGAATTGATTGGTTCAAAACAATATACTCGATTCAGATATAATCTACTTATTCATGTTGAGTGATGGAAATGGAAATGTGTGGTTCAAAACAACTGAATTTAAGAGTTTGTCATGTCAACTGATTTTATCGTTTATTTTTAACCATATTCTCAGTCAGAATTAACCTCATAAACAATTAAATTCAACTGTTAAACGCCATAAAAGTTAGAGACATTCCCTAACGTCTGCCAAGAAGTCATTATAACTTCTTGCGTCTGCTGAGTGCTCTGCTGCGCGTGTGGTGAGCCCCGTCAGACGCAGAGATTATGATACTATGGATACCGCTCCAACCTATGGGGGATGAAAGGCAGGGTATGAACGCCTTACAGAAGATAGGAGTTTCCATCAGTATTTATTGACACCAAAACATCCATAGAAATTGTATAAAGAGCTCTGTTAAATTAAACAAGGGAGAGGCACATAAATCCCACAAAATCATGAACAACAATTTGGATCTCAAAAACACCTTAGAACATTATTACTTACGATAATGATCCACCTTATAAAAAATTTACACGACCATATTACTTTGGCGGGTAAGGGTATAAGGTGCTACGTCAAATGTGCCAATGTTGGACCAATGTTTTTTTTTTTTTTTTTTGCTATCTGGGTGGCGACTTGAAATGCCCAGTCCAGGCTATGTTGGCCAATCACGTGCTGCGCAACTATCTTGGGCAGTCCTGCGCACACAGAAATCTTTGCACTAAACAGCAACCGAGAAATTGGTTACCTAGTGTGATCACCACAATGCAGAATAGTTAAATACCCGAGTAACGAGGTCATTCCCCGCTAGGTACACTTGTAGTAGGGCAAAATGATTATAAATATACAAGATTCAACAAGTTTGTAGAAATACATTACAGTCTTTCTATATTCCTGTCGAATGTCCTCAGATCAGTTATTCAGTAATCGATCCACACGGTTACAATGTTGACCAATCGACTGGTTGATCAATAACCGAATAAACCGTCGATCAAGATTACTAAACGTCGCTTAAAAGCGCAAAGAGGAAGTTATTTTCTGATTGGCAGTTTGTGTATCATGATATTTAGCCATTTAGAAGACAGACCGATCAAGGCAGTGACATCATCCACCTACGTACATAAGACCTCACCGCCGAACATGACATCTCTTCATCATCTTAAGGCGCGTCTCCAACCAAAGGGTGATAGACGTCTTAACTTAACACTTTGGTCTTTAAGCTTAGTCGGTTGTGTGATAACATGTTTTATTCCACCCGCCATTACTTGCAGTTTGCAGTGGTCGTGTTCAGGACAATAAATGGCGTTGATGTGTTGCCCTTGTTTATACACATATATGGACTAAGTTATGCCGCTACGGCTAATGTGGAAATACACCCTTGGAAAAAAGGACTCGTGCACAGAAAGGAATGTCTTTGTTTATTAACTAATTGGGGCGGTCTCTGTTGTTTGTCACCATTATCAAACAATCAGATGAGTAAATAAACTTGACTGCAGAATGGCTATTGTGTGATGGCACACCAAGTTCGTTAAAGTGTCTCATGTCGATGGTCATCAAATTGCGGTTTAAGGCTTATGACCAATGTCCTATTTAGTAAATGGACATGTAGCATTCATTAACACGATGTGTCACGGCAGGCTTTACAGTAGGATGGTCCCCCTGTTTTGATATAAATAGAGGCCTGTCAAACATACCTACATAGGCTTTTAACCGACGATATTCTCTTATTCTTTAATTAACTGATCGACTCTGAACGCAGCATCATGAGAGCCAAATATGCCGTCGCTCTTCTCACTGGTGAGTACAGACTCAGGCAGCCTCAACTGAAGGAGGCAATAAAGATTTGGTGATCTGTGTGTGTAGTTGTAGTATAAATTATTTGCAATGTTCATTTTTTAAAAATATTAGTTTGTAAAATGTTTTTAGTTTCCTCACTGTCAGCCATTTCTTGACCCATGCAGTTAGGGAATGCTTAAGTTGTCCTTACCGGCAACCATTTGACCATCAGCACAACTATTAAAAAGAAGTGAAAAACTTGTTCTGGTAGTGCTGTTGATAGAAATCATTCGAGATAACCCAAAAGTGTGCCAGTATAGTGTAACTATCGAGCCAGATTTCGCAGGACGTCCAAATTATGCTGGCAAAACTAATCCACGGAAATATTACTTTTCCCCCTCTTTTTATCTGTAGAATTACAATCTATTGTACAAATAAGAATCCATCCATAGTTTTATAAGTCACTTTTGAATTGCTGTGTAAAGCGTTATCCCCGACACAGTCTCATCCGTAGAGCTAAAAAGTAAGCCCCACCTTTTGCGGATTTTCGCAAATTTTCTACAAGTAATTCAAGACTAGAAGCACAATCTTTACCGTTTACTTTTGAATTTCAGTTTTCATCTTGATCAGCGCAACTACTGCCCAAACTATCACCATAACCAATGGCTGTATCGCATCTGGAGCATTGGTTTGTCGCATCCGATGTTTATTCAATTATCAGAGATTCCAGGCATGCTGTGGGGCCGGCGCCAACTCAGCTAACTGTTACTGCTACGGTCAGGCATCTCTTCTTGCCAATCCACCCAATTTTGTGAGTATTCAAAAGTATATCTGAAGGTGTGTGTGTGGGAGTGTGTGTGTTTGTGTTTGTGTGTTAAGAGGAGAGGAGGGGGACAGCGTATAAATAATCGTAAGGGCGCATTTCTACGGCCATTAAATAATAATAATAATAATAATAATAATAATAATTATAATAATATTTTTTATAATTATTAAAAATAATAACACTTGCACGTTCATGTTTTACATACCAGATATAATTTTTATTTTATGCATTCTTGTAATATAGGCTACATACCAGTACCTTACACAATGTACATGCGTGTAACCAATAAGCATGATACCGAACACGTACAATAGCACTTTACTGATTTCTTTAAATCGACATACAGTAGTTTAAAGATGCTTTTGTTGATTATTCTTTCAGGGCACGGTGCCAACTGAATGCAGCGTACAACCATAAGCGTTTTTTGAATAACAGAACTTAACACAATCTCGGCGGTTTCTTCTTATTGGTGAAAATAACAAATGAAATGGAGTCAGACGTCAGAAAAGGAAAGAGAGAACCGATGAGTCACTGAGGATGCCATTTTATCTATGCACCAAAAAAAAAGTTTTTGGAAAAGGGGAGCATTTAAAAAACATTGTGAACATTAGTACGGTTTCCAACCACAAGAGAAACTGAGGGATTCACATATATTTCCAACGTTCAATTTGATGACTTTTGACCTAGAATTTTGCTTGGTTTCACAATAAATGTAAATGTACATAGGAAACACTTTTTGTCTTCCTTATTTGAGTACGACTAGTCCAATTTCGCCATGATATCTAACTATCTATCTATCTTATTAAGAAATTATACTGGGTTTTTACTGTTAAACTGGTCATAAAATCCCTGCTGATCGTTTCATAAAAACGCAAAGAAAGTCTTTCAAAAAAGTTAATGCTAAGATTAATTCTACTGTCTTTATTTTACATGATAAACGGAGATTAAAAATACAGAACTCAACTATTTCACTAGGATATTAAAATATTTTATGAGCAAAACTGGTCATGAATTAGATTACTGTGGTAGATAAATTCTCTCGCTTGTAAAAAGAGATAAATATACAAAATGGGTTTCTCATTTGAGCTAGGGGATTGAAACAAGCTCCTTTGGCTCCGTGGTAACATACACCGATATAAGCCTGTGCTCGAGTTTTGATGTACCTAACTACCAGACTCGGCACCGAATGATCCTGAATTCACCAGTAGATAGGACCACACCATCCGTTTTCAAGGTGTGCGTCAGTACTCGCTTCCAAGTATCAGACGCGACACCGCTCTTGTCTGGTACGCGATGTGATAGCGATGATTCTGAGCGGGGTTGGAAAGATATTACCCTAGGTTCTAGATTCCGGTATTGTCAGCTCGATCTTGATTTCATATATAACCCATATCAGCAATACCAGGCTCTAGCGAACACCGACACCGTGGGCGTTCTTCTTCAAAATTTTTCCTGGGGCACTTCCATATTTGGAAGTCACAAGTCTAATACGTCACAGCTGTGTCCCCCTGGAGCTCCCATATTTGGTAGTCATGTCTCGTACGTCACAGCTCTGTGCCGCCTAGAGCTGCCTTTCCCGCCTTGCGCTGACGTTAACTTGTGCAGACCAGACAAGAAGTAAAGTGGCTGACGCGGAGTTTGAAGTTTAAACTAAGAATATCTTGCAGTCGAAAGTCAGTACCACAACACAAGCAACATTCTGCTTTAAAAACTGATTTGGTCTAGCCATTGCGCAGCCCTTATGTATAGTGTACAGTGTAGATGTCAAACTTGGCACACGGCAAGCACGTGTATCCTTTGCTTTCCTTGACGTCATTGTACGTCATCGATTTGTGTGTACCAGCCGGCGTCAGTTAAAGCGCCGCCATATTTATGAACACGTACAGAGGAGTCAGAGAACCACTTTTATTGTTGTTATCGTTATATTTGTTGAGTTTGTTGTTGAGTTTTGATTTTGTTGACTTTGTTATGAAGGACTCGTACAGAGAATCGTTGGAGGGGGGTGTTAGACGGAGGTACGAGAAGAAAATTGTTGATATCGGAAAGGATCCGTATGAGATTGAGAAGAAAGATTTTACGAAGGACAAGAAATTCTGGCCACACGTAAATAGCGTTGACCTTTTTGATTTCCTTATTCTTCGGAAGTCGTTTTACTCATCAGACCAGTTGAGAAGCTACAAAGCTCTAGAAGCCTATCGGTTATTCCAGGATGGCTGGATAATCTGTTATAATCTGTTTTTTGATAAGCAAAAAATACAAAAAACATTGGATATGTCTTTTTCTTTTAGAAACATTATTTATTTTTCACTTTACATCTTAAAAACAGTAAATAAAATTAAATAAAGCAGAATTAAATCTGTTTTACGTTTCGTTTTGCTCTAATGACATTCACCTGCAGATTCACTGCGGAACAGTTCTTTTTGATTGGCGGAAATCGTACACTGTCGCTGTTCTTCAGAGCTCACTGTTGAAGCCCGATTCACCGTGACTCTGATACTCAGGGCAAAAGATATGCATCCCATCTCAAAATTTGTTCCGGGGTATAATGCTGTGAAATGCGTAAAAACGCAAAGAAAGTTTTTTTCAAAACAGGGCTGCGATAAAAAAAGGCCACCATTTTCTTGTGTAAAAACGAGGCAGTGCGAATCACAGCAGATGTCGTTATATTTGACAACCCAGTCTTTTAAAACTAAAGTATAAAATTAAGATGGAATAAAACATCACATGCAAGTGCAGGGAGCGGTCAAGCAGTACTTGTTGAATAGGAGAAATATTGCTCTTTACTCCCAGCAAAATTCATATTGGAGCACCCTTCATGATTGCGTTGGCCTCACATGTCACACCTATCACATTGGCAACGTTCCATCAGGCCATAAGAACACCCAATGATTTTTTTACCATTCTAACAAAGTAAATCAAATGTTTTAAATACAGAGATGCATGTACAGAGATGCATGTAAAGATGCTGAGCGCCTTTTGATGTTACACTATTCGTTCGCATTTACTTCTTTGGTTGTTCAAGGGGGTTGAACTCCCACGAAGGCTCACTGATTACCCTGATGTTTTGTCTCTTTCACACACATTACATTTAAAATATTACATGTGAACCAAGTATCTACATATTTCGGATTTCATCATCGCAAATATACCCATGAAATATAGCTCGGGTGCTGAGCTTAATTACCTGTATATGCATCGATTCGGCTGATTTTAGAGTGCAACCAAAGCGGGGCATAAGTAGGGGAGACCGGGGCTAGTTTTACCCCGGGGTAAGTTGGCCCCCCATCAAGTCTCTTTAATAAAGTTACTTTAAGATGCTAAATTATTTCATTTGGACTCATTGCCGACGCTTTTTTAGCACTGTCGGATACGGTCACTTTACAAAATGATGTGATCAGTTCTTTTACCCCATAGTTACTTAGTCATAAATTAACGGGGGGCTAACTTACCCCGGGGTCCAACTAGCCTCGGTCTCCCCTAAGCCCAGCTACATCCATACATTGGAGTGATTAACATGCCATGCGATCACAGTGCTACATGCACGTCATTTAGCAGACTTTGACCAACTGCAGGGACGCGGATAAACAATTCATTTTCCGACCAAAATTTGAACAAGGTGCAGTTTTGTATATTCTATATATATTTTTTTTGTTAAGCAATGACAAGAACAACAACAACAAAAAATAAAATAGAATAAGATAAAATAAAATAAAAAATAAAATTAAAATTAAAAAATTAAAAGAATAAAAATAAATAAATAAATAAATAAATCCCTATCTCTCATTGTTGGCTTATATGACAGATTCCCTCTACCCTCAATCCAATTCAAAATTTGATCAAGAGTTACTAAACGTAAGCGCAAAAAGAAAGTTATCTGAACTGCAGTTTGAGTGTCATGATATTTAGCCATTATTTGAAGACAGACCGACTAAGATAGTGATATCATCCACCTACGTATATAAGACCTCACCGCCGAACGTGACACCTCTCCATCATCTTTAGGCGCGTTTCCAACCAAAGGGTGACGTCTTGACTTAAAGCTTTGGCCTTTAAGCTGAGCCGGCTGCATGATAACATGTTATATTCATCCCACCACTAGTTGTAGTTTGTAGTGGTAGTGGTCTTGTTTAGGACAATAGATGGCGTTGATGTGTTCCCTTTGTTTATAAAAATACATGAACAGCGTTGCTTCGCACTAAGTTACGCCGCTACAGCTGACGTGGAAATACACCTTGGGGGAAAAAGGATCCGTGTGCACAAAATAGTTTTTTTTTTGTTTATTTAGGCCACACTTTTTTATTTTTATGGATGACGTCCTCTGGGGACCCCGAAATCGGTGCGAGAAGGCGAAAAAAAAAACCATCAAAAAAACAAAATTCTACTTAAGTAAAGGAATGCTGTCAGTACACAGCTGAAAACACAATATTACCACAGAAACACGTATCAAACTAACAATATATCTTTATCCATGCTCTCAAAAGATTAAAGCATTGTGAATACTTCGTAGAAAGGTAAAAAAAACATGAATAGATATGCTGCATATTACCAAATCTATTTAAAATTATTTTATGTATTTTGTTGGTATACCAATCAATAAAACAAATATTAAACAAACAGTGTGTCTTTATTTCAGAATTTATCAGAATATTAAAGCATTATGAACACTTCACAGAAATGTTAAAAAATCATGCAAAGATATCAAATCTATTAAAGGACATTTCAGTTGATGCCGTTTTGTCTACTTTGACTCGCACGAAGCAGCCTAACTGTCGGTGGTATGGTGGCTGATTCGGGACATCGTAATATCGATTCGTTTAATGGGACGCGATATTGCGATATCACGATAGCACGATGCGATATCACGATAGCACGATGCGATACCACTGTTACTGCGTACCAGTCAATAACTCAAAACAAATCTTTAAATTTCACCTTTATTGTTCACGCACATTTTGTAACTATTTATAGTGAATTCTAAGATGAATTCTGGGTGAATTCTGAGGTGAGTTCTGAAGTGAGTTCTGAGGTGTTTTCTGATGTGGTGAAACTAAACAAAAAATAAGTAAAATAGATTAATAATAATAATAAATAAATATATTACATAAAGTGTACACACAAATGCAAATATAAAGAACGGAGAGAGAGAGAGAGAGAGAGAGAGAGAGAGAGAGAGAGAGAGAGAGAGAGATACGAACACGCAAATATCGACAATATGACTAAACTATGAAATTAAATATATATAGCTATAGTACTTACACAACATTCGGCAACTTAAAGATTGAGTTCACAGTAACGTGGCGGCCAGGAAAGCAATTGTCTAGAAGGATAACGTACATGTCGACTAAATATATATATATTGATATAAAAAAGATGACTTTATACTAATATCACCTGACTTAATGAATAACTAATAGGTGACGACGGTTTACAAATCTTTTATATCAAAATAAATGAACATCTAAATATGTACATATCCAAAATGTTCTACCTGTCTTACCTTATTACATTTCGAAGAGAAAAAACCTGACCGCACCCAGAAGTGGTGTGCGCTCGCTTTTATAGTAAGCGTTGGCAAAAAGTACTCAAATATTCATGACCCTATTACAGCGACATTGCAGTAGGTGTGATAACTTGATATATTTGTCGATGTCGACAACAACCACGATAGCACGATGCGATATTACGATAGCACGATGCGATACCACGATAGCGCGATAGCACGATGCGATACCACGATGTCCCGAATCAGCCACCATACGGTGGCCTGTCCGACCTTCAGCCAACCAAATACCTCGACACCCTTGTCGACCCTGTTTTAGCTACAAAAAACCCTGGAATGTGCTGCTTTGGACAGAATGTCACTGAAATTTTCCGGGCGATAATCGCTGGCCGCCGCCAGCCTTTCGTATAATTGTAGAAATATGATATCTCCATGCCCAGATAAATGGCATACCAACCCAAAACAACGGCCTCCGTCCTCTTGATGACTTAAATTGTCGTGTAATTTGACAGTAATCCTAGAGATGAATTTGACGGCAAAGCCGCCAATTCCCACGTGGGGATAATACGCATGCGCAGAAAGATCATTTTCCGGCAAAATTCAATAACGAAGTTTGCGACAACCGACTTCGTTGGGGTTTTTTTTCGGAGAACGGACGAAAATCGGTGCGCGCGCAGGATGTCATCCATAAAAATAAAAAAGTGTGGCCTTACTAATTGAGGGCGGTCTCTGTTGTTTGTCACCATTATCAAACGATCAGATGAGTAAATAAACTTGACTACAGATGACCATTGTGTGACGGCACACCAAGTTCGTTAAAATGTCTCATGTCGATGGTCATCAAATTGTGATCTTAAGGCTTATGACCAATGTCCTATTTAGTAAATGGGCATGTAGCATTTATTAAGGCGATGTGTCACCGCGGGCGTTACAGTAGGATGGTCCCCCTGTTTTAATATAAATAGAGGCCTGTCAAACATGCCTACATAGGCTTTTAACCGACGATATTCTCTTATTCTTAAATTAACTGATCGACTCTGAACGCAGCATCATGAAAGCCAAATATGCCGTCGCTCTTCTCACTGGTGAGTAGAGAATCAGCCTCAGAAAAAATGAGGTTTAAAAACTGAAGGCTTAGTAGTGCACTGTTTTTATTTCCGAAAAGAATTGGAGAGACTGTGTAGTTTTAATGTTATTTTTATATACTGTTTAAAAAGAAATGTGCATTTGGTGTTCGGTCTTAGTTGTTACCTTTGTTAGTTTTCTGTCATTTATTATGTAAACCGTATATCTTTATATTTCAGTTTTCATCTTGATCAGCGCTACTACTGCCCAAACCATTACCATAACAGGATTGTGTTCCGCATTTGGTGCAATTTCCTGTCGCTTCCAATGTATATTCAGAGGGAGATTTCAGGGATGCTGTGGGGTCGGCGCCAACTCAGCTAACTGCTACTGTTATGGTCAGGCATCTCTTCTAAGTAGCAAACCCGATTCTGTAAGTACTCAAAGAGAGAATTGGATGGGGGGGGGGGGGGGGGGGGGGAGGGAAGAGAGAGAGGACTGCACATACCCTTTTCTGTAGCTTCTCACTTTCCTTTCTCAACAAAAAATTGCAAAACAAACGAAACGATGCAAAACAAGTGCTTTTCCATCCCTAAGCCCTACATATCATATAAAAATCCCCGTTTAATGCTTTATATTAAGTGTTTTTTTCTTGTCGAACAGAGGCATTTTTGTTTCCCAGGCACTTCTTATTTACAAAATCCTCGATCTGTCAATGGCAACCTTTACCATGCCACATACCACGCCTTGTTGTACATTATAATATGATGGCATTGACATGTTGTTAATAATATGATTTTACACTGACATACATGTTTACCATACTTGTTAAAGAACGCACCATTTACTATTCCATTTATAGTTCGGATACCAGATACCATGCATATTATTCTTGATTAATATGTCGTATTATACAATGCCTTACATTTTTAACTAACTTATTACTAACATGCACTGCAATATACCATAAAAACCATACCGTTTAACTGATTTCCTTTCATCGATATGTTTTTGTTGATTGTTCTTTCAGGGAACAGTGCCAACTGAGTGCTCAGGGAAGTCCGAATAAGCATCGTAGCAATAAACTTTCCGGTGGAAATAGAACGTGTGATAGGGAACAATGGTTACTGCAAAGGGAATTAAGGGGAGTATCGATATCCATGCTGCAGGACAGTGTATGAACCTCATTTGATGCGCCATGAAGAGATCGAGTCATTTAACTTTGCATTAACAATATTAATTGTTGTAAAAAGAAAAAGGTAAATAAAATCCTTGTGAAGATTATTGCGAGATCCAAAGAGGAAGTTGCTCTCATTATTCTATTCGACGACTTTTGTCCTAAAATAATGGTTGGTATCACAATAAATGTATGTATAAATATATGTGGCAAACACAAAATAATTTCGTTATTTACTTTATGATATGGAACTTCACTTTGCTTTCAAAGACACCATCCAAGTAATTGGTCGCACAAGGTTCGAAACACATTTTATAACAAAGCCTAGCTAAATATTCAAAGAAATATGGTGAGAATTTCTTATATTATATCCGACGAAATGCCATAGTTAGGATTTGGTATATTGATTGCAATCGTTTTGTGATCAGGTTTCGTTCTTTTTTTGTCCCTCTGCCTTTATATGTTAGTTGAAATGCGTTAGTTGTGATAAGGAGTTGGTCTATTGATTGCGTGCATGTTTCATTCGATCTTGTCTCTTTATCTTATAAGCAAGAGAAAAGTTGTTCGTGCGTAACGCCTTTTGTTTTGGAATGTGACAAATACATGTACATTTTTTATTTTCAAGTAGGTGTGACATTGTTTTCTATTCTTTAATAAATTTAAGGTTTCTCCCTCTTCTAATTTACTTACTTAACTGATTTTCTGTAATTATCGTTCTTTATCATTCCGTATCTTTTCACCTTACTTTGCTTGTAATTGGTTTTCATTACATTTATTCATTATAAAATGAGTTAATTAATTATTATTTACCAATAAATATACGTTGTGCTGTATACCACATAACCATTAGAAACTGGCAAATGACAAATATACCCATGGAAAAATAAAAATGAAAACAAAAGTATGCAAAGTTTTGGACATTTTTTGAATGAAATTGCAATTTTAAAAACAGTTTTGCAAACTGAATGCTTTATAAGCTTCAGTGACTGGTATACCTTTAAAATGAACATTAGCCATATGCCAACCATTTTCGTCAGCTTCCAAATGAACAAAAATATGAACAATTCTTTCACAAATAAAAACAAAATTTTATCTCGAAATTTAGGAAAATTCAATTAAATAGTTTTACACATGATAGACACCCCACACACATAAATATAAGCATGACTATATACTGTCTTTATCATTACATGCTATCTTTCTCTACACTGTAAATTTTGGGAACGGGTATATTGTATCTTGATATGAGAAAAAGGTCTCTTGTGCACAATAGTCTGTCTTTGTTGTTTCACTAATAGGGAGCGGTCAGTGTTCTTTGTCACATTTATAGAACAATGAGTAAAAAAAAAAAACGAAGAGAAGTTAACGGTCATATTTACTCTAGACTGAAGTGGACCGCTTTTAAATCGATCCAAAAAAAGTGCCAATTTCGATAAAACCAGATGGTGCACAACTTGTCATCAAGCTACTTGATTTTCACTTACAGTTACGTCCAAATAGTAACTGTGATGTTGCTTCCTGTAGCTGTATTCATTGCTCTTCAAACATGCTGAACTGACTAGACTGCAATCAACCCGGTGTGTGCGTAGTATGCCGCCTAGTTCTGCATTCTCTTTGCATTTGGTTTGCGGCTGTTTTGGGTGTGAATCTCCGATCTGAGCAAAACTGTACAAATTAATATTAAACTCAGTTTAGCTGCAGAAGTTTCGTGATCTTAGTTACAAATCAGAAGTAATCCAGATGACCATTGTGTGACGGCACACCAAGTGCCTTTTAGGTGTCTCATGTCGATGGTCATCATATTGTGATAAAAATCCTCATAACCAATGTTCTATCTAGTAAATGGACATGTAGCACCCATTAACGCGGTGTGTCACCGCCTGCTTTGATATAAAAAGGAGAATGCCAAAAAATTCAACGTAGGCTTTCATCCGACGATAATCTTTTTTTATTTAAAACTGGCAAATTCTGAACACAGCATCATGAGAGCAAAATATGCTGTCGCTCTTCTCACTGGTGAGTACAGAATCAGCCTCAGTTGAAAGATCACTGTGAAAAAGATTTAGTGATACATAATATGCTTTGCTTTGTTTTCTGAAAAATAGGCATGTGATTAGTTTCATTCATTGCAAATCATTTATTCTACAAAATAGCTGTTTTACAAAAGTTGTTATCCTTTTTAATCTTAGGTATCTATGGTAAAGAATTGTGACTTCTCTCTCAAAGAGAGTAATCGGCCATTTCATGGAAGTCGTTTAAGGTGTCTTAACCTAAAAGCATTCCAAAATCATCACACACGTTTATCGCGTCAGCAGGGTGAAGAACTGGTCCTGTACTGATAATAGAAATCATCCGTGATAACTTGCAATTTAGCGTAACTTGCAATTTAGCGTAAATATCGAGCGAGAGTTTGCCAAAGAGTGGTGTCAAATAATGGTTGACTAGGGAATGTGGTGAGGCGTTAACTAAAAGCTGACAAAACTTATCCAGGGATATATATATATTTTTTCTTTTATGTTCTGTAGAATGAGAATCCATGTACAACAAAATCACAATACATGTAGGTTGCAAACCACTCTTGTATCGCTTTGTAAGACGGCAATCCCGCACAGAGTTTCACACTTATCGAAACAATTAAGGTCCACCTCTCGTGGATTTTTCTCACTTTTTTCTAATTCCACACCAGGAGCCCAACCTTTACTGTAGCCACATTTCACTTTCAATTTCAGTTTTCATCTTGATCAGCACTACTACTGCCCAAACTATCACCATATCTAATGGCTGTATTGTATCTGGTGCTTTTATTTGTCGCCTCCGATGTTTCTTCAGAGGAAGATTCCGGGGATGCTGTGGGGTTGGCGCCAACTCAGCTAACTGTTACTGCAATGGACCGGCATCTCTTCTAAGCAATCCACCCAATTTTGTGAGTATTCAAGGACAGATCCGGATGGGGGAGGGGGGAATGGGAGTTGGGAAGCGTTCACGAACCCCCTCCTTAGCTTCAGATGTACCTACCCTTCACGAGAATCATTGGTCGACCCGTTCCTGCATTTGGATTTTTGGAAATGAATCCGTATATTACAAAGCCTGCACTTTCATGTACCTTAATAAATATATTTCACTCCCATTGCTGACACACATTTTCCCGCTTACTGGAATCAGTTTGAAATACAGAAAAAATTGACCATGCATGTACACCACAACATATACGATACTACAGAACAAACTAGTGCCGATTACCATTCCTGCCATTCTGTTTAACATGCAAGATATCATAGATATCATATACGTCAACTTTAAATCATAACATGCGTCATACAATATACAAAGTTCACACTTCATAAAGAACATAAAGA
This sequence comes from Lingula anatina, assembly GCF_051362555.1. Classification (NCBI taxonomy): domain Eukaryota; kingdom Metazoa; phylum Brachiopoda; class Lingulata; order Lingulida; family Lingulidae; genus Lingula; species Lingula anatina. The sequence continues at coordinate 5,914,973 of NC_141776.1, forward strand.
ACATGTAATATACAATAAAATGCCACACATGTACCATACACATTCCATACCGTTTTACTGATTTATTCTTTAAAATACATTTTTGTTGATTATATACTTTTAGGGCACGGTGCCAAGTGAGTGTTCTCCACCACCACCACCAACAACAACAACAACAGCAACACCACCATGATGGAGGAATATCTATATCCGTACTGCTCGACACTACATCATTTGATGTGTCACTAAGAAAGTGATTTTAATTTCAATAATAACAATTTTGTTGTAAAACAAAAAGAGAAAATGAATCCTTGTGAGATAACTACAAAAAGAGGGAATAAAATATGCCTTAAAGTTCGGTTTGTCGACTTTCTCCTAAAGTTGGGTTGGTATCTCATTTAATGTCTGTGTATATATATAAACAATTTTATCTTCTTCAGTTCCTTTTTGTCATTTGAACCTGTCGATATTATTCCACTTTTCTTTAAAATACGTCAGTTTAGTAATTGATCGCATTAAGTTCGAAAGGCATTTTATTATAAAACGTACTTGTTACCTGACATTCAAATGACTAAGATGCTAATTTTTAAAAATTCATTGTTACTTCATAATTAATTAGTTTACTTGGGGTATTTACTTTTTGTTCATTTGATTCTAGATAAGTAGAAGGCTAATAAGCTACAGAAATGAAGTCTGCAATCCGATGACAATTTAGACGACAGATGGTAACTATAACGCAATTTTCTCACAAAACTCAAATTTCTTCAAGAAAAGGACAATGTATCCTACCCACGAGTCATTGACCTACCAGTCCCTGCATTTGGGTGTGATGTTTTGTTCCACTAATAATTTAATAATTTTGTCCTAAATGTCTAAATTACTGGTCAGCCATTTACCCAGCACGTCGACATCTTCCTTCCCGATCTCCAAGAACATGAGCACGTTTTCACTTCATAACATTAAAAAAAGGTGCGGGGTTTTGTATCGTGGACCTGTGCCGTGTATCATACATTGAGAGTTGTCCTGGTTACTCGTAAAAGCTGAGAAGATAAATAACGGTAGATAAACAATGGGGTTGTATTGTTTATAAGTTCTAATATGGGAAACATGCTTGTACCTGCATTAGGGGCATATATACACGTAGTCTAAATATGACTTTGGGTCATTTCAAAAGCTTAGAGATAACCTTTCACGAATTGTCTTTTGCTTTATTTTGAACAGACTCCCTTACTTACAGTATGATTGGACATTTCAAACTATGTTGCCCAACGTACAGCAATCAAATGATTTCCCTGGCGTATTGGAGACAATGAATACATAAAAATATCTACAATGTGTACATGTACGTGTGAGGTGATAGGTAGTCATCAAAAGAGGCTTCGAAACATAGTATGTTCTACTGGACATTTGTTATAAATGAAGATTTTCAAAATAAATCCGTCTTTAAAGGAAGTCAATGTACATATAGGTTAGACCATTGTATAGGATAGGGAAAGGTTTGAAGAAAAATAATAATCATATTTGTGTCGCATGAGATTATATTTATGAATATTCATACTAATTCCCGTTGGATCTTTAATCCATTAACTTTAAAAAAATTAACAAATGAACAACATGCATCGGAATTTCTATGCTCAGCGGAAGTACAGGATGTAGGAACAGAACAGCAAAATCTCTCACGCTTTCGACCAATCATGAGGCTCGAGAGATAAAGCAGCATGAACAGAGAATTAAGGTCACACTCAAGTTTCAAAAGTTTTATCTCTAAATTTCTGGAATTTTTTTAATCACTTGATTTTAGAGACCCGATATAAATATAAGCATGCCTATTTGCTTTTTTATCACTACACGTTATCTTTCTCTACACTGTAAATTTTGGTTACGGTATCTTGATATAGAAATGCTATTTTGGAAAAAATTATTTGTTTATTGTCAAGTAGGGGCGGTCAGTGTTATTTGTCTTCATTATCCATAAACCAGACGAGTTAATAATCTTGACTACAGCTAATGGTCGTGTTTATTCTAGAATTAGGTAGACTGCTTATAAATCAATCCGAAATAATATCCATTGAAGACGGCGAGCGGCTTGTCATTCAAACAATTGGACTTTCGCTATTGTGACACAAATGACTGTCCCGCTTCATCACTCATTGTAATATATTAATGCAACCTTGGCACGACAACAAGTATATTGTCCCTTTAAAAGTCTTTATTTCGACTGATCTGAAACAGAATTCACTACCTTCTTTACGTATGATCACTGGTGGGTGTATCTCCAAATCGCCAAAGACTTTTTATAGTAGAGGGTCACATGACCCAAGTGACACAAAAAGGGCCTAACACCAGCTATACATATTCATTACATCTATTTACATACTATAGTTATCAGGGGCGGATCCAGAGCTATTTTCAGATAGTCTTCTTAATTATCTTTGTTGATCCATCTTCTATTTTTGACCGTCTTCCGACAGAAAAAAATTAGATAAATTAGAAAAAAATTAGTCTTCCAGAAGACCCAGAAGACGGCCTCAATCCGCCCCTGGTTATACTTAGGTGCAGTATACCACTTAGGTGTGAATACCATTTTACATCTAAGATACTAAAAGCATGCTTAAGTGTGTCGATTGCAATCAACCCAGTGTGTGCAAAGCTTGGCGCCTACACAATGCTTTCTGAGGTCTACGACTGGTGTGAATGTTGTTGGAATCTTTGAACTGAACAAATGTAAAATTGGCCAAGCAATAGTTAATCTCGGATACCTGCAACGCTTTGTAATTTCGCTTTCAGCGAAGAAGTAACCAGGCCAGCTGTCCATAATGTGACGGAACCCATTGGCCTCTTCTGAACCTCATGCCAACGTCTATCAAATGGCGACTTAACGTTGATTATCAAAGTCGTATCTCGTAAATGGACAGATAATACACGACTGCAATAGTGTCACCGTTACAGTAGGGTGAACTCCCGTTCTCGTATAAAAAGGGGCCTGTCAAACATACTTACCGAGGTTTTTAACCGACGATATTATTTTATTCTTAACTGATCGACTTTGAACGCAGCATCATGAGAGCCAAATATGCCGTCGCTCTTTTCATTGGTGAGTAAGCATACATAAAAAGCTTCGGCAAAAGCAGGTGATAGTTAACGATTGACTGAAAAACTAGTATCAATGTGCTTTTTTTCTCTTTTTAAAAAATTGAGTGCGTGAATATTTTGATGTGAATATTGTAAACTGTTTTATACTAAATGTACCCTTTGTTTTCGATTGTCTTTCCTAAAAACACAATGCAAATTTTACTATTTCTACCAATCACGTAAAAGATCACATGGATTTATTTCCCACAGTGCTGTCTTTTGCCACAAGCTTTATCTGCTAAACCAAAATATCTCTAGTAATTGTTTCTTACATAACAAGTAGTCGGGTCAGGGAGATAGTTCACGTTCGTTCAGCTCTCTACATGCGGCAAGCACGTACAGTATCGGGGTAGTGCGTCGCCAAGGATCCGAAAGTCACGATAAAATTCATAAAGTTTACTTTAACATTTGTGTTTAAAATAAAACTCCGGACGACGCAGAGGGTTGTAACTGTCTCTGACCACCAGTGCTGTACTGCTGTGCCCGACCCACGTACTGTATCCGACCAAAAAAAAGAATAAAACGAGTGGTGCACAAGTTTTCAAGTGATATGCGCAGAAACATAATCCCTTCTGTCTAACCTAAACCGTTTATCTTATAGATTAGAAGTAAAACCTCGCGGATTCTCGCACGTTTTCGAGTTCAGGGGAGAAGTCCTATTTTTTTTCACCATTTAATTGTACCTTTTCATTTCAGTTTTCATCTTGATCAGTACCACTTCTGCCCAAACAATTACCATACCTGGAGGCTGTTCTGTATTTGGTGCATTTTCCTGTCTCTTCCGATGTATATTCAGAAGCAGATTCCAGGGATGCTGTGGGGCCGGCGCCAACTCAGCTAACTGCTACTGCTACGGTCAGGCATCTCTTTTAAGCAATCCACCTAATTTTGTGAGTATTCAGAAATGGTCCAGAAATGGTGGAGGACAAAACGTGCACGCCCCCCCCCCCCGGCTTCAGATGTACCCCGTCCCACTTTCCCTTAAATAACAAACAGTTAAACAAGCGAAACGTCCCACAGCAAAGTATTATTTTTCCTTAAACCCCATGTTTCATAGTTGGCCTATTACCTTTTACTGCTCTATATTTCTTAAATTGAACCGAGGCAAATTCTTTACCTTGTCATCGTCTCTTCGCAAAATCCTGGAGCCGACAATGAAGTATTTTTATAATACCACACGCATATATATGTATCATAATCATATAATATACAGAATTTTTACTTTATAACTAACAAGCAGTAAACCACGCATATACCATATCGCTTTACTGATTTCTTTAACCCATCACGGATAAAGAAATTTTTGTTGATTTTTCCTTCAGGGTACGGTGCCTACTGAGTGCATGGGCATGCCAAACCACATGTATTAATATATACACAATAACCGTTTCCTGAACAACCAACCTCTAAGGTACGTTTACTCATGATGATGACAAGACGGACAAGAAAGAGGAATATTCATAAATTGTACCTCATTTTTGAAACATGGTTTTTATCACAATAAATGTGTATGTATACACACGTTTTGTCTTCAACATTTGAGTCATCTATCTATCAAAGTCACCTTTTAATAAAAGATAAATATACAAAATTGCTTTCTCATTTGAGCCAAGCATGTTAAAGGGATAAAAACTCTTCGTATGAGATCTATATTTTACAATAAAACATTGTGAATAACTCATAGAAATATAATATATTCTGTTTTACCACAAAAACGGCAGTTATAGCTATTATTCTGATATCTGAGCTTGTCTTTAGACCACATGACCTCCATTGTTGGCTATACTCTGTTAAAATCTCTTAAGAGATTTTAACAAAAAATCAAACTTTTTAGAAAAAAAAAAACAGGGACTAATTTTGAATGTAAAAATGGATTCATTAACCATTGGTTAGTATGGGAAAATTGTTGTTTACTCCAGGAAAATTAATTTTTGGCCGAAACAAAGAGTTATTATCCCTTTAAGCTTCTGTGGCTCCCTGGTAGCTCTACTGATTTAAACACAGCAGTCAGATACGGACGAAATATATGGGTTCGAGGTCTAGTGTAATCAAAGTTTCATTAGACTTTATTATTTCTTTTGCTTTGATTTTAATAGGTCACTTCTCTTAAAGAGAAAGGCCATTATTGGACTGACTTCCCGTGAATTGGTTAAGCAGTCATCTCCAATCATACATTCAGACAAAATATATGCTCTGCCTTTCCATATACAACAGGTAAAATGCACGCAATCACCGTTTCCAACATGTGACTATGTTTGTTTTAGTTTAGTCACAATTTAACAAGGCAGCAACACGTTCAGATGTACAGACAAAATGTACAGACAAAAAAAAAAAAAAAAAAAAAAAAAAAAACTTATTTGGTCCAATTTGGTGCAATATTACAAAATGCTTTAAAAACTTTATTGCCACCAATTTTCATTATATACAAAATGGACAATCAGGAAACGTTAGTAGCACAGGGCTTTAGGTCTACGGGATGTCTAAGTCACATATTGAAAATGCCCATGTAAAATGAAAATTTCAGAATAAACTGCATTTAATCTCACCAAAAAGAATCTTATCAGGCTTAGTTTTCCATCTCATGCTGTATATTTTAGTCCCACTAACTCATTCACTAACTCTTTCACAGATGATTTTAATCTAGAAAACACGGAGATCAAAATGGCTGCTGCATGATTTAGAATAAGCCATTTATTTTCGTTTGCTTATTAAGGTACACTCGGTTACAGAACTGACGTTACCGTTATACTTAAAACATTATTAAAAGTTATTAAAACACAATTTAAATTCTTGTTTTTAATTAAATTAATTCGTAGTAAAAAATCAGAGAAAAAGGATTTGGAAAAATATTCCATATTAAATGTCAATTCTGTAGTATACCATATACTTCATATTTGGCATATGAATGGTGCAGTGGCTGGGCTACAGGTAAATGTCATTGACTTGCTCAAGGATATCAAGCACTGATTTATTTTTTTAGGAAAACAACCAATGCAAAGATTCTTTTTAAAAGGTGATTGGGATGCGTTATTCAGTCCCACTGATGGAAAATAAAGATTTCACATCAGTTACTTTTCCCACCGGCATTCGAACGTTAAAAAAGTATTAATGCGCAATTCTTGTGTTCTTACCGCCGATATCATTTCTGTCATTTTATAACTGTGGCACCAATTTTACGACCTGTTAATTTAATGATGATAACCTGTCATGTGTTGGTAGTGAGTATCTTGTATCTTGATATGGAAAAAAAAAGGTTCCGTGTGCACAATGGGCCTTCTTTGTTTATTTTCTAATATGGGGTGGTCAGCATTATTTGTCACCATGGAACAATGAATAAATAAACCGGATTGCAGTAAACAGTCACGTTTACTCTAGACTGGGGTGGACCGCGCGCCGTTTTTAAATCGATCCAAAAAATTGCGGATTGCGATCAAACCAGATGATGCGCGGTTTGTCATTCTAGCAACTCTATTTTAACTTTTGGTTTGGTTCCAGTAGTAACTGTGATGTTGCTTTCTGTAGCTGTATTAATTGGTCTTCAAACATGCTGATCTGACTAAACTGCAATCAACCCAGTGAGTGCACAGTTTGTCGCCTAGTTAATGCACTCATATGGCATTTGGTTTGCAGCTGTTTCCGATCTGAGCAAAACTGTACAAATAATTACCAAACTCGGTTTAGCTGCAGAACTTTCCTGATCTTATGTACAATTCAGAAGTAGGCTAATCCAGATGACCATTGTGTGACGGCACACCAAGTGACTTGAAGTGTCTCATGCCCATGGTCATCAAATTGTGATAAAAATCCTCATAACCAATGTTCTATCTAGTAAATGGACATGTAGCACCCATTAACGCGGTGTGTCACCGCCCGTTTTGATATAAAAAAAAAGAGAAAGTTAAAAAAATCCACCATAGGCTTTCATCCGACGATAACCTGTTATTCTTCACTGACAAGTTCTGATCACAGCACCATGAGAAGCAAATGTGCCGTCGCTCTTTTCAGTGGTGAGTATATAACCAGCCTCGGCCAGAGGAGCACTGTGATAAAGATTTAGTGATGCATAATATGATTTCTTTATTGCTTCTAAATAAAAGCTGTGTGATTAGTTTTAGTGCAAATAGTTTATTCTGTTTGAAAACAAAAGTTGTTTTCGTTTATGGCCTTCGTTTGCTACAAATTGTAAGCACTCTCTCAATTGGGGTCTTATAATCATCCATTAGTTTAAAGTGTCTTAACCTAATAGCATTTTACGATCATCACACCCGTTTATTGCGCCAACGCGGTTTCTTTAATGTTCTGTTGAGTTAGAACCTATGCTCATGTTTGGGGGTGGTCGGCTCATGCCTTGGTTAAACTACCTCTTATCAAAATAACACGACCTAAGACTGGGCCCCTGGAGAAGTGTGTTTTGACAGCGCCCCTAGTTAATAGCTTTGAGATTGTTTTCGGGACGCTAGAGTAAGAAGAAAAAAGCCGTGGAATACGTTCACAAGTGTCTCGCTGCAGTTCTACCTCGACATTTGATCAATCAACAAATCGTTGTCTGAAATCCCTGGCTCACAATAGGGACATGCAGTTGACTGTCCTCTCCACCTTACTGCAACGCAGTCGCAAATACTTTTGTGTAACTACTCAAATCGTCACAAGCGAGACACCTGTGAACGTACTCCTTCATTGTGATCTGCCTAGCAGATAAGCACATACAAAGGCGAGGCACATTTCCCAGGACGAGACGTCCCGCACATAAGTGCATTTGCAATCTGCACTAGCAGACGCACACTCACAAAGGCGAGACACCTTTGATGAGGATTTGGTTTTCCCTCCTGTGAAAACTACTACATTGAATACAGCACTGGTCACTAACCACCCCTTTCTCACCCCCTATCTCTAGGGGTGCTTTCCCAGAGATGTAGATCGATCTAAAGATTAAGATTTAGATCGACCTAACTCCCTGGGGTTCACGCTAAATTGCAGTCAGCCGAGCGGGCACCATAGTTAATTACCCCCTTACAGCTTTTAGTAGGCGGGACAGACGCTTAAGCCGGCCAAGCTGACAGCAATCTAGTGAGACTCCCCACAGGGATAGATCGATCTAAAAATCTATGGAAATGGGGTGTAGGACTCTGCAGCTCATTAAGGTCACTTGTTGACCGAAAAGCGCTTTATGCAACCAGTCCACCCACTCCCCCCACCAGGCTGTACGTCTCCCGTACAACCGTCTTCGTTTAGGTCAAATTGATACAGAGGTGAGACGCCTCTCTCTACACCACGCTGAGGTGAGACGCCTCACAACACGCAAGCCTAAAGTCAAAGTAGTTCATTGTACACGGCTACGAACATTTATTTTATGAGATCAAATTAAAAAATACAATACATCAAATCATTGCGTTACACAAACGTGAAACAAACATATCCAAGGGAATCAAGGCATTTTTCTTCAAACTCGAGCGTCCCGAAAACAATTTCAAAGCTTTCAACAAGGGACGCTGTCAAAACACACGTCCCCAGGGGCCCAGCCTAGGATCGTGTTATTTTGATAAGATGTAGTTTAATCAAGGGATGAACCGACCACCCCCAAACAGCAACTACACATATTCACAATGGGTTGCGAACCACTCTTGTATCTCTTTGTAAAACGGCAATCGCGTGCAGAGTTTCACTTTTATCGCTAAAAAGTAAACCCCACCTCTCGTGGATTCTTGCACGTTTTCTGATTTCAGATCTAGACGCTCAACCTTTACCTAAACCTCATTTGCCTTCCAATTTCAGTTTTCATCTTGATCAGCGCTACTACTGCCCAAACCATTACCATACCTGGAGGCTGCTCCGTATTTGGTGCCTTATCCTGTAGCTTCCTATGTATATTAAGAGGAAGATTCCAGGGATGCTGTGGGGTCGGCGCCGACTCAACTAACTGCTACTGCTACGGTCAGGCATCTCTTTTAAGCAATCCACCCGATTTTGTGAGTATTCAAAGCCAGATCCGGAGAGGGAAGGGCAAAGCTATAGCACTTTCCCCCTCCTTGCGTAAGGGTACCCCTTTCTCAACAATAAATAGTTGAACAATCGAAACGATACAAAATCAAGTAACTTTTCCTTCCCTAAGCCCTTTCCAGAATTGTATATTTCCCTTTCACTGCTTTATTTTCCTATTTCCTCTTACCGAACAGATTCATTTTCTTTTCGTTACCACCTTTTGGTAGCAAAATCTTAGATCTGACAATGGCACATCCTATATACCATACCACATACCATGCATTACATTATATCATAAACTTGAAATATGGTACGTAGTGGTAATATACTTAGCATTCATCACAATATTAACATGATACTTACTACAAAAGACACGTGTCACTTACTACACATCCCCATTATATTTTACACTGTGCAAATATACCAGGTGCTTCACACACCATTATTAATTCTTATACATGTACATGTATCATATAATATACAGAGCTTACACTTCATGACAAACACACAGTTAACTACAAAGTTAACTACAACTTCACATATACCAAATCGTTTTACGTTTATGGATAAAGGATATATTTGTTCATATTTCTTTCAGGGCACGGTGCCAACTGAGTGCAGGTAGAACAGGAACAAAACATCGCGCCTCGATATGGGAACCAGATCAACAAGACGATTTCTGGCGTTTTTAGCGTCGAAATTTTACAAAATTTCAATTTAGCTAATAAAAAGGCCACGCATAAGAACTTTTTATATTGTATGTTTTATATCTGTTATTATTGAATAGTCCAATAATAACCGAGAAATCCAATTTAAAAAATATAATTTTTGCGACATTACATACTGTTTGGAACCAAAAAAAAAAAAACAAACAAAAAAAAAAAAAAACGCACGGAAGAATATGTAGATTTATTTTCATATATGGAACTAAAGTATATAGCCAAAAATAACAGCATATTTTTCTCGACAAATAGACATCACTTTGAGCGCATTAGGGGAAGTTTAAATGCATAGTCCAAGATTTAGGGCATCAAATACACCATGGGTGTCAACATCCTGAGTTCACAGACACCATTAAATTTATGCAGAGCAGTACACCAGCGGCGCATGGACATCACTAAGTTGTCAATAGAGGCCTAAGGGATATTATCCCATTCCTCCTGGAGTGCTTTTTGCAGTTGGCGAACATTTTCGAGAGCTGGAACATGATGGCTGAAAACTCTGATCCAGAACATTCCACAGATGTTTGTTGGGCGACATGGTGCATGAGCGTGGTTCCTAATGCTACCAGTGTCTCTGAAGCGTGTTCCAAGATGGCTGACAGTGGAATGATGCACATTCAGACATGCTGCAACTTCTGTTACTGACAAGCCAGCATTGAGCATGCTGATGGCATGCTCCCTAATGGTTCCAGACATCCGTGGCATGTTGACAAGTGGCAGAAATACACATTTTGGTGTGTCCTTTTATTGCCTAGACGGTAGAGAGTGTCCGAGTATTGGTCTTGCAGATTGACCTCTACTCCGTCATGCTCCATTAGTCTTATGGGTGTAAAAACTGAACCTTTGAGTATACTCACGGGGAGCGGCCAAGTGAAACCAGACCACTATAATTGATCAAAACAAATCCATCAGTTCACAAATAAACCATCAAACTGGGCATATTTCATGATGATACATTTCAACTGACCATTTTAGTTTCGTGCGTTTATATTTTTGTTCAGTATATATATATATATATATATATATATATATATATATATATATATATATATATATGCTATTTTGCCCACAGCATTACCGGGGTGTCGATTTCCCTTGGCGCTACATATAACACTGATAATACACTTACTATAAAGGCAAAATAATTGTTATTCTAAGCAATGTCCGATGGATTTAACTTTTAATACATACAATCAAGAGAACATTTCCAATATTCTTTCTTAAAACGACACCAAAAAGCAAATTAAATCAAATCAACCAGACGGTAAACATGTACCGACAGGCTTTGTCAGCATAAACTGTATCTCACGGATGCGCAGAAGTTTAAATCTTTCCTGTGCTAGGTCATAGTAGTATTTTACACACAATATCACAATAACTGTTTTCTGAACGGTTGAACCATACGACACCATAGCGCGACTACGGCATGTTTACCAATGATGATATGTGAAATGGGGGAATAGATACTGGCAAGAAAGAGAAATACTGATGAATCGTACCTCATTTAATATCCTTTAATGACAAGGCTTTTGTAAGATGTAAAACGAAATTATAAATTTAGTGAACATAACATCACAATTTTCAAAAAGGGCATCAAACATTCAACATTCTGTTTGGTGATTTTGGTCTTAGAATCACTTTATATCACAATAAATGTATATTTATACGGAAAAAAAACTCTTTCTTCAACATGTAAGTCACGTAATGGGTAGGGTATTGTTTGAAACATATCTATCTATCTTTCTATCTATTTCAGCATAAAAAATATAAGAAAAAGCATCCAAGCAATCGAAAAAAAGGTAAAAAGAGCACTGAGAAATTGTGGGTTTCCGGAATGGGCATTAAAGGAAGGTGAAAAGATGGGAAAGAAACAAAAACAGAGAAGTCACCAAACTACTGCCCATGCCAATGACAAATAAAAGAAAAAAAAATTACATCGTATTATCTTACTCCAGAGTGGGGGAGGGCCGAAACGCTTACAACGGACGTTTAACAAGTACTTTTCAACATCAATTTGTACAGCAAAGCAGAGTTGACAATCGGAAATGCAATGGTACGTCTAAGGCTCAAAGACCCGTTTGACAACAATGAAAAGTGTGGAGTAGTCTATGAAATAGATTACAGGACGCAACACGTGTCTCTTTAACATTTATATATCATTCTGCGCACGCGCAACCTGATGTCACTTACACCCCACACCCCCACTCTCTCTTTCTCTGCAAAAAAGAGTTACTAAAGTTACTCTAGATCTTATTTTAGTTTGTGTGTCTGATTATGTGTTTTAATCTTTAAAATGACAAGAAATGTTCAATTCCCCGAGTTTAAAACTGATTCACATTTGCGACTCTACAGTATATAAGTATTTGACAGCCTATGAGCTCAGCGACCTGAAAATAAAATAATCTTTTGTGGTTTTCAGTTCGGTTATAGTTCACTGCTGTGTTTCTTCAATTCCACTGTCAACAAAGGGTTTCAAATGGCTATTTTTGTGTGTCACAAAAATACCATACGAAAATTTATCCAGCTGGTTTTTATTCACCTTGGTAAAGATCTGATACACGCGCCTGGCTTACAAAATTAATCTTAAAACGCATCTTGTGGAAAACGCAACGCATACGCAGCGTCTTTTTAACTGATTCGATCATGCGTCAAGAACATAATGGAACAAGTAACAATTTTTTGGTAAATTTGACGGCATTTTGTACCTATGAACTAGCTTAAAAAAGACAGCACAGTTTCAAAAAAAAAAAAAAAAAAAAAAAATAGAAGGAGAGTAAATGTTCATGAAATGTATCAAATGTGGCACAATTAATATCTACAACTGTACTTTTGTACATTTTTGATAACACAGAATAAACGAAAAAATATGTGTACTAATTCATAAATCTGTCTTCTTACCAATTAAGTTTTTCTTCACACCGTTTTAAAAACAAAAACGAGTCGCGTCCATTTTTCTCTTAAATGACGCATTTTTCCATGCTGCGCCATTTAAAGAAATTAATACCAAACGTGACTGTACCCTCCGCGCCCTTTCCTGGCTTCCTGGTTCAAATCACATAGTACAAACATATGCAATTTCAATACATGAGCTCTGAATGGGTCTATTCACCCGTCAACGCAACAGCACGTAGGCTGACAAAGAGGGCAGATAAGAGCTTCCCGTGTCGTTTATTAGTGGGTTAAAAACATTTACAAAATTGGGTGGTTATACTTACAGCGCGTGGTTTACTTACTCGTGTTACTTACTCGTGTGCAACACTGGTTTAAATATAAAGTTGGATATTTTCACTGGTGGAGGCAGTGGTGTCTACGGCTTTTGCCTAAGATTATTTGCTTTTTGACATTCAAAGTGACGGGCAATTAGGACATAAGAGCAATTGAGTGGCGTACTGCTACAATGGTTTTTGGGCCTCGTAGACGCCTGTTGCTTTTGGCTGCTCTTTTCCTCGCCAATGTAAGGGTTGTTTTCGCTGGATCTCTCTGTCCCCGTAAATGCACGTGCACTGACGACATCCAGGGACTGGGCGTAAATTGCGCCAACATGGCTGAAGACGATCTTCCCGAACTGCCGCTCCATGCTACGTCTCTCAGAATATCAGGGAGGTTCGAAACATTGAGAAATGGAACTTTCAGTGGTTTCTTCAGCTTGAAAGATCTCAACATGTCGGAATGTAATTTAAAGACCATAGAACACGGTGCCCTCTTGGGAATTTATGAACTTCGTAACGTGTCATTCCAGAACAATTTACTCGTTGATTTGCCAAGATTTATCACGCTACTTCCAAATTTGGAGAGAGCCAATTTTCAAGGAAACCGCATAAAAGTGAATGCCAGTACCTTTCCAGCGAGCCCAAATACGCCTATGTCATCGACGCTAATGGAGTTGGACATCAGTTCAAACGAAATTTCCGACATGGGCGTTCTTTATAATATACTTTTGAGCTTTACTAACCTGCGAAAATTGGTTGCCAGAAATAATGGGTTCACCAATATGAGCCAGAGAGATTTTCCATTTCATAAACATTTACAAGTTCTCGATCTGACATATAATTGGCTGCCTAACCTGTATCTCAATTTTGCTATGTTGACCTCACTTAAAGAATTATACATGTGGGAAACGGGCTGCACATTTTTCATCCAAAACATGTCCTCACTCGCTACATTTCAGTACAAGCGCAACGCGTTCTGTGTACCGGATTCTGATGACGGCAGATCTTTGTTTGTAGGGCTATCGGGACTAGAAGAACTAGATCTGGAGGGTAATAATTTATTTTGCGATGAAATTTGGAGCGGCAAAACACTTCCTAGTATATTCAAATCTCTTCTACCTAATCTGAAAATATTAGTGCTGGCTTCGAACCACGTTACCAAACTTCCAATGAACATGTTTTACAAAGTTCCTAGCTTAGAATATCTGGATCTATCGAACAATGACCTAAAAAGCATCGATTCTGCAATTAACACTTTAGATTCTCTGGAGTATTTGAATCTAAGGGATAACAGGCTCTTTACTTTGGAAGTGGACATACTACAGAAAAACACTGACCTACGGTACCTTAACGTCGAGGCAAATCAGTTTTTCTGTAGCTGCGAAACAAGTAGGTTCTCCGCTTGGATCCGAAATCATACAACCAGATGGCCGGAATTAAGGGGAGAGAACCAAACTTGTAGTGGGCCCATTGAGTTCAGAAACACCAGGTTGCGAGACTTTGCCCCAAATTGGATAACATGTAACATGGCTCCTTTTGTCTTTGTATGTATCGGGGCCGGAGTTCTGGTAGTTACGACATTGGCAAGTATTATGGCCTATCATCGGCTGGACATCGTTTACTGGTGGCATCTGAGAAGATTGAGTGGTTCTCGTAGAAGCTACATCAGGTGTCATGAAAACCAAGCACAATACGAATATGACGCTTTTGTTGCGTACGCCGGCAGTAGCGAGGAATGGATCGTGCGACAGTTTCTCCCGCACGTGGAGGGTCAAGGTCGGAGCACCGACCGGGGTCAAGGTAAAGGTCAGGACATTAGCTTTAAGGTGTGTATCCATTCAAGAGATTTCTTACCTGGAGAGTACATCATAGACAACATAGTAGAGAAAATGGAGGCAAGCAGAGCGACCATACTGATAATCTCGCACAACTTTCTGAAAAGTGACTGGTGTAAGTACGAGGTTGACATTACTCAGGCGAAGGTGTTGCGGGAGAGACGCGGGGCGCTCATTGTTGTGTTTCTCGAGCAGATACCTTATAAACAGCTCCCCAAGACGCTTAGACTCATGAAGCGTCACGTGACCTATTTGGAGTGGCCGGCGGAGGAGAATGAACAAAAACGGGCGGAGTTTTGGAAAAAGATGAAACTTTCACTTCTGAAACGAATTCAACAAACTCATAACATTTCATATCCTTCATATCCTGAAACACAAGTGTAGTTAGATTAAATTTTATATATGAACTTTTCGACTGTCTACATATTTTCAATATGCGTAGGGCGCACAAATTTTATTCTAAGCAGACATGATTAAAATATCTCAAGTATGTGTACACACGAAAAAAACGTATTTTTAATTCGCCATTAATTAGCGCTAAAATAAGAATACTATGTTAAAATCGATCTGGCGTTTCATCCTTTCAGCTATCGTTTTATTTACATTTCTAAATGCCCTGTCTGATTGTTCCAAAGCAATACATTTAAATAGTCAGTGTCAGTACTCGCCGGGTCTTACCAAACAGAGCTTTTAAGACTTACATAATAACTCTTGTTACATGTACTTAAATATTATGCACAAAATCTCAGACACTGCCGGTGTAACGTGACAGAGAGTCCCCCATAACAGAGAGTCTGCTTCCCATTCATTTGTACAGGTAAGCCTCGCCCTAGATTTTGACCCACTTAGGTCAGACTAACCCTAACCATTATAACTATATGCATATTTAGGGCGGACTTTCTGTTACACGGACCCTCAGTTTTGTTACACCGGCAGTAACATAGGCAGGGGTGTAGTCCTAGGAATGGAAGTTCGGGGTCGCATACGATTGGTACGAGTTAGGGTTAGTCGTAGTATTTGGGTTAGTATATGGGACGAATGTCACCTGTACAAAGTAATTGGAAAATGACTACAGTTTATAGCGGACGTACTGTACCATTCATGTCCTGGCGTGGTATTTTTTCACTTGAAATTTTAATTTTGTTTTGGTGTGCCAAAACTAAGACAGGTTGAGTCATTTTAATATTTTTCTAAAATATCCCAAATTTCATTGCAATATCTTCAACACCGTGCAGGTTATTGGCTTTTATAATTAATAACGTTAATTATTAAGTCCCCACATATATGAGGAAAAATATGTTTTTTTAACTTAGGTCAAGTGATAGAAAACTTCCTGGTTTGAGTTGCCGGTCTTTTCTCGCAAGCGTAATTAATATCAAATGTTATAATGCAAAATTGTGCCGGAAGTGACGTGTAGTGGTGTAAGACGTGAAGCTGACTAGTCATTTTCAGCTGGAGGTAAATAGGAGTGAAGATGTGGGCTCAAAGCGACATAACATTTTTTTGGTATTTTAGGCAGAGAATACTTGTAGAAATAATAATTAAGCAAATGCATATTGCACAAAATACTATATCCAGTCTATATCCAGATTGTGTCTTACTATTGTGAGCTATATGTATGAAGTAGTTAGCTTATATGTATTTTGGTATTTGAATGATATAAAGTAGTTATACTTATTTAAGCCCATGTGCACAATTTATGTAAAATTGTAGTTTAGAGAGCTTGTAAAATGTAACTGTACACATTTTAATGCACAATAAATTATTATTATTAAGTACATGATATGAAAACGTGTTACGATACTTGAAGGTGCGAAATCTTGCTTAATTTGCAGTCAATTTGCTTTGAAATATACGCTGCATCGACCGACAGCGCGACAAGGACGCTCAAGGAAAAGAATTCCCGCGAGGCTGTAAATCGTTGTCATGTAGAATTTTGGCATGTATGTAAGCTGATATGATCATATCTAATTATTTTGGGGTGTTTTATGGTATGTGCTGCAATTATAACGATGTTTTAGAGCCCCTGAAGGACCTCGTGAAAACCAAGAAGTAGTTGGCAACTGACAACTGAATCGCACCGAACCACGATCGCTGTGCAATGATTTATCTTTTTGTAAAGATTATTACGAGTTTTTAGATGATTCTACGTCCAGCTGACATAAAATTCCACATATATGATCACACTAATACACCTATTACACCGGGGCATGCACTAATCTAAACCTACTACCAATATTTAAAGAGGTTTCAGCAACAATTTCTAAAAATGGTGTCCTTAATCATGAAACAGTTTGACAAACGAGCAGGCCAATATACTTGAAAAATATTTTCGCACGTAACAAACGAGCAGTCTCAAATGCTTGCAAATTTTCTTTTTGCCAGTACATGGTACATGACATATTTGCACTCTATAGCTACTGCACTTCATACTGGGTCCCTTAAACTTAAAACTAGCCCGACTCCGGGTCAGACTCCTCACGTTTCTACAACACTAATTAAAGGGATAATAACTCTTCGTATGAGATCTATATTTCACAATAAAAACATTGTGAATAACTCATAGAAATATAATATATTCTGTTTTACCACAAAAACGGCAGTTATAGCTATTATTCTGATATCTGAGCTTGTCTTTAGACCACGTGACCTCCATTGATGGCTATACTCTAACAAAAAAACAAACTTTTTAGAAAAAAAAAAAAAAAAAAAAAACAGGGACTAACTTTGAATGTAAAAATGGATTCATTAACCATTTGGTAAGTGTGGGAAAATTGTTGTTTACTCAAGGAAATTGCATTTTTTTTTTTTGGCTGAAACGAAGAGTTATTATCCCTTTAAGCGACTAGCATTGAATAAAAACATATCTAGCTTGACTGCGGTGTAACAGGAATGCAAGTCCGCTGGGAACCATACTGCTTCCCAATACTTTTAAAGGTGACATTCGTCTTATATACAAACCCCAAAATTCCAATTAACCCTAACCTGTTACACTGGGTCAAACTCCTCACGTTAATTTCTACGACACCCAGCGCATAGCACTGATGAAAAACATATCTCGACCTCAATCAGGCCCTCTTGGGCGTTTTCGATAACATGCACATTGTAACGAACGCACATTGTAACGAAGTGACTACTTTTATTCTCTGACAAAGACTTCAAAGTAAGAATACATGGAATAACAGGGCAAAAAGAACACGATTTGACTGAAATTGAGTTAATCGAAGACGGTGTGTATATAGTGAAATTTTGCCCAGCCTAAGTCTTTATTTCAACGGTAATCTTTCATGTTCTGTTCTGTTGTGTGTGCGTTTTTACTCGCCGTGATAATTTTCATCATAGTTTAACTATTGATAATAACTCAACTGCACACATATTTTCCTCTTCCTTTTTTGAAGCATCATAGCTCGATTAAAAAACAAACAGAAAATTCATAACAAGTGGTGAGTAAGTATGCGGTTTATTTGTAACAAGCATTAAATAAGTTTTATCACATTCAGAACAACATTATAAAGCCAATGTAAGATTGTACGTAAAATCCGAAATAGTAATAAAATAATCACTATTTAATGTATTAGATATGGCCAGGGTCCATCCTCAAAATCATGTGAACACTAAACAATATTCTAAAATAAATAAATAAATAAAAATTAGTTGTGAGAGTTTACACATTTTTACATCACAATATAAAGTAATGTGGAATTATGCTCAGTCAAACCACACTCCATGTTCTTAAACAAAGTTCTTTAAAAACTAAGCCATTCCATTCCTTTGACGACAAGAAATAAATAAGCCGGAATGTAACTCAAGTATTTGGCATTAGTTGAAAGAAATTTCCTGGTTTCTATGACTAATGGTAAATCTTATTCATTGATAAGTTATTTTCATCATAAGAACAAAATAGTGAATGAGTACTCGGAAAAAAAAAATCGTAAGATGAAAAGAATACTTTTTTTTTGCATATTTAAATACCTAAGATAAGTAGTCACTCCATTAGAATGAGGTTTTTTTTCAAAACGTTGTCTTAATATATAGATATTATTCATTAAAACTATATATATATATCCAGTAGTAACAACTAACATAGGTAAAAGAGAAAATGGTGAAATAATGCAAACATTAACCATCAATTTAATCATCAATCTAGTTGCAAAAGCAATGAGTAACTAAAACATACATATTTGAAAAGGTGAAACCAATTATACAATTTGGTGGCAACAAGCTTTTATCCAAAAGTTGTAGGCAGAGAAGACTACAAAAGATAAGTGCATTAATTAACCAAACGGTTGATCAAATTATATATTGGACTAATCTGCTCCTGTTAAAACGACAGGTAAAATAGTACATTTGAAATTAATTTCAAACCTATGGTCAACAATTTCAATGGGGGTGGGTGGGAG
Source organism: Lingula anatina (assembly GCF_051362555.1). NCBI lineage: Eukaryota > Metazoa > Brachiopoda > Lingulata > Lingulida > Lingulidae > Lingula > Lingula anatina. Next base: position 5,934,229 of record NC_141776.1, read on the forward strand.
TGTTAAAAAAGACAACCTTTTTACTAGCTCAGTTGAATCAACTTGAGAATTGCCACAGAACTTAGATCAGATTTTGATTCATTGCAGACTTTTTCCAGCTGAAAGTGTACACCTCTGTCTTGGCCCCCTTATAATTAGAACTGGGCAGACTGCCAAGATCCTTGCTGGCAAAACCAAACAACACTCATATAAATGATGCCATATATTTTGAATATTCAAGAGGCTGTTGTAAATCTAAAGAAAGGTGGTCAATTAATGGCACATTTTTGTTCACCATTCCAAAAGTTTCCCTTTCAGTCAAATGCCAACTCACTCTCACTACCCCTGTAGTTGTTTTTTTCCACATTTCATTGTGAGCATCTGTAAATAATCTTGTTTTTTTTCTCCAGATTAAACAGTTGAAATATCCAACCAAGGCTTTGTGAAGTAATTGGCATGATAGTTTTGAATAATGAACATCATATAGTTTAATTTAAAAATATTACACTCAGAGCTGCATTAGAAGCAAAGTGCTGGCACAGGGCCACCTCCATTCAATACACACCAATACTTTCAAGGCAAATAAGGGTTTGACCTTAAAATTCATGATGCATGAAATTTTTTAGCAACTTCAACAATTTCCTTTATCAGTACAGTACCACAGCATAACCTTTCAAACTTGATAAAATGATCATCTTTACTCCTCTTTAACCAGTTCTACATTATACATCTACATTATGAGGGCGCCTGAAATGAGAAACTGGCTTCCAAAATGGATTAAGACATGAAAAAAATTTAGATTCTGCAACTACCTCTGTCAATAGTTTTACACATGGCATGCAATTATTTCAGTGATTAAGGGAACTGTTGAAATTTCCACAAATTTGTATATGTTTATTTGCTTTCTGAAGGAGTGACATTCATTGTGTGACTTAAAGCAAACTGGACATCAGGGGACATCACTGACCAATGTCCAGGGTGAGTACAAATGCCTTTTATGTGGCCTTGTTACTATATGTTAACATCTCCCATAACAAATAGAAAATAGCCCACTGATCATATATTAAAATGGATAACAACTATCAATTCAAAAACAGAAATGACCATAACTTCCTAAGACTGACTGAGAAGAGAATGATTATCTAAAAATATCAACAATAACAAATGCTGGAAGTATATGACTATCATGAGTTTATCTTGTCACATGAAAGTCATGTGACATACACACACACAATGTGTAGTAAGTTTCAGTGCCAGAAACAATGTCACTGTCATGGAACAGCTGTAGAAGTTCAATGAGCAACATACTTGACCTATTTAGGTCAGGATTAAGAAAAATCCAGGTCAAGGTCAAATACCAACAAGGCTGAGGTAAAGTAATTATGTCTAGTGGTTGAACAAATTCAACTACAGATAATGCTTTGAGAATTAAAGAATTTTTTAAAAAAATGAGCAAAAACCATGGGCAATTGCTAGCATATCAATCTTTTATCAAAATGATTTTTACTACTGTCCTTATCTAAGGAAAAAAACAGATCTTCTTTTGTCTTTATCTTGTCAACTTGGAAAAATTAATCACTAGGCTACCTGGCAGTTCCGATTATATGCTAGAGTTATTGACTGGCAGTTGATGACCTAGAAATGGGTCAAACGTGAGAAAGGTCATACTTAAATAACACACGACCACTTGTATACTAGAAGTTGATCTGTAAATTCATTTTGAAAGGTGGTCAAACCGAAAAACAAGTTTTCTACATGGAAAAATGTTAAATATGATAAGGGACGAAATGGTAACTGCCCCAAAATTTAAATTAATACTGATTCATTATATTTTGCATATACAACTATTCTTGTTAGTGAAGCCTGGAAAAGATGAACTGCAAGTTTTGAAAAGTAAGTTGGGGTCATTTAAAGGACCAGTTCTTATGAGTAACTAAAATAGTAAAAATAAAAACCTGGAGTAAGTTAAGTGTTCAAAATGTGTTAATAATTACCTAAGTTAACTTTAAATGGCAAAGAAGTCAGTAATTAAGAACATACGACTGACATGTCCCTTGAATTACGAAGCCGACTACATGATATTCAAATGTGACCATGCTCATGTCAAGTACTGAGGTCAAATGGGGTCAAGAAAGGTCGAACGGAGATCGTAGACCATCTGTTCAAGGTTAATGGTGTCTAATGTGCTATATTAGGTGCTCGTACACCCATTCACCTCTGGGACATCTTCCATTATAGCAAGCCTGTCTCAATTTTCCCAAGATTTTAAGTTGTTTTGATATCATAAAAAAACTTCTTGTTCCATCTGGTTTTCTACCGATTATAATCAGAAACACCCCTTCAAAGATTATTTCACTAAAATGATATTGTTTAAACATCAATAATTGATGTTTGAAATTACCAAATAATAATGATTATATTCTTTTTTAAAGAGAGACGTTTAATCAAGTGCTGCTATAACTTAGTTTGAATGTTTCCTGACATAAGAAGGTAATTCTCATCACCAATTGGCGTCTCTCTGCAAAAGAAAAGAAAGAAAGTCATTACAATTTAATAACTAGAGGACCAGAGCAGCACAGTCAACTCCAGGGCATGTACCACCAGCTAGGTAAGGCACTTAAAAGGATTCATTATGAGAGATGCACTAAAGATTCAGGTCCAAAATAACTGACACTTGACGAGTATTCTTTCATAATTACATGACACTAATTAATATGCAGAAAAGTGAAATTAACACACGTTTTCTGTACACTTCTCACTTCTAGTTTTGGGACCCATTTTATCACAGATATAGGTTAAAAAACTAAGATTTTTTTTCTTAATACTTACTGTGATCCATAGACTGTGTTCCTATGTTTATCCTTCACATATTGCTTATGCTCTTGCTCCAGACTTATAACGCAGGCCAGAATTTCACTGAGAGTCTCAAAACACGTCTTGGTGTCCTCCAGTATGGCTGTGGGGGGTTTGGAGGGGGTCTCTGTGCCTGAATACACCTCCAGCTCCGCACAGGTATCTGAGGAATAAAAACACTCAAGATCTGTCTAAGAAAGAACTGAAAAAAAAAAAAGCTGGTCATAACTTAAAAATAAATAAATAAATGAAAAGGCAGGCATCTAAGGTGTAAAACAATTAAGGCCAGTCTTACAAAACAGCTTTAAAAAGATGGTCCTCTCTTGAAAATAAATAATTTAGAATGAATTCTAATCTGATGCAATAACAATTGGGAAATCAGTCTTTTTACTTGACCGGAAAACTATCACTTTGATTTTTGTTATTGGACATTATTAATCACAAAGTTTTCTTGTGTTCTGCAGTTTCACTCTTAATATATATAATGCCATGTGGACATTTAACTTTTTCCCAAACTTCTACACATAAAGTTATACATGAATAAGATTATCCAGAAAAAAAATCTACAATGAAAAGTATACTTGAAAAAGATTATCAAAAAAGAAGGTACTCAATATGTACAAATCAATCATACATCAAGAACACATGAAATGATTATTTTTTAGTTTAACTATCAAAAGCCAAGTTAATGGACTTCTTCTAAACACCTACAACTTAGTCTACAAATAAATTGCAAAAACATGACTATATTAACTAGTAATATTAAGACTGCTGTTATGGTATCAAGCCTTCAATGAGAGTCAGAACTTGTTTTATTAAACATGAAAATCATCTAGCAAGTAAAAATTACAAGCCATACTTGTAACATTAAGATTCATATTTTATTTGTGAGTGAACAAACAAGTAAACAATGTCAGTTTGCAGACTTTTTAAATAAAACAAATGACAAAATTTGATTAAATATAAGGTACAATAAGATTAATTCAGCCAGTAAAGAGGCTTTATAAAACATCAAACCACAATATGGCATTCAACATCTACTGTGTACACACTGTGACAGGTACAGTACTGTAACTGTTAACATATTCAGGCCAGTTAGAATATTTGCCTCCCCTTACAGACCTTCATCTTCAAATATGTGAAACCATGTGAAAAAATTAAATGTAGAAAAGATAATATTGTAAGCAACATACTAAATATGTAAGAATCTATATGGTTTTGAGAGAGACAGAGAGAGAGGGAGATTGTTTTTATAAAGAAGGTCAATTGCCATAAGGCCTACTGGTTTTTTGGGCAAAACTGTTCACAGGTAGAAAGAAGTATAAATTTAATCCTTAAACTTGCACAAAAAAAAAAAAAAAAAAAAAAGCAGATAACACATCTGAGAATATTTTGTAAACAGGATGAAATAACACGTAGGTCTTGTAAAGTTTTGTTGTTAATGGGGAGACAAATACTGTCCTAATGGCAGTTTTGTGCTTGTGGGGACTTTGAGGAAATGAAAGTATAAAGTACTGTGTATTATTTGTGCATATAGAGAGGTGCTGGTCTTTACAATACCAGTATGTGAAATACAGAAATAGGAATCAGAATTGTTATCTAAGTAACACACACAGCACACTCTTCTTACCACATTTGGATTTTTGTTCCACTGTAGAGCAAAATAATCTCAGTTTTATTAATCACAACCATACTTTCACTTTCTGTTCATACAATTTATATACGTAATTCTAATGCAGAATAAATTAAATGCCAAACTTATGGTAAAATGGTGACTTTCTATTAAATTGCTCTCTTTTAAGCAAAGTACAGGTAGGTTGCCCATCATCATATATATCATAAGACATTGCTTGCTATGAAAAGTCTGTTTCAAATAAGTTTTCACTTCCTCTTTTGAACAAACTTATCAAACCTTCGAAATTATTTAAAAAAGCCAAACTTAACCATTAAAAGGACTATAATTCTAAAGCATATATAAGACAAACACAGCATTACCTTGTAACTTTTCCAGTTTCTCCATATTAGACAGAAATAAGGAGTGGATTCTCTCCAGCTCTAAATCTGGGTCAATGACTACTTTAATGTCCGGCAGCTCACTGGTCACAGGGGCACAGCCGCCAACAGTTTGCTCTGTGGCATTGCAACTAGATATGATAAAGGTTAAATGTTTAGCAAATGTAAATTATCAGTACTCAATGGTGCAATGGTTATGGGAACACACACACTTTCCCATGTTCATAAAAAAAATAAATAATAATAAATCAACTTGAAGGCTTTTTTTCAATCACATCTTGCCCTTTGGTGTTAGTACTGCACCAGTGACTTACCAGAGATAGTGTCCATTCACAAACCCTGCAGGGTGATAGAAATGAAGCCGGTTTTCATTCATCTCACAGATCTTGGATAAAATGTCTGTCCTACAACCAGAAAATACACCATATTACAGTCTGAAACTATTCACGAGATCTTTTAATTCATCAACAGTACTCTATGCCTTTCAAATTCTGGGACCTTTAGGCAGGGAAGGAAGGGGATAACCACACTGTTGGCTGAAAAGTTCCACTCTGAATCAAACTTTGATCTAGATTCTACACCATTTTCAAATTGGTTCAACTTAAATACCCCTTTTCCTTTAAATATGATTGGTCTTTATCTATGAACTGCCTTCCAGACAGAAAATATGTGGAAACGTAAAATCAAGTGACCCCTTTTTTAAGTAAATCCTTTAGAATTGAAACAAAACTCTTCAAACAGTCACTTATAACTACTAAGAACATCTCATGAGAGATAGATGAAAAAAGCCCCATTATGTGGTGTTCACTCTCTCCCTACCATTCCTTCATCTCCACACAGTTGTTAGCCTGGATATACAACGTCCTCTGAGGCTGCACCACCTGGAACATCTGAAACAGAAATAAGACCAATTTCAAATAAAAAATAATAGATCTCAGATTTTTACAGTTTATGAGACAATGTTGCATCTAACGAAAATTCAAGCTTTTGGGCAACAAAGTAGGATACAAGCCATAACATGTTTTGAGGACATATCATGAATTATGAAATGTTTTTTGTCTCAACGATAACACTTGTGATTGATTTTGGATTAATTCAGAACTTTTAAAATATAAACTGCACCATTTTCATTTAACCTCAGAAGTGTTTCCAAGAGAGATTGAAAAAAGAAAATATCGTCTAAAATTTTTGAAAAAATTAGAGATTTAAGTCTTCAGGACACATCCTGAAATTTGAATATTTGGTTGTTTGTTGTATTTATGTGTCCCCCATATAGAACTGCAACTTTTGGACCTTTCATTTTGAAGATTTAATAAATGGTCCAATTTCATTTCTGGAAAATAATGACTGGAAAAAAAAAAAAAAAAAAAAAAAGATGGCAGCACACTTACATATTTCATTTTGAAAGATTCCTCTTCTACAGTCTCTACTGCGAGTATTTCATCAACAGGAATCTCACACAGTGGCTCATCATCTACAAAACGTGTTATAAAATTTATAATACTTTGCATTATCCTCTCTCTCTTGTTCTTTCTTCACCAATTTTTTTCACCCCTCTTCAATCCAGACTGCATACATGAAGCTGAACCGTACCTTTTAGAATCTCTTGAAAACGAAAACGGTACAAAAAAGTACAACATGGATTGGAAATTTTATAAAGAAGAGCAGTATTTTTCACAAATTGACAGTAATAACTACCTTTTGATTTTGCATAGGATAAATACTGGTTGGTGAGACAAAAGTAGCGTCTTTTGAAATTCTTAACTCCAAACCTCCGCCTTCCCTGAGCTCTCTTGGTCATCATGCTGAAAATAAAGTAAATAAATATAAAATTGAACTAAATAGTTATACAATGTCAGGTTGAACTATAAATAAATAAATTTGAAATTTAGTTTGATAATATTTATTGGCCGTTCCCCTAAAAAATTATAAATAAAACTGCATGAATGTCCAGAATGAAATTAAATTTTTTTCTCTTTATCTGAGTACAAAATAAGTTTTTGTCCACTTACCCTTCTTTTAAGACAATGGTGGTGGTAATAGTCCTGGACTGGGTCCTGGCTGTAGAGACAATGTCCAGAAACTGAAAGCCAACACAATTATATTACATACTTTATAATATTTAATATATCTATATATGTACATTTAAAGTTTTTCTGATTAACCTTACTAGCTGACTGCTTACATAATATTATATTATAGCAGAAGTGCTACAACTCACAGTTCTTAAAGCAGCAGTGTGATGTTCTGTGCTGAAACTTCTGAACAAAGGCACCATGTAATCTTCCTTGAAACCATAGGAGGCCTGGAACAAAAATTATAGACAATAAATAAATAAATAAATAAATAAATAAATAAATAATCATATCAGCATTGCCATTTTGTTTTCTTGATGACACATAAATAAAATAGTCATTAACCAATTACTATATTGCCATTCAATAAAATGTTGATCAAAATACACTTTTTTGCTACAGAAATTACTTATATTAAGTAGGTAATGTTGTAACACATCTATCATCCCATTTTGGGGAAGGCAGGTAAATAATGGCGAAGACCTGAAGAAGTTAAAAAACTTTGAGAAAACAACAGCAAACTTCTTTTAGAAATAATTTAACTGTTTCCCTTTTCTTTCTTTTTTTTTTAACGATATCTGTTACACTTACATGTTTACTGCTTACTAGGTTTCCCAAGCTCTGCACTGCCTTGGAAATTAGTGTAAGTTTTCTACTTGTACTTTGGTCCTGAAAACAGGGTAGAGACAGAGAGATTTCAAAAGTGTGCTTTTAAATAAATTTATATCCTGTGTCTTTAATCTTTCTGTTTTGGAATAAGACTGTCATAAATGATCAAAGTAAGACAATCAACTAGACGTACTTGATATAGTATGAGAAAGTGAGGTTATCCAAAATAGTCAAATGGGAAAAAGATAAAAGCACTGGACTTGGGATGTAATGCTGAAACCTTGTTGTTGACACCATGACCTTCAACAAGGTAGAGTGTGTGTATGTGTGTGTGTGTCTGTGTGTGTGTGTGTGTGCATGTGCACATGTGTTCATTTGTGCACATTGTCTCTTCTTGGAATATGAAGAAATAGATATTCAGAAAAAAAAAAAAAAAGAAAAATGACTATCACAGAAAACCATCACCAGGAATCATTTCTACCATTGTATTCTAATACTGAAAATTCCCCTGACTTACTGGAGTTTCCTGTCTCAGCTGAAACAACTTTGGTCCCAAGATGGCGGGTGCGTAAAACCTGAGGAAAATAAATCCACTGACAACCTGGTAGCGGACTGCTTTGTTTTCTGAAACACATGGCACACATATTATTAATAATTAACTACTTAAACCTGATCTGACTGCTGCAAGGTTTAATGGTATAGTTACTGTTAATAAATAGCCAGAGAAATATTTAGGGAGAATTCTCTCTGTGCCGCTTTTAGAAACCACACTAAGATAATGTGCTTTTAGGCCAAACAAAATTGACAAGTAGGTTTATGAGCTCAACCGACCCTTACTTTGAGGAATTCATTATTTTCTGCACCTACTTTTCTTTCAAATGAAAAAATGCAATGGGTCTTGGTTTGGCCAATGGGCAGCACTGAGTCTAACCATAATGCTGTTGTTTGAATGCTCAAAAATTGCCCACCCTGCCAACTTGACATTACTTCTTTCCTTAATAAATTAATAAAACATGTTTACAGGGAGTAGCTGCTCGTTAATCAACTGATCGAATTTTTCTGGTCTTACCTGGAAAATATTTGGTGGCGATTTCCTTGAGTACGGCAAAGACCTGACACATGATTGTTGGGCACTGGAGAGCAGACTGGGTGATGGCCACGATGATCTTCTCGATATAACCTCGCAGATTGTTGATGTTGTTGTCCAGGTTTTCACTTGGGGAGAGGCGGGTGGGATCCACCTCACAGGGTTGGTGGTCATCAAATATCTGTTTAAAATTTAAAAAATAAATAAATGATAATTACAGGGATAACAAGTTTTCAGATGAGATTCATATTTCACAATAACTACATTGTAAACAATTCACAGACAAATATTTAAATTTCAATTTACAACCAATACATGGTTTTGCAATTTTTCTGTAATCTGTGCTTGTCATCAGACCACTTGGACCTACATAGATGTGATATGGCTATACCTATGTTGTAATATCTTAAGACAAAAAAAAAAAAAAAACACACGGACTCACTCTGTATGTCATTACGTATTCATTAACCATTGGAAATTCATTTACTCCAGAAAAATCCTTTTTTTAAACCAAAACAAATAGTTGTCATCTCTTTAGTAGCAGAAAAATGTTGTGCAAAAATGCACTTTGCATGTACATCAGCAGAGAGAGTTTTGGTGACAAACTTGATGACTTTTCTTAACTGAGGTGTGCCCAGAGAGAGAGAGAGAGAGAGAGAGAGAGAGAGAGATAGAGAGAGAGAGAGAGAGAGAGAGTCAATTGTTTTACCTCATCTATAATAGCTTTGAGTGTATCTTGCAGATAGTGCATGCCCACAACTTTCATCAGCTCATCTATACACTTACTGGCTAGAGTATTGCCACGAAATATTGTATTTGGGTCCCTAAAAAACAAGGAAAACAAAATATACACAACAAATTCTGTTTAGTTCAGGTTTTTCTTATAAGTCACGTTTATTCAGCATTGTCATATTTTCTGATATATTTCTGTTGGTGCAAATATCCAAAAATTCCACTCTAACTCAGGATCAGAAACAATGGTAGACTAATGGGTGTGATGTGGCAACAAAAAAAAAAAGGCAAACAGCATCTCTGTTGTAAAACACATTGTTTAGAGATCACCATAGCATCAGTGTCCATGCCAGGATGATAACCCCTGCTTCTCAATGAAGTGATCAAAATGTGCAGACAATGCATTAAATGATTAGATATAATCATTTTTATTATTTTTTAGGCCCCAGAAAGTAAAGTGCTGCACTATTTTAACTAAAACTGAAAACATGACATACGATATTCGGGAGATCTCCCAATCAGACAAGGCTTCAATGAGAGGAACTAATTTCTCATGGTGGAGGAACACCTTTACTAAAGGCTGTGCTGCTTCTTGGCGTTGCTCCACCACTTCACCTAAGATGTATGCCGCACTGGAGGTGATTGGCTGAAATACAGAGTGCACTATGTCAAAAATCAAAACAAGCAATAGAAACATAATTCACTACATTCATCTTTGAGAATTGGTTTATATTTTAAATATGGTCTTCAATGTAAGCTAATGTAATAACTAATTACAAAATTAAAGACAAAATACATGTAATCAAATTTTCACAAATTATGCTTTGCATCTTACACATGAAATACCCAGTTTGACAACTGTGAATAGTTCAATTCAATTCAAATATTTGTTTTAAAGTTACTAATGACAACTATCTGTCTGGCATCTTGCAGTGATTATGATGTGATACCTGTACTTCAGGTGATTTCAGAAGCAGATTCCTCAGGTCATTATAGTAATGAGACAAGAACACGTGGTCAGCCGTGTACGAGATCTTCAGCCTCAGAGAACCCAGTTCATGTTTCTTGGAACTGCTTTCTCTGGGACTTAAAAAATACCTAGAGGGGATTATAATAGTAGTGTTATCTGATATTATTGACATACTTTGAAAATGAGACTATGATATTTTTACATGGCATCCAATACATGCATGTATTTCAGCCTTCTTTTAATAACCATCAAATAAGCCACTTACTCAGCAAAACAAATTTCATTCAAATAAACCCAAATACAACTTGGTAAAAATGACAAATATCAAATATCATCTTTACCAAAATTGATTTTTTTTACCAAAGTTTTACATGTTATCATGAACCTGGAGTTACGAAAACATTTCCCTTAATACCCTTTCCCTTTAATTTATTAACACACCAATTCCTATACCAGTACAATTTAAGAAGCCAGTACAGAAAATTAATGGACTGCACTTTGTTGTACTAAACCCCGTCCAAGTTCATATAACGCCAACAGACAAACAATTTTCTCTCAAGAGCTTCACCATTACAGTTTTAAAGTCAAACCATTCCAAACACTACTTCAGAAGTGCACTCTCCATAATGCAAAAAAATTCACATTCCCTGAAAGTAAAAAGAGACAGTAAAGAAAGTGCCTCTCCAAAAACTACCACCACCTCCACCACCATCACCGTGTGAAGCATACCATGCATTGTGTGCAGTTGTCTGGTCCAGATCTTTGAGAAGAATTTTAACCTCGCCCAGAAAAGCTCCCGGAAACATGTGTCCCAACACTTCCCTTGACACCCGAGAATCGTCATGCCACAGTGAAATGCTGAAACGTACAAATGAGTGTGGTGAAATACATTGCTTAGGGCACTTTCAGAATCAGTTGATCGGCGGACTAAGTAGTCCATGGATCAAATATGGCGTGACCCAATAGAAAAAGTGCTGAGATGTAATTGCTCTGCCCCTGCTGGGACATCACGCATGGGAGGCAGGGATCCATTGTCAAGTATATGCCATATTTGATCTGTGGACTAATTAGATCACAGACCAACTGGTTGTGAATGCTGCCTTAGAGTAATGAGCCATCCATCAAGGGGTGAAACTGTAGTCACATGATCTCCCCTCACCCCACCTTGTTAGCTTCAGAGGTACCTCCTTTTTCTTTAATAAAGTTTTTATTGACTGATATACTTATCAACCATATACAAGGATGAGACTGCTGCCATTTAGTGAAAAAGTCTGAAAATATGAGGTGGGGTGGGCTCCAGACACCTCACCCTAGTTTTTATTGCAGATCTGCATTGATCTAAAGGATGATATTTTTGGCTCCCAAAAAACGGATATATCCCGATATTTGGAAGAATCTCATCCCTGCACATACTGACATAAATGGTGCTTAGCACACTCACAATGGGTCACGATCTTTACTTACACCTGTCCAATGATGTAGATACCCATCTGACAACCCTTGCTTCTCTATTTAACTCCTGAAGTGATCCAAATGTGAAAAAAGTAACTGCAAATGGTTAGAGATGATCACTTTATTCATTTTCAGGGCCCAGAAAGTGCTGCTACTTTTCAGGGCACAAACCGTTTAGCAATTACCTGAGCTCTGCATTAGTGGAGTCGTCCACTATGTACTGGGTCATCCTGTCATGGTTCTGGCCTTTCTTTTTTAACTGGAATGAAATTGGGATATTTCTTTCATTGTTAAAATACTGAATGCATATAGTCTTTGTCTGGCATAATAATTGCTATGATTTAGTAAAAAAAAAATGAATGCTCTTAAAAAAAACTGAAAAGATTTGCATAAATATGACATTTTTTTCTGTCTTTTAATTAACATTTTACAAATCACTGTTAGCTTTACTATCTCATCTCTACTTTTCAGTCCCATCTATTTCATCATAACCTTCAGACTTTAAAAGGCAATATAGTATATTTTAGTTGTTTGAGATGTAAATTCACATCATTTTGTCCTAATAATCCTTCAAATACACCCTCCCATCACTTTCCGATCTATATCTGCACCTATTTTTAAGTATTTGAGAGTTCCTTACATCAAAGAAAAAAGTTTCGTCAAACTGTGGACAAATTGTCTTCTTTTTCACAGCTGTCCTTTTATTTTCCACATTTTTCTGCATTTTACCAATGGTCAAGGTGACCTCGGCATATGGGTTACAAGCACCATTGATCACTGTCAAGTCACTACATTCCACAACTCTGAAAAAAAAAATCAAAAGAATGACAAAAGAATCATAATCACGGACATTTGATTACAATTCATACTTAAATCTCCTCTAAAACTATTCTCAACAGCATGAGGACATCAAGAAGCTGAAAAACGTGATCAGGGGAAGATCCAGATATATTTTTTGACAGTCTGCCAAATTATCTTAGTTTAACCATCCTCCATTTCTGACCGTCTTTCAAGAGAATAAATAAATGTCCATCAATGTAAACTTGAAAAATATGGCTGCCTTCTGGAAGACCCAGAAGACAGCCTCCATCTGCCCCTGATGATTAAGTGCACAGGGCTTCAGTATTCATGATTTCCTTGTAGGTGTCTGCCTTCCCTCTGCTCTGATCTGTGAAGCACCTTACCTAATTAAGAGTCTGCTAGAAGGAAAATTGTATTCAAGAAACAAAACCATGGACAATTGAATATGACAGGCACTAAATTATCTTCCAAAACTATTCTCAAACACATGACGATATCAAGAAACACATGGGTCAATCTATGTATTTTCTTTAAAGGTATCCTGACAGGTATCTTCCCGAGGAAGCACCGTACCTGACGGAGAGTCTGTGAGAGGGCATGTGGCTCCCCCTAGTGTCCAGACATTCGCTAAGTCTCAGTTCCACGTGGACCTTTCCCTGGACCTCGGATAATGCATCCACAGGATGCAGAGGGAGCCAGTGGTCCTTCCCATGGTATTTGTGTAATTCTTCTTTCTTTATTACCACATTGCCTATGATCTGTGAAGATAAAAAACAGTCATGGTGAAACTTGTCAGCTTCTGGGTCAATATCAAGCATAATTGAAAGTAAGTTGGCAATTCTGATGGAATCTGTGCATTAATCAGCCAACATGGGCCAGCAATAATTGCCAACTGATGCACTAGTAAACATAATTTTTTGACTTAAAGGTAAAAACAGACACATTATTTTACAACTGGTACAGGTAAGAGTTACCTTTTATAAAACCAACAATTATTTAAACATCTACTCTTGCTACCCTACTCTTATTAAATTTTTCTAGCCTTTCATTTAGATGTTCAAATTAGCATAAGATAAAAGAATCCTGAAAACAACTCACTTTGTCTTGTTTGACTGTCTTCTCATGGACATAAAACTTGAGAAATCGAAATTTTCTTGGAATTTCACACTGGAACTCTTCACCATAAAAAGGACTGAAAAGAAGCAAACAAAGATGCCATAAATATGGCAATTCGATGAATATGTCCTTAGTTTACTTTGAAATTTGTTGTTTGATCTCATATTTATATGTAAACTGTCACATATGACTAAGCATCAGTTCCATAGAAGTGACTTATATACATGTTATAGACTAGATAGGAATACATTTAACCAAATGTTATATATCTTGCTAGAATGTACATGTAAAATATAAAAATCAGAAATCATTTTCCGTTTTTTAGCAGTGCCAAGAGAAATGTAAATAAATATGAAAGTAAAATTTAAGTATTCTTTATTTAATTTATTAGCATTAAAAAGGTTAATTTAAACCGAATTAAAATGGGATGACTGCATGGGGGATGGAAACTGCTTAAAATCATTTATAAAGATCACTGTTGCTCAGTATAAAAAGTTAAAAATGCTGACACTTGGTGAGAGGGGTATGTCAAGACGCTTTCCATATAGTGTCACATTTGAATTACGAATCTGCTACTTCTATTTATCAGTAGTTGTCTGGAGACATAATTTAGCTCATTTCTGCTCAAAGGTAGCTGTAAATCAAGACATGCCATTGCAGATTAAACACTCCTTGGCCAATGAGCCATTGTTAATGCATCTTTTTTTAGCTCTGGCATGCGCTTTAGTAGACAAAATTAAACTTTCATTATCTCCTTCTTTATGTCCTTGCATTAAGGAAGCCCATTTGCAAGAAGAAAAAAAAATTCCCAAAAAGTACTTGCAAAAATAACACTCACCAACTTTCCAGAGTATTTAAATCAAGCATATAACTAGGAACTACTCAACAGCGTTTTGTGAAAAAAATTATTCATTTCACATGTTCAAATTTAATATGTATGTATACATGTAATTAAAGTATTTCCATGTACTGAATACCAACAAGTACCTACTTTAAATTTCTCTCGATCAGTGAAGTTTTGAAAATCTGTTCTTGGTCCAAAGCCACACTGCAGTAAGTGTCTCTCAGTCCAGAAGTTACATTGCTACTGGAAGGGGGAAGGTGCTTAGCCTCACCTGAAAATAATAAAAAAATTACCATGATAACTATTTGATTTACAGTTTTTAAAATTGATTTGTTTTTATACACATTATATTACCGCTGTTCATAGAACTTACATTTTTAGGAATGCCAATTTGTTGGAAACATTCTAAATTCAGCTTTTTGAAAGGACCGAAAATGTTAAATATAGTGTAATCATATGTTGGCAGAATTTTAGGTTACTCAGTACAGTTTTATGACTTGTCATTTTTATAGAAACTTCACAAAAAAAACAAGGCAGCAAAGCTGTCAAATGTACAGACAAAAAACAGAAAATAAAGATGCAAAAAAAAAAAAAACATTTTGTCAATTTTGATGCAATAATAAATAATGCTTATAATAGCACTGTCAGTCAACACTGAATTTTAATCATGCACAACAGGTAACATGGTCAATAACAGGAGCAGATCCAGAGATATTTTCTGACAGTATTCCAAAGTATCTATGTTGATCCATCCTCCATTTTGATGGTCTTCCAACAGAAAAAAAAATAGATAGCAGTCAATATAAACTTAATAACTTGTCTTCCGGAAGACCCAGAAGATGGTCTCAATCCACCCCTTCAATAAGATTACAGTTTCAGGACCATGAGAGACCAAAGTCACATGATGAAAGTCTCAATATTTGAAAAATGATGACAGTGAATAAAATAATATTATATAATGTTTAAAGACATAAAAAACAATACAATTGTGGAAATACAGAAAATGTGCAGAGCCTAGAGCGGATGAGAGATAAAAGTCACAAATGCAAGTGTTTGAGAAAAAATTGTAAAGGAAAACATAACAAAACTAGAAAACCACAGAGAGTGCAGACCTCTGCCAAGGCAGCAATTGTTGATTATTATTGATTATTGATTGATTATTGAGCCAGACCACCACTAAAAACTAATCATTGTCCTCTTTGGCCCAATTCTGACAGTTCCTGAAAATTTCAGCAAAATTGGTCCATAACTTTTTGAGTTATGTTCATGACAGACAAACAGGGGTGAAAATATAACCTCCTTGGCAGAGCCTGAGGTAAATATAATTTCAATGAAGCTGCTATTCAAACTTTTAATCTTTGATAATATATATTATCAATTAATGCAGGTTAATATATATAATAATTATGCAGGTTATATATATATATATATACACACACTGGACAAAAGAAGTGTCACCCCCTAACTCAGAGTAATGAAAGTAGGCAGATCTTGGGTACTTATAATGCCTGGTCTACTTATAATGTGACTAATGAGTATAAAACCGCTATAACATGGAATTGTATTGTTGGTCTTGTACATGTACAGCAAATGTTATTCCTGTCTTCCTCCAGTATGGCAAGATACAGGTAATTATATAATGGTTATAGGTACAAGTTATTAACCTGAAGAGGCGGAATATAAGCAATGTCAGAATATGGATACAATTGAATTGTTCAGTCGGAACCATGCAGAGGGTCTGGTCTTGGTATAGAAACACTGGATCAAGAGACAAATTGCCTCTGATGGGTCGTCCAAGAAAAAATACTGGCCGTGAAGACCGACGACTGATTTTGATGTCCAGGTTGTCAAAGTTCGACTCTGCTTATCAGTTGACAACACAGTGGAACAATTTCACACATAAGAATATGTCTGTGGAAATTGCTAGGCGTCGGTTACATGCTCAGAGAGTGTACAGCAGGGTAGCAAGACTGAAACCTCTTATATCGTTAAAAAACAGGCAACGTAGAGTAAACTAGGGTAAACAGGATCTGGAACTGGACAGTTCATGACAATTGGTCCTATATATTTTTTCTGATGAGTGTCGCTTTGGTATGATCTCTGATGACAGACGGGTACTATGCTGGCAAACTGCTGGTAAAGCATTTGAACCACATGCACTGAATTTTCATCATGGTGTGGGGCTGCATCAGCATCCATGGCTTGGGCGAATTGATAGTGGTTAATGGAAACATGAATAACTAGAAATATATCGATGTTTTGGAGTCAGGCTTGCTACCATCTATTACTAACATGTTTGGTGAAAGGAATTATCCATCTGTTCACCAGGATGACAATGCTCCTTGTCACAGGCCCAGAGCAGTTGATGATTGGTTTGACCAACAGGACATTCGCAGGGTGATGTGGCCTGCCCAGAGTCCGGATACAAACATAATAGAAAATGTGTGGAATGATTTGTCAAAACTTTTTACAAATGCCCGTCTAACCAGCAGAGAAACTCTGTTATATTCAGTGTTTCATGCTTGGGCCAGCATAAGCCCTGAACGCATCAGACAATTAAATGAATCCTTGCTTCGTAGACTTGCACCTATTATTAGGTCACGTGGCTATGCCACTAAGTACTAATTTTGGACTTGAAACTACATATTTTGGTAGAATGTATATTTTGTTCTCATTTTGTGATTTTTTGTGAAATTTGATGTTAATAAAATGATACCAGGAGCATATCATTCCACAGTCATTTATCTCCCCCATAGTATTGGCTCAGTAGGGGTGACACTTCTTTTGTCCAGTATGTGTATATATAATAACCTGCATAATTATCACTGCTTCCTTATTATTAATCTAGCAGAGAGCTTAACTTTTGGGAGTTTACAAGGAAATATCAACAAGTGTGCTTTATGTAATCTCCTTTAATGGCCTATCAATTAGGCAAATGGCTTTATAACTCAGAAATTAGCTAAGTGATACTCAAGGGATATTAACAGACTGACCCTCTCAAAGGTCTTTCAGGCCCATAAGTCACATCTTAAGAAAAGCACAAAACAATAATGCACAAAATAGGAGACTACCAATTCTGATGCAATAATACATTACGTTTTACTGCACAGTCAACATCAAATTTTAATTATGCACAACAGGTAACAACGACGGAAGTAAAAGCATAAGGCTTCAGGCCCATCAGAGTGCAAGTTTATACTTAGAAAGTGACAGAATGAGAAAAATGAAAATTTCACACAAAATTGCATAAATTCAATAATAAATGATAACCCAATTGACCTGGCTTTCTAACTTGAACTGCATGCCAATCCTAAAATCATACTTGTAAGTTAAAAATAATAATAAGTAACACTAATGTTTGCAGTAGCAATGCAAAAATATTGTTGTCAATTTTGATGTAACATTACATAATAAATTATACAATAATTATCACCAATTTTTGATTTAATATTGACAATAAATAGCATGGACATGTAGAAAATTTGATTACCATTCGGCTTCATGTCCATGGGAGCTCCGAGTCCCACAATGAATATGCCAAAAAGATAATGAATATTTCACTCAAATGTATAACTTCCAGAAAAAGAAACCAATTAGACTGCTTTTCCAACTCATTCTGCATTTTAGTCCTGTGTTTGTTTTTTTTAAAGGTTTGACAGTCATAACACAGTTTTCCCATAATGGTCATCATGGCAGCAGCACCAAAAATTGTGTTTTCTTCTATTTTGATGCAACATTACATAATGATTAACAGCATAATGACCATCAATTTTTAATAATAGAATAAAAGTAACATGGACATTCAGAAAACGTGACAAGCAAAGTTCTTCAGGATCATGGAACTTTAAAGTCACACCTTGAAAATGCCAATATGTGAAAAATTAAATTTTCACAAAAAACTGTTTAACTGCCAGAAAAAATTACCAAACAGACTGCATTGCCTACTGAAGCTGTATTTCAGCCCTATGTTTCTTTCCTGTAATTTTGAAAACAGTAAGTGACATGGTTTTTCTTAAATGGTCATCATGAGAGCAGTGCCCAAAATAGGTGTTTCTTCAAATTTTGATGCAATATTACATAATGTTTAACAGCATAATGACCATCAATTTTTAATTATAGAATATTAGTAACATGAACATTCAGAAAACGTGACTAGCAAAGGTCTGCAGGCTCATGGAACTTCAAAGTCACACCTTGAAAATGCCAATATGTGAAAAATTAAATTTTCACAAAAAACTGTTTAACTGCCAGAATAAATTACCAAACAGACTGCATTGCCTACTGAAGCTGTATTTCAGCCCTATGTTTCTTTCCTGTAAGTTTGAAAGCAGTAAGTGACATGGTTTTTCTTAAATGGTCATCATGGGAGCAGTGCCCAAAATAGGGGTTTCTTCAAATTTTGATGCAATATTACATAATGTTTAACAGCATTATGACCATCAATTTTTAATCATAAAATATTAGTATAATGGATATTCAGAAAATGTGACTAGCAAAGGTCTGCAGGCTCATGGAACTTCAAAGTCACATCTTAAAAATGCCAAAATGTAAACAAGACAGCACTGTTCTGAAATGTTTTATTTCCATTTTTAACACTTTTTTTAACATAAAACAAAATAAACAGTTTGTTGCCATTTTTATATGACCAACTAAGAAAATTGATGAGATGGGAAAAATTTCAATAGAACAGTGTTAAATGTCCAATTTCCTCCATTCTGAAATTCTGAACATAGTGGATGATTGAATCTGACAAACTGCAATGATATGAGTTTATTTCCATTTTAGACACTTTATTACACAATACACGATAAAAAGTTTACCATCGTTTTTACATAATCAATTAACAATGTTGTAAAGATGCAGGAAATATCAAACAAACACTTTTACTTATCTTATTATTTAAATAATGAGACTGTTAACATGCCTAAGAATTGAATCTGAGAAAATGTGAAAAAACAGCATAACTTCTAAAATAAAGGCCCGATTATGCTGATTTTCGAACTCAACCTGCGTTTTAGTTAGTTTGACTACTCCTGTGAGTATAATGACAATTGGCCTATCTGTTTTACTTATATTGTGTTATCAGTGTTGCATATATGCTGAAAAAAGTGAAAAAAACAGCATAAATTCCCTTAAAATAACCCAAGGATGCTGATTTTCGAACTTCACCTGCATATTATGAATATTCATCAGTTCTGTAAGTTTCAAACCAAAAGGTAAAATGGTTTTCCACTTATCATGTTATCGGGGTTGCATATATGCTGAAAAAAGTGAAAAAACAGCATAAATTCCCTAAAAATGACCCCATCATGCTGATTTTTGAACTTGACCTGCATATTATGAATATTCATCAGTTCTGTCAGTTTCAATCCAAAAGGTAAAATGGTTTTCCACTTATCGTGTTATCGGTGCTGTATATATGCTGAAAAAAGTGAAAAAACAGCATAAATTCCCTAAAATGACCCAATCATGCTGATTTTCGAACTTGACCTGCGTATTATGAATATTCATCAGTTCTGTAAGTTTCAAGCCAAAAGGTAAAACCATTTTCCACTTATCGTGTTATCGGTAAAAGTGCACGCCAACGGCAACGGCGACGACAGACGCAGGTGACGGCTATATGTACAGACACATCTGTGTCTGTACATAAAAAAAAAAAAAAAAAAAAAAAATTTGACTTAAAAGCATCCTGCACTGATGTCTCTGGAATCGGCATTTCCAATCAATTTCAATTTTCAAAAGTGGCCCAATTTGCATTAGGTACCCCCCCCCCCTCACACACACACACACGAAAAACCCACATAAGCACATACACACAAAGAGTGTGTTCAGCACAGATGATCCGAGGACAAACTGATCCACTGACTAAATATGGTTGACCCCACTTAAAAAGTGACACTGCTAATCAGCTTTTTAATAGGGGTCGGCAATATTTAGTTGGCAGATCAGTTAGTTCGCAGATCATCTGTTCTGAAAGTGCTCAAAAACACCACACCTTGAGGGTTCATTATTTGTTTTGCACTGGTGCAAATTGCTACAAATTCCCGACTTGTCCAAAATTTCAATTATCAACCACAAATAACACCTTCACTAAAATGTATATATATATGTGGATGCCAATATTCTGCTCTATTTCTGGTCTACTATCACTGTGTACATACAGCATGGTGGCAATGGAGTCAATCTGTGGTCAGATATCTCAGAATCAGGACAGCTGGGACAGCAGTGATAACTGAGGATATCCCAGCCACTACATGAGCCAGCCCACAAAACAACTATCAAGAGTGATAAAAAATATA
Source organism: Lingula anatina (assembly GCF_051362555.1). Classification (NCBI taxonomy): domain Eukaryota; kingdom Metazoa; phylum Brachiopoda; class Lingulata; order Lingulida; family Lingulidae; genus Lingula; species Lingula anatina. Next base: position 5,955,059 of record NC_141776.1, read on the forward strand.
TATCATTTCTAGACAGACTCATTTCTAAACTGTCCCTGCACTCGAGTTCAATATACTGTTTAAAATGAACTAATATAGTTATAAATGACATTCAGAACAGTGCACTAACTAGTCCAAGGGCCAAATATAGCAGTTTCATTTCAATCTATTCAGTGTCTATCAAGGGATTGGACGGTAAGCTTTTTAGTGGGTCTCCATGTTTGACCTGGGGACTAGTTAGTCCACTGTTCAGAATGCGGCCAATGTTTTTCATCATGTTTAGATAGCCATGTATCCCTACATACATTTTAGTGGGAAATATCAAAATAAATTAGGTGTTTACAAGTAGATCTATGGGGTACCTTAATTTGTATAATGGTCTGAATTGGGAAATGTATTTTATAAGTAGCTTTGCAACATAAGATGACACATAAAATATGACTTCAGGACAGTAGTATGTATTATTATATACATTATAGGCATATAGTAGGTATTTAAGGGCACATTCAGCACAAGTTGATCCTGAGACTAACAGATCTGGGGATCAAATATAGCCGACTTACTTGAAAGCTTGCTACATGATCCCCTACACTAGTGGGCTAGATTTGGTCTTAAAGTGCAATTTAAGAACACAAATGATCTTACACGATCTTAATCATTACAGCAGTAGTCTTAAAATGGACTGAATCTGCTTTTAAGATCAAAAATGATCTAACATCTACTTAAGTGGTCAAGCAGTTTCCTCCCCTCACAATGGGGGATACCTCCCCTCACAACAGAGGACACCTCTGCTCACAATCCGAGAATGTGTAAGGGGAGACAACTTAATTGGCTGTCAGACCAGAAATAGTCTTACTCATGGTTTTAGATCATGTAAGACTATTTGTGAACTTAAATTGCACTTTAAGACCAAATCAAGCCCACTAGTGCTAACAGACAATGAATAAATTCCAAAAGGGGATAACACGTTTAGCTTTCAAGTGGGTCAGCCATATGTAATCCACGAATCTTTTGCGAATGCGGCCTAAGATAAGGCTAGTCCTCTAACTCAGGATGCATTTTTTAAACACAGAACAACCATGAAATAATTTTGATGCAAAAAATTTCGGGGGAAAAAAACCTACTAAATGCATCACCACTCATGAGTGAGAAATATGTATGCAAAATAATGATTAATGTCTTTGGCACTAAAAATCACTTTTTCATACAGTACTACTTGTTTTTGGTGTCAAGAAATGCTATGAGACACAGCATGCATTATTTATAACTGCAATGAATCATAATTTGTCATGCTTTGATTCAGTGAGTGTAGGCTTGCAAATACCCCATACGCACGTCATAATTTCCATTTTTAACCCTGAAAGTTTTTAAAGATCAGTTCTCCTCCAAAGAATTACTTTTTTTCTATCAAACCAACCAAAATTAGTATTTACAATATTTCCAAGAATTTGAAAAATAAGAGAGAAAAAGAGAAAGAGAGAGGGCATATTATCAGAACTTCTCAATAAAATCCACACTAAGCATGTTATGAGACAGAGCAGTGCTCACTTTCATTCCAGCTGAAAACTAACACCAGTAATTGGAAAGCAACATGTGGCAACCTATTCATGCTACCAATTCCCACAGAAAAGCAATAACCACAGCAGTTTATGGACATTAACAGTCATAAAACTGAGCCACTGTGCATTGGATTTCTGCTCCTGATACTAAATCTCGAGAGACAAGAAAGCAATTTTAATATTCCTTCAAGATTTACAATATTTCCAAGATCTCGCTGGAGATCATCAGCCATAGATCGTTTAAGATTATTTTTAACCCCCCTCCCAGCTCAGGACACTTAGAAAAAGTTGGACACCCTAAAATTTCAAAGGAAATTACAGATGGTAATTTTGGATGTCCTGTACCACAATCCTGGAAAAGCCTTGTTATAGAACAATAATACTGGCATGACTCATTCCGAGTTCCAATACGTATTAGAAAGAGACAGAGCCCAATGACTCATGTCAAATGAGACACAGGATATTGATATCAATAGAACATACCACGCGACACAAAAATAACAAATACGGTATTGACTATATCTTTTCAATGGGCAAAAATTATCGAACTTTCAGATACATCATTTTAAAATCATAAAAATTATAATTTTTTGTAGCAATTATTGTGATTTAATGCATAGAATAGAACTGTAAGGTAGTCTGCTTTTAAATTTTGTTGTAACCACTCAATAGGAATGCTCGTATTTTAAGAAATTAAAACTTTAGAAATACAGTATCTGTAAAATTCATAATTTTTCCCCATTGAAAAGATCGAGTCATTACCATAAATAGCAGACCAGACATGCCTGTCTTTTCGCATCACTGGATACTATATATGTACAAGTATAAAAATAACAGTTCCTGGTTGATTAAAAAACACTTTCACAGCAGGCTGAACTTTATGACTGTATTCAACTTGATGAGTCTTTGTTTTCCTAATTTCTTACAAAAATTAAACAGAAATGTCTTCTGCCTTTTGTAGTAACAGGTTGCAACTTTTGAGATCAGTTTCTCTGTTATTCAGTGTGGAAATCTTGTTCTAAAGACAAATGAATAAAATACACTGTTATTCAAATAACTAAATTTAGTGCATAGATGTTTGTCTACACTAGTAGTCATATCCATATTGATAGTATATATTAACTTGTGTTGGTGCTCGAAGTGTAGGTTTGATTACACAAGGGCAACTTTAGACTGGAAATATGAGGCAAACTGTGGTCTCACCACTATCACAACCTCTGCATAGAAAGTACACACAGCATCTTTATATTTTTGTCATTCTTTTTTTTATAATTATCTGTATCATTATTGCTTGATCTATTCCTTATTTAGTACTTCATCATTGTATTATTATTTTTCTTTCTTTTATTGGGGGGGGGGGGGGGTAGGGGGGGGGGAGAACCAGTTTAATTTTTTACTTAATCCATAATATCAACCTCATGAATAAAATACCAAAATACTATATATATATTCTAATGCCAAAGTAAATTAATTACCTTTAGTGATAGAAAAAATATTTCCTATTTCAACATAACTGAGCTTACTGAATATACAGATTGACTCACTGTGTTTACTGAAATTTAACCACTTTGTCTATGGAACACATGAAATATTTTGCTGTTTAATAAAATAAAAGTTTTAAAGTTTGTTAATGGCTAAATTTATCCAGTTATTATACAAAGACCCTAAGAAGAATCCCATTTGTTCATTTTTGTGCATTTTAGTACAGGTTTCAGTTTCAGGTGATACCGTACATTAACACATGTACAAGAAGAACTTGAACACAAAGACTGATACATCAATAGATAAGAAAAGTACTGATGTTCATCAAAGAACGGTTGAGAGCACTGCTCCATATGGTCTCCTGTTTATAAGGTAGATAGTTACAGCTTGATAAACATATGACAAACACAAATCATAAACTGCAATTAACCTTTTTTTTTTCAACAAAAGCTCTGGACACTTGGACAAAGTCAGCTGCAGATGCTAAATGAACAACTCATAAATTATATTATTGTGCTAACAGAATGATGATGGTCTCTCAGGGGTTTTCAATTTTCATTTTTCTCTTTTCCCCATGGCTTTGTGTGCTCAAATACTACAGCATTTGTCTATGTCCTATCCTTCAATTAACTTCATAATTATACTTAATGCCTGTCATCTCTTAAAGTGTAGTTGACATATTGTACATAACTGGCACTATAAAACTTGGTGTCCACCATATCAAACTCAGCTCTGCCAGATAAAAAAAAATCTCATTAATGACCAAAAAAAAAAAAAAACAAAAAAAAAATGACAGTGACAAAAAGAAACCATTTTATTTTTCTTCTGCCTTATTCCTGTTAAATAAACCACACACAACTGTCAAGGGACTGCTGGTATCCGCAAAATGAAATCACAGAAAAACTTTCTTTAGCACAGTGCAAGGTAGAACAGACACAATTCTGGATAGTTAGAATATTCAGCGTCTAAATTTGGACCAGCGGCACTGGGCAATGTAAACAAGAACGTGAAATCCTTCACGACATCACAAAACTGGTGCATTGCACGCGATCTATGCCGCCTGCGTCTATCTAACCATTTAGTATTCATTTCACTGTGAATATTAACAATTTCCATCTTGCAAAATATTCTACAAAGGCCATATTCAATCAGGAAACTTACCGATTTTTACCCGCAGTGTCTCTTGGATCCGCACTCCCCCCTCCATCTTCCGTTTCCTTCTAAATCTCGCGCTAGTCTTCGAGAATAAAACATGACCTTTGTTTGACGACCTTCACCCAATTTCAACAAACGTGGGCTGAACAGCTACATTTCCAACAAATGTTGTTAAATTGAACAATTGCAAACAGAATGCCTAAAAATAAAGGAGGTGGAGGGAAAGGGGGAGGAGGAAAGGGGGCGGAGAAGGAAAGTAGCGGCGCAGAAGGCGGAAAAGGGAAGCAATCAAAAGGAGGAACGGCAGTTAAAGTACGAAGAATAACTCATTCAATTTTCATTCAATTTTCTGATCACTAAGCCTTGGTTTGAGTATTTTCTGTATCTTTGCTATGTTTTTTTTTTTACGTTTTCTGTGTCAAGTGTTGGTGCATTATTAACATCAGATGTTGGTGAAATTTTAGTATAATGATGTTGACATCAAGAATGATATGGAATGGTAGAAATTAAGGAACTGCTGTAAAATTAAGTTTCATCCTAGCTGTTTTCCTAATTTATGTCAAACATTTCTCCACTGCAATTCAAGGTGCGGCATATTCTCTGTGAAAAGCAGTCTAAAGTACTGGAAGCCATGGAGAAGCTTAAATCAGGGATGAAGTTTAACGAGGTGGCTGCACAATACAGTGAAGATAAAGCCAGATCAGGGGTAAAATTGCTCTTCCTATCATATTTTTGATTAATGATATAAAATAAAGAAATCATGCAGGATAAGATTTAAATTGTGTTTAAAATTGGTCTTCAAGGACTAACAATAAACAAAATTGATTCAAAAGAATATTTGATTTGAGTTTGAATCCAGAATTTTATGTGCTTATAGTCACCTTAGAAGTGGAATTGCACCCTTCAAACAAAGCAGTTCAAACATTTTCAGTTGAGGTTAATAACAACTACCAGTCAATTCTGAATGTTTAAAATGAGATTTATATGTGATGTATACTATCAGGTTACCTGTGGATCAAGAGGGCTGACTTAATCCTCATGAATGTCAGTTCTCTGCTCTTTTGGCTATTTAGTTACTATCATAAAGGGACAATTAATTTTCATCATATCTGATCACTTAGGCCGTATTCAGATTCACACAGCTGCTGAGTTGTTCTAACTCTGCAGGAGATTCTAGCTAAAGTGCAATCAGTGGCTTTATTGTCTGACAAGCCTCCTCAAACAGCACAAGAAAGTTAATTACCCCCTAGCTGCCCAAGGAGGTGTGTCACTCTTTTAAGCAGATTTTACATGCAATGTTGGACTGATCCAACTAGTACAATGTAACTATCTAAATCCTCCCTTAAATTACGTTTTATTATTATTATTATTATTATTATTATCATTATTATTATTGTTGTTGTTGTTGTTGTTGTTGTTGTTATTATTATTATTATTATTATTATCAATTATAGAATAAATGTACCTTTCTCAGGGTGACCTAGGCTGGATGACCAGGGGAAGCATGGTGGGACCATTCCAGGAGGCAGCCTTTGCTCTTCAAGTCAGTAATCTACAGAACCCAGTTTACACCGATCCTCCCGTGAAGACAAAGTTTGGGTATCACATCATCATGGTGGAGGGCAAGAAGTAGGTCATGGTGACCTAAATTCTAGCAGCAGTGGAAGCCTATGAAAAGAAGGGCTGTGAACTGGAATGTTTTTTTTACAGAAAAGGGAATGCCAGTTGATGAGGTTTGGAACGGAAAATGGAGTTATATTTTTGTGATGTTCACTATTATTGGTTTTTAAGTGAGAATGTCATGAGAAATATTAGGAATGTTTTAGAGGATGGTTAAAGACCTGCCATCACCAAATGACATCATTTATGTAAGTGGCATTAAATCTGGAACCTGTATTGCCAACTTTTTTGTAAAACGATACTAAACTGTTGCTGGTCCGGAGTGAGGGGGGTGGTGGGGGTGGGGGGGTGGAGAGGGGGGGGGGAGGGTGAGCATGGTGATGATTTTACATGTTTCTAATATTTTCCCTGTTCAAGTGGTCATTTTTATCATTACAAGATGACTGTCATTCCATTGTTCATAATGTAATCAAAGTAACTTAAAATGCATTCATTTACTGTTAGGTATACAGTACGGTATGTTTGGAGTCTCCCACCCTTGCGAAAGAAAAATTCCTTGTTTTCATTGCACATGTAAAACAAGTATTTTCCACCCAGAATGGTTTTTAGCTGGTGTTGACATAGACACTGAACTGATCATTCAAATAGGAAGAAATAAGTGAAACTGTTTTGATTCCATTTGGAATATACTCATGTCTATATGCAGCATATTGTCAGGTTGTTATTAATGCGATTTTCCTTTTCTTTTGATTACTTAGGAAAAAGAAACTTCACATTTAAATGAAACTATGGAGTGACAGTCCCTATAGGGTTTGTTGACAGTTTCGCTTTGTGTTTAGAAGTTTCGGGAAACTCATTTTTAATAAAGCTTGGTGTGTAAAGTGAAGTTTAAATTATTTAACAGGAAAATAAACTAACATATTTTTACTTGGATGACTTTATGCCATTGATTGGTTATTACTCCATGTAGAAAAGAATTTGGTAATAAAATGAAAAAAGGGCCAGGTTAAGAAAAAATATTATGAAATTAAATTCTTCACATCCTTCACAATTTTAGAAGTGGTCTCTCGGCCGAGGTATATAAAGGGCAAATGTCAAGTTGCAGTACCCTAAAATCATTTGTATTTTTAAATACAAAATTTATTGTTTAAAGTCAATTCACTATTTACTAATGTACATGAAAAATATATTTTATTCAAGTAAAACTGTCATATTTGTACAAAAATATGAGACCAGTAGTTTATATTAAAGTAAACGGTCACCTTCAATGTAAGAGGAAACAAGTGGATATTATAAGCATCAAGTTGCCTCTGTTGTTTTCAGTGATAATTATCTGTTATCGTAAGCAGCAAAGGCATACTGTTGACAGGGGCAAAATTTTATTGTTCTCTGAAGCTTGTGGTGCAGTGTATCAAAAATTGATTAAAAGCATAACAGCTGTTCATTTTGGCCAAAAAAATGAATTTTCCTGGGGTAAAGGACAATTTTCCCATATTTACCAATGGTTAATGAAGCCATTTCTACCTTCAAAGTTAGTCCCTGTTTAAAAAAAATTTTTTACAATAATCTCTTAAGAGTTTATTACAGTGTATAGCCATCTCTGTAGGTCACGTGGCCCGATGACAAGCACAGATTTCAGAATAATTGCTATAACTGCCGCTTTTGTAGTAAAATAGGATATATTGTATTTCTAAGAGTTGTTTACAATGTCTTTATTGTAAAATATAGGTCTCATATGAAGAGTTGTTATCCCATTAATTTAAATCAAAATTATGGCAGGTAATACGGAAAGGATCCAGGTCAAATATCACATACAAAACTAAAAACGATTTGTGATGTGGCGGCACTGAAGGTCGTGTTGAATGCCTTGTTTCTAGACCAATGAAATACAACCCCTGAGGTCAATTTCAAGACAAAATTGATAAAATAATAATAATAATAAATAAATAAATAAATAAAATCAGACTAAGCTTTTTGGGTTATGTGTTGTTCAAAAATTGTCCCAAACTTTGAACTAAGAAATTTAGTAATACAGTCTAGCTTGACAGGCGATTTACCAGTTGCAGTCTACCTAAATAAAGAACTGTCCAAAATACTAATTTATTATCACTTGAGAAACAGTCCCGTTATCCTTCTAACATGTTATACCACTCATGCTCCCTAGGTAAAATTTTTCCACTTGAAACTGGTTCCCGTTTTTAAATGTTGGTATACATGTGTATGTTATCACAAATGCGCAAGCCCAGGAGTTTCTGGTATCTACAATACAGTTGGAATGATATGGCACAAATGTGGAAAAATGTGGCCCTTGTATTGAACCACTAACCACTATTCATGATCATGGAAGACTTGTGTAGCATATATGTTTCCTTGCATTTGTAAGTGAATGAAACGCATAAGTCCATATACAGATGTTATACATGTACATTTTCCACTGTACAGGATACCATGTACTTTGTACAAAAATATTATCAAACTAGTAGAAAAAAGTTGCCTCTGTATAGGTATAACCATATGTACAACATACTCAATAAAATGCACTACGGGGACATAAATTTAGGTAATCTTCATAGAGCATAGGTGTAACAAAAATATTCCTCCATCCACGAAAAAAAATTAGATGAAAAAACACTACCAATATACGTGCATTATCAACATAATGTAACACACGCGTACCCAGAGATTCAGTTCCGTTGCCTGTCATTTTCTTTATTTTCGAATCTGCATCTTTTCACGCTCATCCAATGTAGATATACAAATGAAGAAAGTAACTCACATTGGATGTAAAGCTCGGGGTACACACGTTGCGCTCCTTAAGATTTATGCCAAGTGAATATTAGAAAATGTGAAAAAAGCCATAAAACTAACCTACTTTAAAAACAATAAAATCGTTTTAAAAACGCAACAAAAACGCAAAAAGCACACTTTTCACACCCTAAAACTGCTCTTACTACGTAAGATTTTCTAATTCATATTTTTGTAACGTCACTTGTGAACAGTATGACGTCACCATTTTTAAATGACTGTTTGCTTCACAAAGTGAAAAATGAAATGGGCGAGTTCAATAAATCATGCCTTATATTATATTCTTTTCCTGGACTCTCCACCGTGATACCGGAGCTATAACTAAAATAATTAGCAGACGATCAAACAACATTTTCGAAATTACAAGGTGCGATTGTGGTCGTCAACTGACGTCAGTTAGTTTATTTCCTTTTCCACTTAGTCCGGTCCTGAAATAAGCCGATCCCGACATGAAACTCCATGCAGACGCTCTGGAATTGACGCGTCGAACTTTCCTGGAATAACTCCGAATGTCTAAGATCTGCTTGTCGTACGTATCCCTTGCATCCACCCTCTTCAGTCAGTCGTTTTAGGACATAAACAGCTACAGCAGCCAGCGGAAGGTTTCTTCGGAGGTGACGGATTCCCGCTGGGATTACCACCGGGATTTCTAGAAGATGGGGTGTCCGGTGACGATGCAGGACTTCCCGTGTCGCCCGTGGTCGCGGCGGTGTCGTCCGCGGGCGACCACCACCACAGCTTTATTTCATTCGCCATAGCGCGTGTGATCCTGCACGCGGAGTTCTCTCTGTTGCCGCCGTACGCGTGAATACCGACCACTTTCCAGTTATATACATTCCAAGTCCATACCGGGCTACCGCTGTTCCCTGCGGTTGTGTCTGTGGTATAACCGAACATACGGGAAGACACGCCCTCCACCATCCCGCCACCAATCCACATCGTCGAGTCAGGTTTGTCGCCTGGGAAACCGCACACGTGCACAACGCGGCGACGGAATTCGGAATCCGAAAGAAATTCGGAGCCGAAGCCGTAACCGACATCCGACGGAATGGTAGCCCTTATACTGGAATCTTTGACGAAAATGGCGCCATAATCATCGTCGGGCAGCTCCTTCTCCACATAAGCTTGGCTTACGCGGAAGCTATCCTTTGAAACAGTGAACTGTCCGAAGGGAGCGCTTGCCCCGTCTCGTGCTGGTATCACAGTGACGCTTTTCATGTACCCGCCGTGTTTTCGAGAATAAAGATTGTGTCCGCATGTGAGAATCACGAACCTATACCCTGGACCTAAAATGTTACTGAAAAATCCAGTCCCTCGGAAATATTTTCCGTTGGCGGTTTGAATATGTAAGTAGCACACCCAGCGGTATGGAGGTGATTTTGTAGGGCTAACTCTAAGGCGGTCATCGACCCCAATGACGTTCTCGGGAACCGGAGATGTCGGCGTGCTTGTTGAACTCGTAGAGCTCGTGGTGCGTGTTTTTTTCGCGCTGTCGATAGGTTTTAGGTTATTCACTTTCACCGTTTTGCTTCCGCCGAAATCAACTGTTACGTCATCTGTGACGTCAGCTGGCGGAGCGGGTCGAATGGTATTTGGATCTGGAAATATGACATAATTTTCATTCATTTTCAATCATTGTGCCTTAATTTTAAATAAGCTCTGACAAAATGTTTAGGAGAGAGAGAGAGAGAGAGAGAGAGATGTCAAAAAAAAAAAAAATACTACAAGCACATGTCCTATTAAAACGACCGTTCGTTTCTTCATGCAATTAACAGTGACAGCGTGAAATGGTGAAATGGAACCCCCCATTCTGCTATTTCCAACACATACCGTCATCCCGGTGAACCCAAGGGGTGCTCTCCGTCTCCTTTACATCCACTCGTATGTCTGACTCGGACTAAAAATTAAGAGTACATAATATTACTTGACAATGAGGATTGGCATTTTGTCTTTATTTGCACTGTTAACAGCATTTTCATTTTTTTATATAAACAGTATATGTGTCACAGTGTGCTCAGTGTCTCGTTATTCAATTCATGTTTACAATGTGCTGATAAAAAAGCTGCAAAACAAATAAACTGAAACAAATATACTCCACTTTATTGTTATATGGTCAACACTTGAGATAACAGACCTTACATTGTGAAATAGCTTTTTGTCGAGTACAAATGGAAGTAAAGAAAATGAAAAGTAAAGAGAAACGTCGTGCTCCTACAGGGAAAACAGATTTAGTTTCTTTAGCAATGATTTACTTTTTTTACCATAAATCCTTTATGTCAACATAACACTGTGTGCAATGTTGGCAGGACATATCTCGAGCACAATCGCTGTACATAGTGAAAAATTAGTAGCTGAAATATCATCTAACTACAAAAGGCAAAAATGCTTATATTGAGAGTTAAATCTTCCTATGCCTTAAAAGACTTATAATTAGTTAATCGTACATGCGTTTATCATAGAACCGCAGCGACTACGAACTGAATAATATTCCTACGACAACTCCTACACGAGTCTTATCCCATAAACATGGGCAAGGCCCTGTATTAATTCTTCTTTGATGTGACTCACACCCCTTTAGAGAACAGGGACAAACGTTTATCATCTTATCATCTTTCCTCGGAGGTGTGTGTGTGTGTGTGTGTGTGTGTGTGTGTGTGAGAGAGATAGAGAGAGAGAGAGAGAGAGAGAGAGAGAAAGGGAGAGAGATAGGTCGTCAACAAGCATTCCAGGGACCCTGAATACTGACAAGAATTCTACTCTAGGCGTGACACATTTTAAGCATTTCAATAAGGTGGCGCCTTGGGTATACACTGGGAAAGAGAAGAGTTACCCTGAAGACCTCGTGATGCAGGCTGGCCTAAGTGGGTAGGATGCAATAGCATAGATACTATCTGTAACCTAAAGTATAGAAACTAACTAACAGAATTTAAGAAAGACGTTATGCTTAAAAATCTTTTCAATATAATTTGTTAAAATACAGGCCAACTTTTCTCTATAATTTGCAACAAATTCCAAGAAGGTCGGTTCCCCAGCAGAAATACCCCTCCCCTGTAAAAATCTTCGGCTGAAAATAGACAATTCCAAATATAAATTAGGCCCGTTCATTTAGAAAAGGTCTTTGTCCTCTTTTTGTTTCCCTTTTTTCTTTACATTCGTAATTAGAACAGAATACATAAAATTCAGAACAAAGCTGTTATTTTATTTAAGTATATGCCTTATATTTCAAGAAATATGTTATAGGCTACGTTCGTCACATAACTCGCTTTAAGCTTTTTGAAGTGACCCCTGACTGTCGTTCTATGCATACAATAAGAACTGAAACGAGACTAGGGTTTGGATAAAAGGCCATGATATATATCAGATTTTTATGCTAAATGTAGTCAAAATATACAAGGAATGTGGTTAGTATAATATATCATTATAATGCAGTGTGTGGTTGTACCTGCTCAAACGGCACTGAGCGTCTATTAGAGTAACATGCGATGCTCGTTCTTAAGCTTTAGGTACTCTCCGCCCACAGGTGGGTTGAGTTGACACGATTACAATTGTCACATTTACATCAAGGAGTGGTGACAGAAAAAAATCCTCGAGCCACGTTCAAACTGGTTTGTGACCCCATACAATTTTTCCAGGGGCGTATGATTATCTACAGAAAAATGGCGCTCATGACAAGCACGTCCTACATATACAATTGCACCCGGTGTAAACATATGGCACTATTTTTTTCTCTTTTGTTAGATAACACTATATAGAATGATATCCCCTTCCCTCTGCCAGGGCTACAGATTGATTTTTCACTAGATATTCAAGATATGTCTCTGGTTAAATTCACGGTTATTTTCTGTACTGCGATCGCGAAAATGTCCACAAAATAATAACTGCGGCCCTGGTGTAGGGTACCCCCTCCCCCCTTTCAGGAGACGCCCATGGCCAGGACCAATGCCCCTCCGGGCAAACCGTAGATACACCTATAACTATTTTGGGTCTATGGGTCAGTATACAATGTACAAGCAGATTAACGGAATTAAACTGACCACTGGTTTTAAAACATGAACCTGCAACCTGAAACGTGTCTTCCAGTTCACAGAGACCTCCCACTTGACCTCGGACTGTAAAACCTTGTTGACTGTATTCTGTTATCTTGCATTTTTTAAGCAATAACTCTGAAGTATAAAAGCCGTACAACTTTGTGACTCTCTCACTTTGTGTATGTGTGTGTGTGTGTGTGTGTGTGGGGGGGGGGGGTGTCTTGGTATCGGGCGTGAAAGAAAAACTGAAAGGCATGTTTCATAATGATGATATGGTGCCGATACTTCAAGCGTAATATGCCTATTCAAGCAGTTGTGATACAATATACGGTGTGAAAAAGATCTCTGTTTTTTTCAGTGGCATTTTATTTGATGCATTCGTGGTTTAAAAATGTCTCACTGGTTTCTTTTTCAGCACAGTGTTATTCCTGATGACCTAACGTCTTTGTGTAGAAATTAAAATACACGACTTGGAGAGAGAGAGGGGAGGGAGGGAGGGAGACAATTGATACTTGTAGGATAATAATAATTTTACTACAAACCATTTCTCCAAAAAGTCAGAGAGGAAGATTCAGGTACTAGATATTGTCACTTATCCAGATCAATCAGATTCAGGTACAGGAATGCCCAGTATGATGTGATAGGCAGGGGATCGTGTAATTTGCACAAAATAAAAAAAAGAAAAACGAAATAGACGACATAACACATTCTCATAAAGATCAGAAAGTCTATAACACATAAATCTGGCACCAGTACTTGTGTACCTCTGACTGCATCATCATCCATCAAGAGTGAAAAGCAAGAACAGGTAAACTACTGGCTTTACGCAGCCTAACTCGTCACCTTTAACTTCCGCGTCGTTAGAGCGCTTAAAAAATATATATCAGCGCTCCTACATGCATCGCGACACGAATCCACTCAAGATTATAGGCGACACAGGACATTGCATTTAAAACGCTCGTAGCATGATGTTGGACGGCGTTCGGTTACCTGTAGTTCATGGGGTCAGTCACGGTGTGTATGTTGAAGTCGTCTTCTCTGCCTAGCCTTAAACGCTACGCTTATTTTGAATTTTTCATTCGGTTGCTTTGCGATCCCGATATCAATACAGATTATTAGTACTGTAGATTAGTAGCATGCGAGTTGTATAAGAGAGAGAGAGAGAGAGAGAGAGCGGAGACAGGGGGGAGGTAGGGGCCTAATTGTAATTCTGATGCAGTTGTGACTGAAACATATCCTTAATCCCGCTGTTAATAAGACTTATGCATAAGGCCATCATCATTTACCTGTCGGTGAGTTTAAGTCAAGTTGTAGTTTTATGCGTAACCACTCTTAAGTACGTTACTTTAGGTGTCAGCGCACCTGATTTACCTGAGTTTAGACTTTCACAAACACGGCCATATCAGCGTACCTTACTACGACCCACCTGTGTGCCGCCTACATGCTTATACAGTGTACCTGTGGAATGTTCAATTTACCTGACATTAAAAGCATACTCACAGCCTCTTCCGTCATAACTGCAGGGGTCGGGTGTCCTTGGCTAATTCAATCACCGGTGTCTGACTTCTAGAGCGTGTGTGTTATGATTTATTAGTTCACAATCATCGCAGGGGTAGAGGCGGCTGAGGGGTTCCGTGGCGCAACGGTGACACCTCTCAAAGCGCGCGATGACTGCACCAAACGCGGTCACGGTTGTTACTAGCCTTGACAGTGTATTAAGCGGAAGTTAAGTGTATAATAGAATAACGGCGCATGCTCGTGTTGTTGACGCTTGACTGGATCTAAGGGTTTTATTTACATGCTATAGACTATTGACGATTGGGGCATGTTTATTTAGCCTTGTTTAAGCGTCTCGCCTCTGAAGTACATAAACCGTGTAATAGAGAGTGCATTAATTTCTCTCTTCTTTAAATCATTGGTGCTTTCAGTTTTTTTCTGTGAGTCGGGGTTAAGTACAATATATATATATATATATATATATATATATATATATATATATATATATATATATATATATATATATATATATATACCATGTCACCTTCTTAGGCTGATATACAGAAATGCTCATAACGTGGTCTAAAGACAAGCTCAGATATCAGTATAATAGCTATCACTGCCGTTTTTATTTTTATATTTCTATGAGTTTTTCACAATGTTTTTATTGTGAAATATAGAAGAGTTATTATCCCTTTAATGTGACTGCAATTCAAGATAAAAGTCGCATCGGCAGTTTTCTGTTGGTAAATTATCTTAACAGAATAGAGATAACTGAGAAATCACCAGGAGTATACATGTTATGAAATGATGAAGGAATGCAATCTAAGGGTGCTTTCCCAGAGATTTAGATCAGTCTAAAGATTAAGTTTTAGATCGACCTAACTCCCCGGGGGTTCACGCTAAATTGCAGTCAGCCGAGCGGGCACCATAAATAATTATCCCCTTACAGCTTTTAGTAGGCGGGACAGACGCTTGAGCCGGCCAAGCTGACAGTAATCTAGTGAGACTCCCCACAGGGATAGATCGATCTAAAAATCTATGGAAATGGGGTGTGAGAGGCCAATCCCACAGATATTTAGATCGATCTATCCCCCTGGGGAGTCTCACTAGATTGCTGTCAGCTTAACCGGCTTAAATGTCTGTCCCGCCTACTAAAAGGTGCTCAGACGAAATTTCCCATACAGTATTCCTCTGTTTGGTGCCATTTTAGATATAGTTGGTCCCTTTCCCTCCCCTTTTTAGGCCTCATAATCGATAATTGCCTTTTATAAGACGAGCCTTAAATTTAGAAGCACAAATGCACAAATTATCTACTCCAGCCACGAATTAACTACACCAACATAGATTTACTTGTCACCGACACTAAAGACGTTTCGATCTTTTAGGAAGACGGACTGAAAGCGTGCGGCAACTGCACTAAAACTGAAAGGGCTCCGCACGGTCACTTTTCAACTGACAAACCGATTTCCCCTTCATGACCACAAAGTCATGTTGGAAAAATTGCATGGCAAACAGGCGTTACCTCAGCATACCCACCTTGCGATGTCACAAAAATTCGCGCGGCAAAACGTTTACGATTTCATCGTGCGGCGCAAATGTTATCTAGGCTCTAGTGCCTCTCCCTGTAAGGGAATTACCTGGTCACTGTTTGTAATGTTATTGCCTATAGTGACTTTGTCTGTGATGGCATTGCTTATTGCCTATGTCCGTAACAGAATTACCCCCGTATCTCGAAAGCATCGCGTATTGCGAATAGCTATATCAAATAGAGGCTACAATGTTTTATATAGGACGAGTATGGGCGAGTTATGGAATCGAGACGCTTGCGCGCGGTCGCAATGCGCGATGCTTTCGAGATACGGGGCCCTGGTGACTCTGTCTGTAATATAACTGTCTGGTAGTTTTAATTTTTTCTTTTTAACGAGAAGTTTGGTGTGATTTAAATGTTCGCTAAAAGGAAACTACTGGTGTTCTTGACAATGAAATGTGACATTTGAAGATGCACATAAAAACCATCGATAAATTAATAAATAAAAGCTGTCTATTAAAAGCATGTTAGGACCACCTGGTGATTAACGATCATCATAAATAATACTAGAATTACAATATATATCGAATGCGCATTGCTGTAAAATAAGCACTTTGTATTTCGGAGGTGAGGAGTGTGAAAATATCAGCATACTATTGGTGCGCATGAAATGGCAAGCCCTGTTAGACTGAAGTGTGTGTTTTTTAACATCTTGCTTGTCATTACTTGCTGGACCGCCGTCAACGTCCTCATTGTAAACTATGGTCTGTCCATGAAAGGCGTAGATGACACATACAAGGAGAATTCTCCATCTGATAGATTAAATAATCTGGAATTAAGCATCGTCCGCCGTGAAGCCACCACAGATAATAAGGGAAGGGAAGGAAGATACCTACCTGCCACCAACCAAGTCAATTTAAAAACACTTATTCCTATGGCAAATCAAAATAAAGTAGACCTCATGCAGCACCTACAGAAAAAGAATTCGAGTATTACGCTGGATCGGGATTCAAGTGTCATCAATGTGGCGAGAAAACAGATCGGATCTCTGACCCAAAACAAGGTACTTCAGGTTAGGGAAAAGTCTATTCTGTTTTGGAACGGTTATCAGAATTTTTGCAAAGAAAAGTTCGGGCCTCCATTTCGTTCGTGCCCCATAAATGCTTGTTCTTTGACTGTGGATCGAAGACAGTCAAAAGCCGCTGATGCCATCATATTTAACCTAGCTGCTCAAGCGTTTAAAAATGAATGTCAGGGAGTGGAACCGAAATGTGAAATTCCAAATGTGAAACCCAGCCACCAGGTTTGGGTATTTTTCTCCATAGAGCCACCTTGTCAAACAAATGTATACGGCCATTTGAATAAAGAGGTGCTTCTTAATTCGTTTAACTGGACGTTTACTTACAGGATGGATTCAGATATATGGTCGCCTTATGGCATGATTATAAGACGTGACAAGCCTTTAAAACGAAACTTCTCCGAAAGTGTTAAATCTAAAACTAAGCTTGTCGCATGGGTTGTGAGTGATTGCGTCACTTGGAGCAGGAGAGAGGAGTACGTGGCAGAGCTGATGAAGTATATCGATGTCGATATTCTAGGCGAATGTGGAAGACTGTGTATATCTTGTTGGAGTTACGTGAACGCTACCTACAAATTCTACCTGGCCTTTGAAAACAGTTTTGCAGTGGACTACCTGACCGAGAAATTTTTCAGAACGTGGCACTTGGATGTCGTCCTGGTAACGAGAAGCGGTGCCAACTATTCACGGTTTGGCATAAGACCAGAAATGCATATTGACACCTCAAATTTCTCATCACCTAAAGAGCTGGCGAATTACCTTCTTTTATTAGATAAGAACGACTCCCTGTATCTTCCGTACTTAGAGTGGAAAAACACCCACGTTTCAACCAAACCATTGGAATCCCGCTACATGAATTGGTGCGGTTTATGTGAAAAGGTGCACGAAGAGCCAAAAACGTCAAAAGTTTACACCAAACGAGAGCTTCTTGATTGGCAGTATGGATATGGAGAGATCAAAGGCTGTTACCATGCAACAGACATAGTTGGCCCGGCGCAAAACTGCACCAAGATTAATAAAAGAACATGTGTTTAAACCTGAAAAGTACAAACCTATTTTTTTTTCTTTTTGGCCTGATCAATGATGCTGTTATAAATCATTCGGTTATCATTCCATCTATAACATCTACGTCTTCCAGATTTGGCTGTACAAGGTAAAAGTACCCTGGGTTCTACAGTTCCCTAAAAGGCAAACTATGTGTCCATCGGAAGGGGCAAAATCGTGTTGAAAATTCATTCGATATACAGTCTCGGGCATACTTTGAAATTCAGGTGAAAAGGCACACACACACACACACACACACACACACACACACACACACACACACACACACACACTCTAAAAACTAGTGTTTTGAATCAATTAATTGCTACGGGTAATGAATAAGGGAGTGGTCGTGCAGAGCGAGAAAGTTCTGGGTAACATTGACAGATTAAGGCAGGAAGAACAAGCCGTAATTTGTCAACGCCGGCATATGCTATGACAGTAGAGGAAGAATTCATTTTAGATGGAGAAAGTTGTGAAGTTGTGAATAATCTTGGGATATATAGTTAACAAGGAGGATCCTTCATATTATCCAGGTGATAGGGAGTCTCTTCACCTACTAAATATTGTCAGTTTCTGCGAAAGTTCGACTCTTTGTAGCATATTTGTAGACGAAATGGACTAGGCACATGTGCATTTTGCAACCCTCGCAGTGCTATAATCAAAGAAACCGAAGAGACTAGCACGCACTATTAACTAGCCCTGTTTAACGGTTATAACTTTTGGGTAGGGTATAAAGTTAAGAAAACACACTGTGTAGATTATTTATCAAGCCTTATTTTAAATAGAAAAAGTTTTTTATCTTTAACTGTAATCTGAAGAGACATGAAAAGATACGGTATTCAACACATTAAAGTAACCCCCCCCCCCCCATTCCTCCGCCTGTCTTCTGACCTTGACATGTTAATTTGGTGACGCTAAAAAATTCAGTTTGCAGCACAGTACTAGTGTGGAGTCAATTAAAATTTAGACATATTATGCTGGGTATCATCTTTATGAATAAGCAAATGACATCTGGGATGGTATATTGGTTGATGGCGAGTACAATGTATAGTGCTTCTCAACAAAACCAGAGAGAATGTCAAATCTTGTTATTTCTTCAGGCAGATCAACAATCATTTATATTTTCATTTTTATCATTATCGGGGTTTTATTACAGCAAGTTAAAATGTATAAAGTTTAGGGGTCACCTCTGCATGTATATACGTGGCTTGAGACTCACCTCTCCACGGGAAACGAGTATTTAATTCAATAAATGCACAGTAATGACAAAATCTGTTGAATTAGTTTGTATCAGGAATACATCATCTCTCTCATTGAAACACACCACCGGCAAGTAACTCGTATAACTATAACAGTGCAAAGTGGTCACTTTAATTCTGTGCAATACAATAACCCCCTTAACGTTACATCTACGTATGTTCTTCATCTATGTATTTTGTTCTTCACTAGTCTCTTAAATTATCTCTTTTTTTTCTTTGTAACATCAACTTCTCACATCCCATTGAAACATTAATATGGCCTACTTCAACTGCAGAAAAACACTCGATCCCGGTGTAACGTGACAGAGAGTCCCCCATGACAGAGTCCGCTTCCCATTCATTTGTACAGGTGAGCCTCGCCCGTAGATTTTTGACCCACTTAGGTCAGACTAACCCTAACCATTATAACTATATGGAGGGCGGACTTTCTGTTACACGGACCCTCAGTTTCGTTACACCGGCGCGCCTCGATATATAATTTCGCGCTTACAAGTATGTCGCATACAGTGGACGACTCGTGTTGTAACTATCACGCAGCAAATGCAACAGTCGGTTAGCAATAATTTGCATTATATTATACCAGATATTAAAACAAGCTTGTATGCAGGGAACTAGAAAATGACTTCTCATCAAATACCGAAAGTCACAATTTAAGGTTATCTTGGCTTATTGACTTGACGGGTGACTTGAAAACACCTCTTCTTCAAATCTTATTAATTGATTTACATTAAAAGGATACTTGGAGTAATAATAAAATAAAATAAACGCTTAGTTGCGTTGTGCATTCGTAATTAAATTAGATTAGCCAGGCCCGTAGCCAGCAATTTCAAAGGGGGGGTTCTTTTTCTAAAAAAGTGGACCTTTTACCATATAATCCCTATGTACCTAGGTCAAATTTTACCCAGAATGGACCTGTTTTCAGCAAAAAGGGGGGTTCTTTCGAACCCCCCGAACCCCCCTGGCTACGGGCCTGTTAGCATTAAAGTGAATATTGTGAATCATTCAGCTGTATTATACTGTTCTATTCTTGCATTATGTTCGTAATATTATAACAGACACTAAGAGTTGAAAAGACTTCTCATCAACAAATGTTGACGTGTCACAAATTAGATCTAAGGCTGTCGTGACTAATTGACTTCACGGAAGAATTGAAAACACCTGTCTCTTTCAAATCTCATTAATTGATTTACATGCACGTTCTAGAATGATGATGTACTTATCGGGTGACTTGATAAAGGTTAAAAGGATACTTGAGTTATAATAAAATAAAATAAAATAAAATACGCTTCGGTGCGTTGTGCATTCGTAATAAAATTGCATAAGCATTAAAGTGAATATTGTGAATCATTCTGCTGTATTATGCTGTTCTATTCTTGCATTATATTCGTAGGCTAATAATATAACAGACACCAAGAGGTGAAAAGACTACTCATCAACAAATGTTGCCGTGTCACAAGTTAGATCTAAGGATGTCGTGACTAATAACTTCACGGCAGAATTGAAAACATCTGTCTCTTTCAAATCTCATTAATTGATTTACATGCACGTTCTAAAATGAGGTGTTAATGGTCTTATCCGGTGACTCGATTAAATTTAAAAGAATACCTGGAGTTAAAATAAAATAGAATAAAATAAAATAAAATATGCTTCAGTGCGTTGTGCATTCGTTATAATATTGCGTTAGCATTAAACACTGAGAATAAAATCGGAGTCCAAGTGACTCCAAACTTGGCGTTCAGCAGTGGTGCCTAAAATAACTCCCAATTGGAGTCAAGTTGACTCCGATGGAGTAACGCCATCCCAGACCCCACAGGAGGGTCACAATTGACTCCATTCACACATCCCTTCATCCCCTTGATTCATCTCTACAAAAGAGTCACCATGACCCCATATTAAGGAATATTGACTCCATGGCACATTATGGAAAAAAAAAAAAAAACAAGAACAACAACAACAGTGCCAAGCTGGGAGACAGTAGGTACGTGTACCGTCCAATAAAGACTACTTTGTCCCCGGAGGGGTTCGATCCCATGCTCTCCCAGTCTGGATGCGGACACTCAAACCACAAGGCCATCCGGTCGCAGACGGTGTTGACACACCAATAACAAACAGTTTGTAAATCTGGTAATAAACAGCATGGCATATATATATATATATATATATATATATATATATATGGACTCAGGGGGTGACACTTCTATTGCCCAGTGTATGTACTGTACATGTTTTAGTATCTCACAACCCTATGTAAGGTAGTTTTTGTTTCGTGGCACGCTTAAGGTACACTCCATGGGTTTGCTATCCACAGCTTCTTATAAAACCAATATATACACCTTTAAAACGATTTGACCTCTTTTAAATATTTAAAAATATTTTTCTGGAGCGTGCCTGATGTTGATACTTCCATTGGAGCTTAGGAGAATGATCGCTGGTTATAACTAGCCTGTCATTGACTTAATCAACATTTACAAGTTTAATTAAAGGTCCAATCTAAATACAGAGAAGGATAGCTAAGTGATTCTTGAGTACGAGAAAATTGCTTACTTACCCGGGAAAATGCTTTCTGGCGGGTAAATCCCATGGAGTTTCCCTTTAACAAATACTTTATTATTATTATAATATTATTATTATATCATTATGCAATTCGCCAGGATAAATAATCTGCCACAGGATTTAAAAAGCAATGATAATTTTCAGAAGTTTCTAGTGTGCCCAATGCTAAGTGTGTGTTGATTGCTTATTTACAGATTGCGCAATGCCGGTGATTCATGTGTGGAGAAAAGATCATCCAATAATTTATGTAAATGTTAGGAGCATATTTTGCGTGGCTATGAAAATCAATATAAAATGTTTGAGACGTTATATATGGCAATGAGATACAGTTGATTCGATGAGCTTTTTCACAGTGCCGCAGGTGCGACAGGACAGGAATATAGAAGTGGCAACAACTTAAATGAAAGACGATTCACAAAATGTGTGCATACATATATAGTCAGGCTTTTCGAAAGCAAAATCAGGGCAAAAAAAAAAAACAACACATACATCCAGCAGATTGATATTAACATTTTTATTTCATTATGTATGAAATTATCACAGACAGGATCACATCTGAACCCAATGAAATGTCTACTCGCGCTCCACTCATAAAAGTGAAACGCTCTAAAATGATAATAATAATAGAAATTACAAAAATAAAATAAATAAAATAAATGAATAAATAGACATCACTTTCTTAAAATAGTTAAAGCCAAATTTAGAATAAGTTCAGAAATTACATGTACTTGGTGACCAATGTCTAGTTACTCTCAACCCAAACCCACACCAAACTCACTAACGCACGTGTAAAAGCGAAAGCCATCAAACATATAACTATCCTGTGTAAATTACTGGAAGTTCTCGTCGTTTCACGCGAGTCTAAGATCAAATCGCTGATTAGTTCAAACTTTCGCACATCTGACATTTTTAAACATCTGTTTAAGAACACTGTTAAACAGTCGTCTCCTTTTTGGCACGTGTTGGTTTAAAACGCGCGTCCGTTGCATCTGTGGATAGCGGCGTCGCAAGCACCGCTGGTAAGGGATTTTCCTTCGGAGCACTCTCTGCTGACAAAGCCCCCAAGCGGGAAATCTCACGTGACCACTTAAATACGTCATTGAGTACCTCCTTGTTGATTCGCCTGGCAGAGTTGTATGTACCACGCCCGTAACCATGGATACCTATGACGACCCAGTCTTGGTAGTACCAAGTCCAGACGGGACTTCCGCTCTGGCCGCCTGCTGTATCGGTGTCGTAATCGAACATCCGGTCACGTGCCCTAGATATCCTTCCGCCCCCTATCCACAGCGTTCCGTCGGATTTGTCACCCGGATAACCACAGATGTTAACCACTCTATTCTGGAGGGCTTCATCGGGGAGAAGATTGTACCCAAAGCCGTAGGAATCCCTTGGCAATGCTGCCCGGACTCTGTTTGTATCACTTACAAATATGGCGCCATAGTCATGCACGGAAGCGTCTCTACCTAAAAAAGGAACAATACCATGTACACACGGACTGACATAAAGCCATCACTGATGTGTAGTTTGACTCATACGGGAATACTTCTAACGAATGTGTTGTGTATGTCTTGTGTTAAGTCATCAAAGTAATTTCATTTGTAGACTACAGTTCATCAATACAGCAGATTTTTTAAAATAATCATTACTTCCTGAAGTAATATTCCTCATATAAAGATCACTGGCCCGGAAGCTAGATGGGTACACTGTAAAGTGCCCGTATGGTAGCTGCCACGTGTCTCGGCCGGGGTACACCTTCACTTTCTGCACATACGCTCCTTTGATGAAAAAACAGTACCAAAATTTTATTTTACGACAAAATCAAAAATTGATTTACCTTGGAAAGATGTAATGAAACAGCAATGGATAGAAATTTTATCCAGATACGTGTACTAGCATTTGACATGTATTCTGACTTCTTACAATTTACAATCTGTATGCAATGCTGAAAAATACACCTTAATCGCACAAGTGATATTTTCATAATATATTTTTTCACTTTACTAACAAATTCGATCGCATTTTAAGCTCATTAAAAATATGAAATAAACAATTATTCTTTTACGTCTTACTTACAACAAATACTTTCGAACTATGTAACAATATATAGAGATGCGTCCTTTTTTCAAAACTCAACGCACCTTCAATGAATAAGTTGTGTGCGCATGTCAGGATGACCAGGTCACGTGATGTCCCCCGCAGAGCTGTACAAAAGAAGCCGGTGCCCTTGTAGCGATCATTGCCAGCGTAAATCTCAAGGTAGCAAATCCACTTGTAAGGTGGTGAGGTACAGGGAGAGACGCGGAGGCGTTCGTCTGCCATCACGACATGCTCCATCTCGGGCGGTCGTCTGAATTTGTAAAAACAATGTTGTTTATACAACACAGGCCTAATTTCAAAGTGACTTATCATCCTAGAAATAACTTTTATTGGTAGAACAAGACCTGGTATATATGATATACATGTATATACTTGATAGTGTTATTCAAAATTGATTTATTCGGGCCGTTATCAAAGAGATAAGAAAGACTTAAGACACCATAATCCTAAGGAAAGGTAGTTGTAATACCACTATATTCCTCATATTATAGTGATTATACAGTTTATTTATGCATGCGTTAGATTAAGTTGAGGGTTAGTTTTATATTCGGATTATCCTCCAGTTTTAATTTTTCCCAAACAAGAATAAGATAAAATGCACATGAAACGTTTATCCCGGATGTTCCCAGCCTCGATGCTTTAGATATTTCAATATAAATATTTTTTAATTAAAACTAAGTTGATAAAAGCCATAAACTCTTGTTTGTTATCTGTTGCCGATGAAAACTGACCCCCCAATTTTATCTAACGCATGCATAAATAAAATCATTATGATACTCACATGACTTCAATGTCTTCTAGGATCAACGGTGACTCTTTCAGGTTCTTCACGGCTTTCTGTTTCTTGGGACCAAAACTGACCTCCACATCGTCCACGTCACTGGCGGCCTGCATTGACCTCGGCTCCTCGGAACTTTGATCTTTTGGGAAAATAAATGCCATAAATTAACAATATAATGCTATAATGCTAAGGGTTTTCAACGTAAAAATCAAGCGTCAAAATGAAATGATAATGCTGATTTTTTTCAAAGTAAAATCCAATACCATTCACTTAATACATGGACAAAGTTCAGACATCTCGATTACAATGGCGACACCAGAGATGCATTTCAACTTGAATTAAAATAACTTTCTTTCAGTTTTGTTCATAGATTGATGAAATAAGTCTACACGTAATTTTCAGCACCATTTTTAAGCAGGACCAAAATCTCTATATATCTAGCGTTTCCCACATTCTTGTTTACACTGATCATATTTTTTTATTATGAGTTCGGTATATGTCCATTCATACACACCCGACGTCATGTTGTCTTCATTTTTCTCTTTGTCCTTCATTTTCCCATTTGTTTCTAGTCTTGTCCTGTTAATAAACAACGTTTTCTGTGAAAAAGAAAAAAAAAAAAAAGACGTAAGCTGTGTTTTGCACAAATAATGAAGCAGGATTTTACTTCCCTCAGCAGCAAGTACTGAAATTGCTATTGTTACCTCCCACATAGCGGTCTCTATCTAGAGCATCTTCATCAGTGAATAATACTTTCTAGGGGAAATAGCCTCTACCCTGGTGATTTATGAAGCAGGCGGGTGCCAGTCTCAACAGAAATGCTAGGGCCTCCCTCCCTGGACTGAATCACGGTGTTTCTGAGGCAGTGGGTATTGAGGTGAGGGTAGGGGTGGGTGGGAGCAAGTTCATCTCCTGGATAGACTCATTCTCAGATGGAAATGCTATAAACAGTACTCGAAATATAAGTGATAAACAATAATTTCAGTGCTAGCTGTTGGACGAAGAAAAATTACCCGTTATTTGCAATGTAGACAATATAACATTCATTGTGATAAGCTGCTATTAAAGCTAATTAAGATAATATCATACTTTGCTATAGTTATGCTGCATTGACTGCGTACTTCTTCCTAAAAGACCCAAAATCGCTGATGTGAGGACACCTACATGTACATTGCCTCTCATCTTCACAATACATTATCATGAACTTAATCTTTAAGTGTATAAGATTCTCTTTGCAATATGAAGCTCTGACTCATATAACTGATATCCTGTTAATATTTAAGTACTAGTAGATACATGTATGATTCCATTTGGTATATTTTTATGAAATATATTCCTCTATTAATTCGTAGAATCGTGTCAATATGGGTGATAAATGCAATATGGATAATAAAATCATTAGGCCTAAATGAAAGAATTATCGACGTAGAATGAAATACAGCTCTGTTCTGATGGGGCTGTTGAATCTACTAAGTGAAACTAATCAACTCGATGACTCATTCATTATATTGAAACATGTTGGATGCTCACCTAAAAATAAATAAAGCGGAGGAGTAAAGTACTGGTGGTTTACTGTAAATGGAACCCATTCCTAGCCTGTGGAGTAAGTTCAACCAAGGGTTTGGAAGTCAGGGTGAAAAATAGCTACTGCCTGTATGGAAAACCACGTTTTCAGGGTACTCACTTTACCCTCTATCAGGGTGGCATATATTAGAGGCACATTTTCCACAGTTAGAAGATTTACCATATCTAGCCCTTGGACATAATAACGATTTTGTCCATGTCTAGCCAGAGATATTATCTTTGAACATCTAGTGATAAATCAATTTGTGGCCCTGGTACAGGGCACTCTCACCTTTAGAATCGTGTTGCACACACACTGTGCTTGCAACCTGCACTGGTAGACAGTACTCGACACCCTATTACAAAAGCATATAACAAGTTGTCACATGAGAAACGGAGATTTGAGTATAAGAAGGCTAATATAACAGCCAACGCAATGCTTTGGGAATCAGGGTAATGCCAAGCGTATAGCGGAAAAGAGAATATTGAACATTATGCCGTGCAAACCCCCGGTGTACTGGCACACTGTACTCACCTCTTCCGTCTTTGCACCCTGTGACCAAAGCTACATTTCTGCCTAGTCCACCTCCAGTCACGCTGACGCTATTACAAACGTGAAAGCCCGACACATCAGGCTAGGTTCAATGCATTCATATGCTGGTGGTGTTTACTTAACCCGATTTTGTTCAAATTTTTCGATCGATTATCATTGTTGACCACGCGGGAGGCG
The DNA here is from genome assembly GCF_051362555.1 of Lingula anatina. Taxonomy (NCBI): domain Eukaryota; kingdom Metazoa; phylum Brachiopoda; class Lingulata; order Lingulida; family Lingulidae; genus Lingula; species Lingula anatina. The sequence goes on from NC_141776.1 coordinate 5,981,826, forward strand.
TTTCATTATGACGTCATTCAATAACTTAATACGCGTATGCTGGCATAGGCCTAAATACATTGTTAAGTACCCACATACTATGAGCGCATTCTCAACGAATTAAGCCAGGCTTTACAAAGCCGGTGACCTAAAAATGGCGGACGTACATGAAAGAAAAACCGCCTAATCTTTTAATAGTCTCTCCGCCTCTCACACGCCTCCCCACACGTCGTCCCTGCGGGGTACAGTAATTAAATCTCGGCTCCGAACATTAATATTTCCGTGAATATCTCTGGTGATATTATCTCCGTAGATAGTCGATTCATTGCTGCTCTACGGGCCAAATTATTCCTTTTTCGTCTCTGTTTTCAAAGATAATAGAACAGAAGAGCTTTTTTCCTTCGATCGCCTTCAGCCGCCATGCTTTCTTCACCACGAGTTTAACTGATGAGCATGCGCACTTAATATTTCTCAGGTAGCTTCCGCATGGCGAACGGAGCCGAGATTTAATTACTGTACCCCGCAGGGACGACGTGTGGGGAGGCGGAGAGACTATTAAAAGATTAGGCGGTTTTTCTTTCATGTACGTCCGCCATTTTTAGGTCACCGGCTTTGTAAAGCCTGGCTTAATTCGTTGAGAATGCGCTCATAGACTCAAACTGAACCAAGTAAATGTTCCTTTTGCATCGGACTTATGTCATAAACACTTCAGAAAAATGTTGTCTATTTTAAAAATAGTAATCAAATTGTTAAATTTGACGTTATTTATCTTTCAGTAAACAGCCGTAATAAAATTTTCGAGGTAGCCGATTTAATTTTCCTTTCCGTATGACAGTAACTTTTTTCTCTTTTCTTTTTATCAAATCAATGTTTGGTGGAGATTTGAATCGGTTATTCAAACAGTCAATAATAAGATAAGTACGAAAAATAATCGAAAGGAAAAATTCTATTCTGATATCTTCACATTTTGTCTGACTTACATTTTCATGGAAATGAAGTTATGTTGCAATCACTATGGCAGAGAAATTTAAATGAAAATAGTGCTATACAGCTAACTAGGCAATTACTTTGCTCTACTGTTCGGAAAGCCTTTGATAATTAGAGACACACTTTGCAAAACGTCCATTTTCTTTTTAAAAAACTTTTTATTGAACCAGTGAGAATACTTTATTGAAGATCAGTTTTTATATTTACATCATTTTAAAAAACGGTGACTGGATAAGAGTTGAAAAGAGAGAGAAATAACTGAAAAAAAGATTTTTTTTGCATCAACTGCAAATTTAAAGCAATAGCTTTGCTTTGTGAAAATACTGTGTGTGGTGTAAGAACTACATAAAGGTCTTTTTATCAAGCAGCAGGCCTTGTATTGCACTATGACTTGAAAAACTTGAATTTTATGTACGTTTGATAAATAATAATACTTCGTGGAAGCGCCTTTACTGGTCAAAACAATCCTTCGTTGACTAATTAGCAGTGTCTTACTTATTACCTTCAGTAACATGATATACCTAAACTCATTACTGCTTAATTTCCCGCGTCCACTGCTGTACCTGCGCTACGAGGTCTTTAGTGATACGTCTAGCTGAGTTATAACCCCCTTCCTCAGGGACACCCTTCAAATGTATCCCCACCAAAACAAAATGGTGACGATTCCACATCCAGACGGGGCTTCCGCTCTGCCCCTTGGCCGTATCAGTGTCATAGAATATACGCCTGTCACTCACAGCTTGGACACGCCCACCGCCCAAGTGCAGAGACCCAATTGGCTTATCGTTCGGGTAACCAGCAAGCGAGGTCACCTGATTAAGTAAGTTGACGTCATCTATTATACTATACCCAAAACCAAACTCGTCCTGATTGTAATCAACGTAACTAGCGGGCAGCAAAATTGCTCCATAATCTTCTGATGCGATTTTATTATTGACGTAATTTTGCGACACCCGGAAGTGAGTCGGGTAGACTCTGTAGGCCCCCAGGGGGGCGCTGCGACCGTCCAGCCCCGGGTAGATGTCCAGGTATTTCACGTAGCCCCCGTGGGTGTGCATGTAGAGGTTGTGTCCGGCGGTGAGAATGAGACCTCCTTTCCCCGAAATCATGGATGTGAAGGCACCTGTACCGGCGAATTTCTTCCCGTCACTGGCCGTCATCACGAGGTAGCAAACCCATCTATAGAGTAAAAAAATTAACAAGTATCAGATGATATTGCGCGGAATGTTATGCAAGTGCTAACAAGTATTCCTGTTTTGTTTGTCGAGTTCTTAATAAAAAAAAAAATTGCCCAAAAAACATAAATGGCTTACAAGTCCATACTGCGTAAATCGGTGGCGTCTATCGGATAAGCTGTTTTTTTTTTTTTTTCACAACTGGACTCATAGTGTTTCCTCCCTGCGACGTAATATTTGAATAACAGGCATATCAACACACACAATATAAAAAAATATGTAAAAGTATATCCTAGCACTGCAAAATATGAAACCTTTTTATTTGCATGTATAAAACAATTACCTATACGGCTGTGAAGTGCAGGGAGTAATGTGTATTCTTTCGTCTCCTTGTACTATACTCTCTGGCAAGAAACCTTGAGACATCATTGCAGAATTATTCAGCTTTTTATACTCGTTATCATCTACACCGTAAAATATGGCGCCCTCTAGTTTTGCGTCCTCTTGAACGTAAGTTGACTTCCGGGTTAAATGCGCATGCGGCATGTCACGTGGAGGGACGTGAGTTGGGATCCTTTCTGTGCTGAGACCGTTGGAAGACCTAATGTGAAGAGGTCCCGTGAGTTCGGGCACTGGAAAGATAGGAACCAGATGTCACTCATAACACAATCCAAGGTTTATTACAATTGGTGTAGTTCAACGTAACACAATTTGTCACACCAAACACAATTTGCAACTTGAAAATTTTGAAAAACGGTTTATTATTTCTGATTGGCCCGCTCAACACAGGAACAATGGCATATAAATTGTTGCTTACATCTAACACATTTCCATGCATTATAACTGTAACATTTATGTTGTTATCAGCAACAGCTAGCTAGAACATAAAAATGTATACAATGAAGTCTGTACTTCAGTGAATCTAGAAAAAACCAAGTTAGCAAGCCATAATATTTCAATCCAGATTACAACAATGCCCATCAACCATAATCGCTTATCATCTTGATGTAAACTGAGAATTTCTGTTACTTTTAACATATTAAAACATCGGTCAAAAGACATGAGCGTAATCCCTACCAGGTATCGCACCGTCGTTTAAATCTCTCACCACTGGCGATCTCTCTGGGGAGTGATCGTGCGCCCACGGAAAGGGGGAACCACCACTGGCAGGGGGTGCGAAACGCCGTACACCCCCTCGTGGAGTGCGGTCGTAATAGGACATTGTGCACGTCTTGTTTAGGAGGATCTGAAAGGAAGACTTGGGACATTAGACAGATGGCGGGGCATAATATTAAGTTGTACAAGCTAAGATATGCAAATGCAGATAAATAAAAAAATGCATTATTAAACATGTAAAGAGAGAGAGAGGGAGAGAGATGAAACGTGCACTGACGTCTTTACCAAAACGTGAAATCACGAGGTTTTCAGATCCCCACTTTCAAACCGCAAGACATATATTTCTGACATAAGGAAGTTACCACATTTTGATAACAACATAATACTGGCAACCTCAGTATAAACAGGGTTTTGATGACCGCTTTATACAGGCTCAATGCCAACCATGGAACAAGATGATTAATCATGTCTTAAAAGTCTGCCAATTTTTCGCCCACTGCCTCGGTAAACAGCTGCAAAATAATGCTTACGTGACTTCAAAGGATTCGCATGATATCCATCCAATAACAAGTAATGTTAAAGAACATGTTTTATGCTGCAGCATTAAGAGCAATCTCCCTGGCAACCGCCATTAGATAAAATGTACTGCGTTAATTAGGTTTAACATGCCCCTTTTCATTACCACATGAAGAATACATTGGTGGCACTTTTGTTTATCGCTAAGCTATGGATGTCTGCTTGAAAAAATTACATTAGGAAAGCGTATCCTTTGTGGTCCATCCACTCTGCCGGTTTCTGGCTAAAATTTAAACAGTGAACACCACTCTTATTGATTATCCGGTTACTCTAAGACCCCATTCCCAGAGATTAGATCGATCCAAACTAGATCGACCTTACTCCCTGGAGGTGCACGCTAAATAGCTGTCAGCCAAGCGGGCACGAAAGTTAATTACCCCCTTACAGCTTGCAGTAGGCGGGACGGACATTTAAGCCGGATTATCTGACAGTAATCTAGTGAGACTCCCCACGGGGATAGATCGATCTAAATGTCTGGGAATACGCCCTAACTACAACAACGACACAATGAACATGTACGTAACTCTCTCTCTCTCTCTCTCTCTCTCTCTCTCTCTCTCTCACACACACACACACACACACACACATGCCAATGTAACTCTCTACTAGTCTGCCGCCATCCCTTCCCTCAACTACGAATACCCTGTTTAAACCCATAAATTTCATTTAATAAGTCTCAGTTTGTGAAATAAATACAGAAAATAGTTTTATTCACCTCAGGCTCGTTCCACTTAGCCCTGTTTAGTACATAATTCGTACGGACTGTGACACAAAGCAACAGGGGGGAGGGGGTCTGCCACTTCCGCCAGTTGACAATAAATTAAAGAAGAACAGAGTGAGCCGTTAACACCTCACACATGGCTGACACCGTAATTAATAGCACTGTACCAGTGTCGGCCCTCTGACACCTGTTGTGCAGGCCAGATGGTTTACTACTCCTTCCAGGTGCGAGTGTTTTGGAGGTATCGATCCCCGGTCAGGTTGTGACAGGATCGTACCAAACATCAACGTAAAAACCTAACCCCCCCCCCTCCACACACACACATACTATTACGCACACACGTTCGGGCCTCACTGCAACACGAAGCAGAGTAGGCCTAATACCTAAAACTGCGGTCAGATCTAGGACCCACTAGGTCAAAGGCAATTAATGTATCTTATATAATGACCATATTGTGCGACCTTGCGTGCATTCTGTTAAATTATTCCTATTGCCTTACCGACAGGACACCTCATATGAAAAAATACTGAGTTATTAGGCCTACTTATTTAAGATGCACTGGGATTAGGACACGACTCACCTTTTACATTCAAACAGAGATGTGAGTCCAGTAGGCCGGAAGATCCCAGGCACAGTACAATGGGCTATATAGACCTTGGCGCACCTATAAGAGCCTCTCGATATTAATCTGTCCTATCTTCAAATATATTCCACTTCCCCCAACATTGTCCGTTTATGTCACATACCACTCAATACTGAAAATGTTAATTAACCTCATTTTCAATACTTAAACAGTATATCAATGGCTTTAACAATAGTCTGATAACGAGATCATTGACTGGAGAGTGACCCTGAATGCGCATAAGGTATGCAACATGGCGCCTCGCAGTAATATCACGCTATATGCTTCTCTGATTTTGAATTAATGTATATAATGACATTTGAGAATGCATGAACTTCATGCGATATAATCAATATACACGACAATTAAAAGACAAAGTCATAGCGCGATGAAAATTGCTGATGACGACCAGGTAAATACTAGTATGGCCATCATACTTGTACATAGCCTTACATGGTACCTGCCAAAGTACTAGGGGCCATTCCCAGACTAACTGTGGATCGATCTATTTCCGAGCAGATTTTAGTTAAATTGCAATCAGCAGCTTAGATGTCTGTCACGTCTACTGAAGCTGCTAGAGGTAATTAATTATCGTTTGGCATCTTCAGTGGGCGCGCCAGACATCTAAACCGCTTAAGCTGAAAGCAAATTAGCGAGAAACCCCCCGGAGATGGATCGATCCTGTTAGATCGATCTAGGTATGGGAATCCAGTCTAAGTAATTGAGTGCCACAGGTAATTAAATGTAATAAGCCAAATTGGCATTAAGCGTAAGTTTATGTCTGTAGCTTAGTTAAAGATAGACGAGGTATATGAGTATTGCCAGAATTATAATAGTGGTAGCTAAATTGGTCTTTGACAGGGCGAGATAAGGGCGGGGAGGGGGTGTGCTTGTTTCTCTTTTTTAATCCTTTGACTCCTGACCGGACATACTTTATGAATAGTTGACGTTTTTTTTTCATTTGTTGAGTGGAAAAATATGTGATCTTTGTTAAAGAATGGGATTAAAATTAGAAAAATGAAATTTAATGGCATGGAGTGAAAAAGAATAAATTGACGGATGTGAACTAAAATAAAATAAACAGAAAATTATGAAATACGACAATCGATTTGCTTGTAATTAACAAACAAAAGCGTTTTGGTTATTTATCAGCATTATTTTACTTAAATACGCAATGTTTCACGTAATTTATCTAATCGGTTGCTTGAAAATATTACCAGAACGAGCATAGGGACATCCTAATGGCAGCAAAACCAAAACAAATTTGGCAAACGTGATTTATACGAATGAATAAAAAATGCTGAAAAGATGGAGTCGACAAAGGGCGATCAATATCGTTTTATTTAGACGGAGTGTGTCGCGTCAATAATTTGCCCCAAATGTATTTTCCGATGTTACTTATGTAAATACAGTATATGCAAGTGTCTAGATCTACTGATACATGCACCAACCCCAAATCAGCGGCCTTGGATCTTTTTTCTATTTGGATAATTCACTCTGTATATGTGCACTGTGAGTGTGAAACTGATCGGTTATTTAACACGAACGACCTGATAGCAAGGGGCCGACAAACCATAGGAACAGGTTGCCCTCACTATACAGTGAACTATAAAAAGATTGCTTTCAACAACGTTAGACCGACCTAAAAATAACAATGCACAATGAATTGTGTCAGAAATTTTCTAGTGGGCCGCCCCAAAAAATAACGCTTGCCAGATTCTCCAGTTGGGGTATGCTCAGTTGTGAATACCATTGTGTACGCCGGAGATGAAGCTATGCACACTCCATTTACTGCCTGCAAAAAAGATTTCGCATTGTATCACGATCATTATTATCAAAGATCAGTAATGGCGCCCGTATTAATGACGTGCTTAACACGTTTAACTGTCAAAGTGACCCCAGGTCAATTAAAAAAAATTACAGTTAAGGTGGAACCAGTGATTTTTTTAAACGTCAAGGATTATACATTTGTGAATTTTGGAGAAGCTGCAATTTAAAAATTGTAAATATAATATAGGGTGTGCATTAAAAGCTCTAATAATCTGGGGAATGTGGGAACGAACAATTTAACATTAAATAATTATCTTCACTAAAATTTTAAGCTAAATCCTTTACCCTTTATTAGTAATGTGACTATATCCATTTTATATGCACTGATGCCATGTATGATCTTTAATTATAAGTTTTCTATATTATTTAGTTGAATAAATCGGAAGATCAAAGTTGTAATTTTGTTCCACGCTCATAAATACCTAATCCCGCAAAGGGTATAAATAGTCTTCCAGACCAACCTCAACCTTAAAGAATTAATGAAACGGGGGTGGCGGAAACCACCAAATAAATCGGAAATTTCTTTTTCGTCATCCTGTAAACAAAATCAGTGGCTATTGTTGTGACAGGACCCTTCCCTTTCTCTCCGTCCCTGCCCAGGATCCAATCCAGCCCCGTTCATTCAATGGTAGTGAACCGTGACGTCGCCACCCATCGTATTTGATTTCACTGATTTTATCCTACCTGATCGGTCAAGTCTTCTGTATTTTTATCCATTTTGATACACATTCCCCCGTACCTTTACATTATCTACATGTACATGTAAGTTATTAATACGGCATATAATATGAATTGAGTGGGTTCGCCCGGGAATCACTCATGCATGCGAGTATTTCCTCCGGCTGCAACGAATGGCTTTGTGAGAACAAATCTGATTTGGAGAGATAGAGAGCGTAATGTATGTGTGAGAGAGAATGCAGAGACGAGTGCATAAGTTTGTGTGTGTATCCTCTACCAGGGCCACAGATTGATTTTTTTACTAGATATTCACAAATATGTCTCTTGTTAATCGATGGCACATTTCTGCACTCACGCTAGAATCCAAAATCCTAGACTCACTTTGAGAAAAGTGTCTATTATTATCTGCGGCTGGTAGAGGGTAATGTGTGTGTGTGTGTGTGCGTGTGTGTGTGTGTGAGAGAGAGAGAGAGAGAGAGAGAGAGAGATACAGATACATAATATGACTGCAAAGAATCCACCGACAAGAACTTATTCAAACCCATAGAATATTACAGATATAAATATAAAAACATCAATACAGGACAATATGTACATCCATCTTACCTGTGTCGGAATAGAGCCAATTCAATTATCAGATATCCCTCTTGATAATAAGACAACCTTTTCTTCTTTTTTGTACGGATTGTCCTAAAAAGTCGGAGAGTAAATTCCTTTGCTTGGTCTTCTCCACCGTGTTATAAAACCACGTCGGTCCCACGCAAGTTCAGATATAGCTCAGGCTAAATTTAGCAGCAGACGACACTCGTGTTATGATAATGGGGCTATGGGAACGCTTGAAGCAACACGTTAATGACTGTCAACCGAAAGAGGTGACCCTCCATTTAAACGCACTGACAGGAATGAATGAGTCACCCTACGACACCTTTTGAGAATATCGTCTGCCAACTAGTACACTCCGCTCTCCGAGTAAGGTCTCGATTTCATGGCATAAGAATTGCGCTCGTATGTTTGGGAACGAGGCAATAGAGTGGAAAGAGTCTTCGTGTACACCGGTTCACGTATTACGTAGATAGGTGTGATATATCTGCTCATTTTCTTTTATCCGCCTATATAAATGAGATTAATGGACTGACTTTGTAAAAGGGACGCATGCTAGGTGATTAACTAAGCATTAGCGGAATAATGCCGTAAATAATGATGCTAAAATAGTGTTTGGACTGACATCCCCTTGCTAAGGTTAAGGTCCAAGAAAAGTGCCGTACAGTAGAAGACGCACTTCCAGCTTGCCTTGTTTGGCAAACGTTTCTTTTTGTGACGTAAAATGACACACCTTGCAGGCAAGAAGTGCCGGAATGTGTCCTTTGTACAGGGTACATTTGTTGTCATTGATGATAATTTTATACATAAGTGATACTGAGATAAAATAAAAATGAAGTCAATTTTTATCGTTAACGCGACTTTTTTTTTTTTTTGCATCACAATTAGGCAAGGTGTTTTATTGCTGACAGTAACTTTGTTATATTCTATCTTTGAAACGTCATATACGTTAAGAGAAAAAAATAGAAAAAAAAAAAAAAAAACATCGAATTCGGTGGGATCACTCGCACACATGTAACGTTGTGGGATATATAGTAATTCACTCTGAAAAAAAAAGCATTCCAGTACATTACTTAAAGTCATAATAACTCTTCGTTTTGGCCAAAAATTGGATTTTCCTGGAAAAAACGGCAATTTTCCCGTACTTACCAATGGCCAACGACCCCATTCCTGCATTCAAAGTTAATCCAGGGTTTTTTTCCTAAACGTACGGTTTTTTGTTAAAATCTCTTAAGAGATTTTAACTGACGGAGCTCTCTCTGACACTGCAAAGTCACTGGTGACCTACTTAAAACCGCGGGAAAAGCAGACAACAACAACACTATATAAGATTCATGAGATATATTCGTCTTTTTGTTAAAAAATGCATTTATATCCACAATGTGTGCCATTCTGGGCTTTTCGTTATCCGACGCACTGTACAAAAACTCGCAACTTACGTCTGAGGGTTTCCCGCCATGTTATTTTGGTCTCGTAGAACGCGAGAATCCGCGTGACACCATTACGTCATTAGCAACGAATGCACTTGTCGACCGGAAAAAAAGGGATTGAAAGCCCTATTGACAAGCACAGATTTTAGTTTTCCTACAATAACGGCCGTTTTAGTGGTAAAATACAATAGAATATATTTCCATGCGTTGTTTACAATGTATTTCATGCGGATTTTTGAATCTCAAAGGAAGAGTTATTATTGCTTTAAGAATGACAAAATAAGGTTAAACTAACTTTAGGATCTGAATTAAAAAGTACGATCAAACGGAAATAATTCGCTTTTTATTTGTTTGAAGATAAAAGATTATCCGCTCAAACAAACGCATAAGTTTGCAGTACAGCTCACCTGCATTGTAAATAATCATATAATAATGGTGGTAAAAAGGCTGTGCTCCAGACGTGTCTAAAAAAATCAGAAATATAAAGCTACCTAAAATATCCTTATTGAAACCTCGGCTTGGAAATTACATCACGCATAAAACAATATATTCTAAAGGATTTCAGATTTAATTTTCCAAGAAATGTTGACCTTTAGCTGATATTCTGACGTCATGGTGAGCACACCTCGTGTCATGCCATGACAGGCCTTGTTAATGAAATGACGTTCCTCTTTCTTCCTAAAACAATGACAAATATCAGGTATCACTGATGTATTGCGAAACTTGTTTTTTTTCTCATTTTGACTCTTCTGAAATGATTCTCGACTCAGAAATTAATTGCGTTAACCCTTTCTTCAACGCCCCTCAGCCTCCACTCTTACACACACGCGCGCGCACGCATGCACGCACGTATACGCTCTCTCTCTCTCTAACACACTCACACACACTAAAATAACATAAAAAAAACAACATAAATCTGGAATCAACTGCCCTTTTACATCCGTCTCATGATGATTTGGATTGTGTGTGAACCCGTATAGTCTTTAGGCATGTTTGATGATTATGTTAAATCTTATTGCTGAATAATACCGGAACTACGCTAGCTTTGTTACCAATCGAGACAAAATATTTATATGTAGGTCCTATAGTATGCTGTGCATATTTCTTTATTCACATTTTTCATTATTCATATCATTTCTGATATATTATTGATCAATACATTCTTTTCTTTAATCTTGATATTATTTGTCAATTGTCTTTTTGTACATTGTTTGTATATTTTATATGCAAGTTGTATTTACTCTCGGGATATTACAGCGCTGGTGCATATATTAAATTTACATTTCATTTCACATCCGTTTAAATTACACATACAGTTAGATTCATATTTCATTTTGCCTGGACTAACCGCAATGCAGACAGGTTTCGCTCCACAGTCGTCCCTGTTCAAGAAACTGTTGCTCTTTCCTGGCTAATGCCAGTTACTTTCCTGCCTGTGAAGTAACAGTACCCTATGAGAGGTTGCTTCCACACTGGGATTGAAACATGGAGTTCCAAAGAAAAAATGTTCATTTAGAGCCAACCCTCGCAAACATGGGTAGGAGAGACTGCACATGTTCCCTCACGTGCTTTTTAGCGCCCCTTTCTCATTTTGACATCCCGAATCAAACTTCTGTATGTTTTTTCCCTTGTCTACATGTAGTTGAATTTGTTTTCATTGATGTATTGAGGTCACAGGCTGCCCTAAAGTCACGCAACGCTATAAATTTTAACGAGAAAGTTAAAAGCTCGTCTTATTTTGATTAGTCTTTCTCTCGGATTACCAACAAGAATCATTACAAGGAACACCACACGAAGGAGCTGAAATATGCCATTGTCACACAGTCATTTGTAGGTAGCTGCTTAACCACATATATAGTCTGTAACTAGTTCGGTCACGGTGCCCCACCTCCCTCGCCGTGTTCCAAAGATCACTGGAAACACGTCTTCGTTGTTGCCAGTATAACAATACATCCAGTGCCCTATCTTAAATTTTGTATGCCGAGTTCAATGGACGGTACCCTCCGTTTCAGAATGTTCCAGATGGCACTTATACCAAGCATATAGATGGCAGAGAGGTGATTTTTTAAAATGAATGTCAGGGTGCACTTCGAGGGGTGGCTGGATCATGCATTTAAAGAGCATACCGTAGGCCTAATGCATGTCTGTTATATTTTATGACCTGTGTTTGTTATATTTCATGACAGTCATCACGACAGCATCTACATATCTACATATTGTAACAAGCCTATTAAGGTATTAGATATATAAGGTAATCATCCGTGCGTTAATGTGCTGCAAATGAAACGTGCATATATCTCTTCTTCGGCTTTCTGGGTTTTATGACAAACATCAATAATTATATAAATTAATCATGAACTGTTGAAAGTAAACGGAATTCATTGCTTAATGTGGCATCATTACCAACATGTAACCGCTAAATTTATATTTATTATCTTGATAATTACTTCTCCTAGGTCCTGGGATGTAACTTGTATAACAGAAAACTAAATTACATCTCAAAATTCATTTTTGATTTCATATAATGGCAGTAAATAACAAAATACAACGTTGATGAGGCCTGTTTGGTATATTGCCAAAATACATAACGTTTTGACGTGTCGGACAGGATTTCATTTCAGGAAAGTAACTCAACTGATGTACAATAAGGGAACGGAATGCGAAACGCCTGTTTCAAATAAAGCAAATATATCGCTTAACAGTCAAGATGTGATGTAGGACAATGCGTGACATATGCCTGTCTACACCATTAACGTTTCTTTAACTTTATTAGGATAGTGTAATAGAGAGCGCAACCAAAATTCGTTTCGTGGATTGTTTCGGACCAAAATTTCCCCTGCCTGGTTTTTCCAACCTTATCATATTTGCTCAAATGTAAACTACCGGCTCTTTGCTTTTATGCCTTTCACATTAGAGAGTTTAAAAATTGCAATTCTAGCTTGAAAGAGAAACGAGACAAACAGAATGTCTGGTTGTTTTTACGTCCCTCTAAAATGAAAAAAATTTGAAACGGAAAACCTCGCTGTGCAGGAATTTCACCTCCCAAAATTTCTCCAATGCAGAACCCTTCGGTCTGAACACTATCTGTGTGTGTGGTTTATTACATCTGTACTGATGCAGCAAGGTAAAACATGTAATATCTCTTATCACGCATTCAAACCAAAGTTTGTCTAATTTTGCATGACGTCAATTTATTTCTTGCTCAATTTCAGATGCCAAAGAAATCTATTTCAGTCAACATGAAAGAATGTTTTTCATTTGTTCCGTTTTGTACCTCTGATAGTAAGCTTTTTAGCCAACAGGGTTCATAACTCTGCCCATAAACAGAACAGTGCCCGATGACTTCTCGCGAATCAGGAAGACGAAGGGTCGGTCAGCTCGAAAGACGGGAGTCACTGAAATCATTGACCTGAAAGCCACGCCTATAGCTGTGGCAGCCGCCGCCTCGGTTCCTTCTTCGTTGACGTCAACGAAAGCCTCGTGGATCGCCTTGGAGACGAACAGATCTCCTGGTTTCCCGCCAATTCTCGACAAATCAGCGCCGCCTAAGTTGAACATCTTCGACATTCCCATTTGAATAAGCACGGGCTTCAGATCTAAGCGCATGTCGCTCAGCTTAAACTTAGGTAGGTACACATTGACTGTCTGGTTCCACATTGTTGACAATGCGTCATCCACAACCGATGCGCTGGTCAGTGATCTTTCCAGATGACCAAGGTCATCAATTTGGTCAGGGAGGAAGACGACCATACTAGCGTCACCATGGTAAGGTAGTTCCAAAATTTTGCATTTCAGCGAGCGACTGATTCCATACGGGAATTTCTGCTTTTGGAACATCATTGGCACGTTCACCTGGTTCACGTTGGATGTGAAGAAGGGTTGGGGACGGGTGCTCGACTCCGCAAACTTACTGGTCCAAGTTCCCTTAAAATATATGGCGTTCACCAGGATTAGGATGAGCTGCGGATCGATGAAGTTATTTGGCAGGAGGTCGACTATCTTGTTATTTGTCTGCTGTTCTACCCAATTGTTGATGTACCTGGTTGTGTCGGAAGGTTGGCTAAAGTCCTGTAGATCTAGGGGAGCATCATAGTACCGTCCACTGTCATCAATGTACTTTTGATTGAAGTTAAATCCTTCTCTTCCAAAGAGTCGATTGGCAATACGGAGGAGATATTCGGTACCTGGGTTGGTTAGTCTGGTGCGGAGGAGTTTGAAATTTGTATGGATGGAAGGGATATTGCTGTAACCCATCACTCCTTTCATCTCTGATCTAGTGTCACCTTTAGCGCCGAGAAGGACCATGCTTAAAGCAGTCGTGATGCTGAATGGACTGAAGAAAAGGTTACCGGAATCGGCCTTGAGAATCTGGTACAGCTTTAGGGCGAAGTTGGTATTACTGGCAACAATAAGTTGTTCAGTTTGGGTGGCATCCTGGCCTAGTATGTCCAGAGACCAGTTGCTTATGACCACCAGCAAACAGGCAAGAAAAACTGCTGACCTGACTAATGGATGCATGATCACCCGACCAGTTTTGTCTGAAACATACCAAATTTATAATTTCATCAATACGTTCTCATATTGAATACACATGTATATACGTAGAAAAAGACAGATACCCGCATACTTGTACCATACAGTAAATAAAAGAAAGCCACACCAAAAGATGCATATGCTCAAAGTGTAAGGAGCAAACCTACCTTTCAACTACGAAGGGACCTTAATGGCAGTCGTAACTGGGACACATGGACAGGATAGTGTGGCTCTTTATATACACACATGAGCTTAATCAAAACAGGATACAAGAGTAAAAGCTGTTTCCTCATAATTTGTTTCCCTTCCGCCAATCCCATTTTCGTTCATTTATTAACGATAGAGCTTTGTTTTTTTAACCCTGCTTCTATCAACCCCGTGTTTAATGTAGTAGAATTTTTGGTGGCCAGTTGGCACTTAATTGCAATCCAGCCTATATGCTTTTAGGCGCCTATAATTCAGCTCCCAGTTGAGTACATGTATGCAGGCTCATTCAACTTGGAGATAAATGAGAGGCCAGTGTTTTGGCGGGAAGGGGGGGGGGGTGCATTGTAGACATAATATGTTTTCTAAAAGAAATGTTACAACAGATGTAAAAACAGATGTGGGATCGACCATTAACATCACGACTAGAGTACAAATATGAGGCAGTCACGTCACCAGCTGTCTCACGAGCGGACAGTACCAGGCACGTCCTCTTACTTAATCTCCGGTTGCAGGACAAATCGTGATAGGGTATGGGCTTACAGGGGTATATATACTTTTATTTTTTGGTTTTAATGGATATCTGTGGAATTCTGTTGAGTGCTGTGGTTATCCTAACATCCTTTATAGATGAACTGAAACAAATTGATAGGTACCAGTATGTAAAAAATAATAAGAAGAAAGTCAATATTTTTGTTTTCCTTTTCCCAAGGAAAAGTTATTTGAGCATTTGTCAAAATTTTCAAGAGGCAAACTTGTTTTCTTTTTGTATCTGAGCTTCTATGAAGAGAGGGACTCTATTAAAACTCGGATAGCTGTTTCTGGGGTAAAGGCCAGTGAAGTCTGTTTAAAATCAGTATGAATGAGTCAAAGACGCCAGTATTTATAAGTTAAAGGTTTTTAATCAAAAGTTCAATGATTACTGTTCCAAACATCATTTTTGTCATTTACTGGGAAATCGTGTATATTTCAGTGGAAATATTTTCGACGCTGTAATTTAAGATAAATTGGAATCACCCAAGACAGTCCTTAATCTCTTGAATTCACGAAAAACAAGCGAAGATTTCGTGATTCAGTTGTGTGGGGCCTGAAAAATGTCAGACGATTACACGTAGTGATGCGCTTGAGCGAATAAAAACTGACAGAATTCATTTACTTATGTATTTTGGCTGTTTCCTCTTTAGTCCTGCCAAATAGCAGTCTACTTCACAGTAACTAAAATCCGCCATGTTCTTTTTGTGTCAATTTTGTATTAGCTTTTACGATTACATTCCCAGCAAAATAAGTTCTCACTTATCGCCTAAAAGATAACCCCAATTCAAACATTTTCAAGCAGTCTTTCAAGTCTTCTAGTACTACGTATGACGGCATGCGCACTGCCATCAGCCTCTTTTTAAGCTATCTCGGTTTATGCCTACAGGTATTAAACTGACTATTTATTCAAATTGACCGCATTTCCAGAGTAAACAATTATTAAAATTCTGTTTATGCTAAACGTTGGTATATAACTTACTCTTTTTGTGTCATAACAAGTTCGGTTGTCTGGAAAAATATTATATCATCCATTATGCAGATAAATCAAATAAATCATGTCAATTTATGCAAGAAGTAATTTTATTTTTTATTTCATTTCAAATGCCAAAGAATTCTATTCAAGTCAAGAAATTATGTAATTGTTCAAAAAATCACATATACTGTTGACAATGCAGTTTATGGAGCATACGTTGGTATACATACATGCATACATTTTAAATTACAACTGACGAAAAAACATATTGTAGACAGCGAAAAAGGATGTCTTCATTGGGTTTCCAGTTCGTCATTTTGCATTTTAGGCAAGAGGGTTCATAACTCTGCCTGTAAACAGTACGGTACCCGATGTCTTCTCGCGAATCAAGAAAACGAAGGGCCGGTCAGCTCGGAAGTCAGGAACAATTGAAATCGACTCAAAAGCCACGCCAATGGCCGTAGCAGCCGCTGCCTCGGTTCCTTCTTCGTTGACGTCAACGAAAGCCTCGTGGATCGCCTTGGAGACGAACAGATCTCCTGGTTTCCCGCCAATTCTCGACAAATCAGCGCCGCCTAAGTTGAACATCTTCGACATTCCCATTTGAATAAGAACGTGCTTCAGATCTAAGCGCATATCGCTCAGCTTAAACTTAGGTAGGTACACATTGACTGTCTGGTTCCACAATGAGGAGATTGCGTCATCCACAACTGATGCGGTGGTCAGCGATCTTTCCAGATGACCAAGGTCATCAATTTGGTCTGGGAGGAAGATGACCATACTAGCGTCACCATGGTAAGGTAGTTCCAAAATTTTGCATTTAAGCGAGGCACTGGTACCATACGGGAAACTTTGTTGTTGAAACATCATTGGCACGTTCACCTGGTTCAGGTTGGATGTGAAGAACGGTTGGGGACGGGTGCTCGACTCCGCAAACTTACTGGTCCAAGTTCCCTTAAAATATATGGCGTTCACCATGATTAAGATGAGCTGGGGGTCGATGAAGTTATTTGGCAGGAAGTCGACGATCTTGTTATTTGTCTGCTGTTCTACCCAATTGTTGATGTACCTGGTTGTGTCGGAAGGTTGGCTAAAGTCCTGTAGATCTAGAGGAGCATCATAGTACCGTCCACTGTCATCAATGTACTTTTGATTGAAGTTAAATCCTTCTCTTCCAAAAAGCCGATTGGCAATACGGAGGAGGTATTCTTTTCCTGGGTTTGTCAATCTGGTGCGGAGGCGTTTAAAATTTTGATGAATAGAAGGAATATTGCTGTAACCCATCACTCTTTTCATCTCTGATCTAGTGCCACCTTTAGTGCCGAGAAGGACCATGCCTAAAGCAGTTGTGATGCTGAACGGACTGAAAAATATGTTACCGGAATCGGACTTGAGAATCTGGTAGAGCTTTAGGGCGAAGTTGGTGTTACCGGCAACGATCTGTCTTTCAATTTGGGTGGCATCCTGACCTAGTGTATCCAGGGACAAGTTGCCTATGACCACCAGCAAATAGGCATGAAAAACTGCTGACCTGACTAAAGGATGCATGATCACCCGACGAATTTTGTCTGAAACATACCAAATAAACATACCAAATAATTTCATCAATACATTCTCATATTGAATACACATGTATATACGTAGAAAAAGACAGATACCCGCATACTTATACAATACAGTAAATAAAAGAAAGCCACACCAAAAGATATATATGCTCAGAGAGTATAGAGCAAACCTACCTTTGAATCACAAAGAGACCTTAATAGCAGTTGTAACTGGGACACATGTACAGGGTGATGTGGCTCTTTACACACACTTATGAGCGTAGTCAAAACTGGATACTAGAGTAAAAGCTGTTTCCTCTTAATTTGTTACCCGTCATCCAATCCGATTTGCGTTCATTTATTTACGATAGGGCTCTGTTTTTTTAACCCCGGTTCCATTAACCCCGTGTTTAACGTAGTAGTTTTTTGGTGTGGTTTATATGGCCAGTAGGCACTTAATCACAATCCAATATATGTGTTTAAATAAAAGGCGCCTATAAATTCAGCTCCCAGTTGAGTACATGTATGCAGGCGCATTCAACTTGGAGACATATGAGAGTCCAGTGTTTGGGTGGGGGTGGGTGGGGGTGGGGGGGGGTTGCATTGTAGACATAATATGTTTCCTAAAAGAAAAGTTACTACCGATAAAAACAGCAGTGGGATCGACCATTAACATCACGACTAGAGTACAAATATGAGGCAGTCACGTCACCAGCTGTCTCACGAGCGGACAGTACCAGGCACGTCCTCTTACTTAATCTCCGGTTGCAGGACAAATCGTGATAGGGTATGCCCTTACAGGGGTATATATATTTTTTGTTTTTGGTTTTTATGGAGAACTGTGGAATTGTGTTGAGTGCTGTGGTTATCCTAACATCCTTTTTAGATGAACTGAAACAAATTGATAGGTACCAGTATGTAAAAAATAATAAGAAGAAAGTCAATATTTTTGTTTTCCTTTTCCTACGGAAAAGTTATTTGAGCATTTGTCAAAGTTTTCAAGAGGCAAACTTGTTTTCTTTTTGTATCTCAGCTTCTATGAAGAGAGGGACTCTATTAAAAACTCGGATAGCTGTATCCAGGGTAAAGGCCAGTGAAGTCTGTTTAAAATCAGTATGAATGAGTCAAAGGACGCCAGTATTTATAAGTTAAAGGTTTTTAATCAAAAGTTCAATGATTACTGTTCCAAACATCATTTTTTTGTCATTTACTGGGAAATCGTGTATATTTCAGTGGAAATATTTTTGACGCTGTAATTTAAGATAAATTGGAATCATCCAAGACAGTCCTTAATCTCTTGAATTCACGAAAAACAAGCGAAGATTTCGTGATTCAGTTGTGTGGGGCCTGAAAAATGTCAGAGGATTACACGTAGTGATGCGCTTGAGCGAATAAAAACTGACAGAATTCATTTACTTATGTATTTTGGCTGTTTCCTCTTTAGTTCTGCCAAATAGCAGTCTACTTCACAGTAAGTGTGTCAGTTTTGTATTAGCTTTTACGATTACATTTCCTGCAAAATAATTTCTCTCTTATCACCTAAAAGATAACCCCAATTCAAACATTTTCTAGCAGTCTTTCAAGTCTTCTAGTAGTACGTATGACGGCATGCGCACTGCCATATCAGCTTCTTTTCAAGCTATCTCGGTTTATGCCTATTAAACTGACTATTTATTCAAATTGACCGCATTTCCAGAGTAAACAATGCTTTTGTTATTAAAATTCTGTTTATGCTAAACGTTGGTATATAACTAACTGTTTTAGTGTCACAACAAGTTCGGTTGTCTGGAAAAATATTATATCCCCATCATGCAGATAAATCAATTAAATCATGTCAATTTATGCAAGAAGTAATTTTATTTCTTATTTCATTTCAAATGCCAAAAAATTCTATTCAAGTCAACGAGAAATTATGTATTTGTTCAAAAGATTTACATATACTGTTGACAATGCAGTTTATGGAGCATACGTTGGTATACATACATGCATACATTTTTAATATATTACAACTGACGAAAAAGTTTATTGTAGACAGGAAAAAAGAATGTCTTTATTTTGTTTCCAGTCCGTACGCGTCATTTTAAGCAAGAGGGTTCATAACTCTGCCCATAAACAGTACGGTGCCCGATGTCTTCTCACGAATCAAGAAAACGAAGGGCCGGTCAGCTCGGAAGTCAGGAACGACTGAAACCGACTCGAAAGCCACGCCAATGGCCGTAGCAGCCGCCGCCTCGGTTCCTTCCTCGTTGACGTCAACAAAAGCCTCGTGGATGGCCTTGGAGACGAACAGATCTCCACGATTTCCGCCAATTCCTGACAAATCAGCCTCGCGTACTCTGAACATCTTCGACATTCCCATTTGAATAAGAACGAGTTTTAAATCCAACCGCATGTCGCTCAGCTTAAACTTAGGCAGGTACACGTTGACTGTCTGGTCCCACAACGAAGAGATTGCATCATCCACAACTGATTCGCTGGTCAGTGATCTTTCCAGATGACCAAGGTCATCAATTTGTTCTGGGAGGAAGATGACCATACTAGCGTCACCATGGTAGGGCAGTTCCAGAATTTGGCAATTCAGCGAGAGACTGGTTCCATATGGGAAGCTCTGGCGTTGAAACATCATTGGCACATTCACCCGATTAAAGCTGGATGTAAAGAATGGTTGGGGACGGGTGCTCGACTCCGCAAACTTACTGGTCCAAGTTCCCTTAAAATATATGGCGTTCACCAGGATTAAGATGAGCTGGGGGTCGATGAAGTTATTTGGCAGGAGGTCGACAATCTTGTTATTTGTCTGCTGTTCTACCCAGTTGTTGATGTACCTGGTTGTGGCAGAAGTCTGTCTAAAGTCCCGTAGGTCTAGAGGAGCATCATAGTACCGTCCACTGTCATTAATGTACTTTTGATTGAAGTCAAATCCTTCTCTTCCAAAGAGCCGATTGGCAATACGGAGGAGGTATTCGTTACGTGGATTGGTTAGTCTTGTGCGGAGGCGTTTGAAATGTTCATGAATGGAAGGGATATTGCTGTAACCCATCACTCTTTCCATCTCTGATCTAGTGCCACCTTTAGCGCCGAGAAGAACCATGCTTAAAGCAGTCGTGATGCTGAATGGACTGAAGAAAAGGTTACCGGAATCGGCCTTTAGAATCTGGTACAGCTTGAGAGCGAAGTTGGTGTTACTGGCAACAATCTGTTGCTCAGTTTTGGTGCCACCCTGCGTCAGCGTAGCTTCACCAAGTGTGTTCAAAGACCAGTGACCTATGACCACCGGCAAATAGATAAGAAGAACCGCTGGTCTGATCGATGGGTGCATGATGCTTGATCAGTTTTGTCTGAAATTAATATATTTAGCCGTAAGCTCCCAATTTCACATGAATGAACAGAAAGTTGTATTTCATGTATGTCATACATGTTTGAAAATGCCCATGCATGCTAACAACTACATACGATAGATTATACTGGGCGAGATATTTTATCGTCCTATCATGAGTTTCAGGCCTACCCAACTACCAGACTCGGCACCTAAGGATCCTGAATTAACCGGTATATCGGACCACGCTACCCGTTTTCAAGGTGTGTGTCAGATCGCATTTCGGAGTATCATACCCCAGAACAAATTTTGTAGCACGACTGCGGGCTCATCCACGCTCGGCTGAACAACCTTAAACTGTACTCTTACTTTAGAGTACTCTATTTTATTGTCTCTATGGGGATATATGGGGACTTTACGACATTCGGTTTGAATGTTTTAACCACTTTTGATAGGGCTTTTTTGCATTGTATTAGATTAATGTGTCAGTCTTAGGTTCATCTAGGTGGCTTTCAAATTTATGCACCCGGTTTTAAAATCATATAGCGATTTTACGACAATCGTTTACTATCCAATCAAGGTGACAGCCGAGCATGCCAGGGCTCATCCTGTAGGTGTTCTGGCTGATACTCCGAAATGCGATCTGACACACACCTTGAAAACGGGTAGTGTGGTCCGATATACCGGTTAATTCAGGATCCTTAGGTGCCGAGTCTGGTAGTTGGGTAGGCCTGAGTTTGATCTGAGACACGAAAGGAACATGTATGAAGAAACGAGCACACACACACACACACACACACACACACACACGTTGGAATAACATTTTTCTATTGACTAAATTCATCCGTATTTAATAAACTCTATAACCATGCAGACCACGTATGATATTTAGCGATATTTTCCATTAATATGATACCCGTGTGTTATCCACTACAAAACACATGTATCATAAAAATATAAGGAAGTGCACCAATGGATGATTATGAAAAAAAAAAAAAGAAATATGTAGGGCAAGAAAATATCAGCAAAATTAAAAGTCTAAGACCAGAAAAAAATCAAATGTAATACCTACACATGGCCTAAGTCTTTGAAGCAGGACTTACCTTTTATCACGACGAGACGAGATGATACCTCTATGTCAGTCGTTACTGGGACACACGAGGAGTGTATAATTGAATCGTGCCTATGTTTACATATATAAGCCTACTAGAAACAGGATACTAGAATTATCTCATTTTCACCAATCCCATTTTTGTACTACTCTGATGCTAGAAGTTTGTTTTTTTTTTCATCAACAGTTTCGTTAGCGCACGCCCCCTGGTGTGTCACGCACACATAAACATACAAGACCAGTCGCACGTCTTCACATTTACATTTCTGGTTGCGAGATGAATGTGTCAGAATGTGCACATCTCTTTTCACAAATGAATGGGGAAATAAGGTTTTAAAGTATTGCGTAATAATACTTATGGCAAATGAGATTCAATTGATGTATCAAGAGGTCTCTCCCTTTGGTTCGAAGATCCAATCTTCCTATTTGTGATTCATATGCGAATAACATGCCAATTTTACTTGTCTTATTAGAAATGGGAGTCTTGTCACTTCTTATTAATTGTTTAGCATAGAGTTGCCCTGGTTATCTTGTATTTAGACAAGGTAAAATAGTCTTACTGGAAAACATGCATCTAAAGAAATTTAGGACTTGTGGATGAAGAGTGGAGCTGTTAAGACAAAACACCGTGAAATTGTCAAAGAGATTTGGAAAAAAATATTAGTGCATTATTATGTCTATTATCATTATTCTATCGTCTCCAATCCTACGAATGGCGTGTTAACGACATCAGGTATCATATTAATGTTCCGAATATTTTTTATGAATATAAAACCATTATTTTGTCTCTTAAGAATCTGTTTTCAACCATATTTTGCCAAG
Organism: Lingula anatina; assembly: GCF_051362555.1. Taxonomy (NCBI): domain Eukaryota; kingdom Metazoa; phylum Brachiopoda; class Lingulata; order Lingulida; family Lingulidae; genus Lingula; species Lingula anatina. Next base: position 6,004,577 of record NC_141776.1, read on the forward strand.
TATTTTTTGGCCTCTTCTAAGGTTTTTCTCAGTTGCTTAAATGTTCTGTCTAGTTTGAATCGAATCCATCGAGAAAGACCGCGTGTTTCTTATATGGTCTTAGAGGGATGTTGTGTTTGATTTATGTGGCTCTTTTGCATCTGCACCTAAGTTCGTAAATCTAAAATTATCTTAAAACAAATCTTGCCAAATTTTGCATGACCTCATTTTATTTGTCTTTAAATTACAGATTTCATATCAGATAAACCTATTTTAGACAGTGTAAAATGGCGTTTTTTTTTTAATCCCGTGTTTCCCTTCAGAAATTGTGCGTTTAGGCAACAGGGTTTACAACTCTGCCCACAAAAAGTACGGTCCCCGATGTTCTCTCGCGAATCAGGAAGACAAAGGGTCGGTCAACCCGGAAAACAGGAGTAGTTGAAAGCGCTGACCCGCCAGCCGCTCCTATGGCCGTGGCAGCCGCAGCCTCGGTTCCTTCCTCGTTCACGTCAACGAAAGCCTCGTGGATCGCCTTAGAGATGAACAGATCTCCTGGTTTCCCGCCAATTCCTGACAAATCAGCGTCGCGTATTGTGAACATCTTTGACATTCCCATTTGAATTAGAACGGGTTTCAGGTCCAAACGCATGTCGCTCAGCTTGAACTTAGGCAGGTACACATTGACTGTCTGGCCCCACATTGTGGACAATGCGTCATCCACAACCGATGCGCTGGTCAGTGATCTTTCCAGATGACCAAGGTCATCAATTTGGTCTGGGAGGAAGACGACCATACTAGCGTCACCATGGTACGGTAGTTCCAAAATTTTGCACTTCAGCGAAGCACTGGTTCCATAAGGGAATCTTTCCTTTTGAAACATCATTGGCACGTTTACCTGGTTCACGTTGTTCGTGAAGAACGGTTGGGGACGGGTGCTCGACTCAGCAAACTTACTGGTCCACGTTCCCTTAAAATATATAGCGTTCACCAGGATTAAGATGAGCTGGGGGTTGATGAAGTTATTTGGCAGGAGGTCGACAATCTTGTTATTTGTTTGCTGTTCTACCCAATTGTTGATGTACCTGGTTGTGGCGGAAGGTTGGCTAAAGTCCTGTACATCTAGGGGAGCATCGTAGTACCGTCCACCGTCATCAATGTAGTTTTGATTGAAGTTAAATCCTTTTCTTCCAAAGAGCTGATTGGCAATACGGAGGAGGTACTCTTTCCCTGGATTTGTTAGTCTAGTGAGGAGGCGTTTGATATGTTCATGAATAGAAGGAATATTGCTGTAACCCATCACCCTTTTCATCTCTGATCTCGTATCTCCTTTAGCGCCGAGAAGGACCATGCTTAAAGCAGTCGTGATGCTGAACGGACTAAAGAAAATGTTTCCGGATTCGGCCTTGAGAATCTGATAGGTATTAAGAGCAAAGTTGGTGTTACTTTCAACGATCTGTTGTTCAGTTTGGGTGGCATCCTGACCAAGTGTGACCAAGGACCAGTGGTTTATGACCACTAGCAAACAGACGAGAAGAACCGCTGATCTGACCGAAGGATGCATGATTACTCGATCAGTATTTGCTGAAATATATACAAAATTGGTTGTATATTAGTATAAATTCTTCATTTGATGCTCATGTTCAAGGTGCATATATCACGACTGGCAAATACGCATACCTACATCAACTGTGCAACTATATAAAATAATTTTACCGACAGGTTTATGGTCCTTCGATAATTTTTTAATCTCTCCATTTAGGACCTGAATATGTGAACATGAAAAGTTAAATACATGCAAAATGAAAGAGAGAGAAAGAGACAGAGGTCACACAAGAACATATTGCAATTCTCTCTGGACAGATTTCAGTCCATTTTTCAATATAACATGTAACCAACTCACAATATATTATAATGATAGCCCGTCTAAAGTTTTTCCCTGCAAATACGATAAAAGTAAATAAATAATTAGCAAATTAATTTAAACAGCAGAAAAAGGCGAAGTTTCAAGTGAAAGTTCAGTAAACAACATCAAGCTATGCATATGTCCAAAGTGCATGAAGCAGGACTTACCTTTTTATCACTTCGAAAACTTTATGTCAGCCACCAACGTAACATGTAAACGAGCTTGTACTGTTCTACGTGGCCCTTTATATATGCCTATTAAAAGCAGGAAAGTAGAATAAAAGTTATTTCCTTATAATTTGTTACCTGTCTGACAATTCCAATTTCGCAATGGGAGTGATGTTTTTTTAATCCACAGTTTCGTTAACACCACTATTAACTTTGACGCTTTTGTTCAACTTAAACCCGTGCAATTCTTGCCCGTCTGTAATTCTGGTGACATACAATGTAGAAGACGATATTTGCATTAATATGAGGAGCAGATGCAGCATCTATATACAAACTAATGTTCACCATGAACTGGACAAACTGGCAGCTGGGAATACCGTCTACAAGGGTCACAGATTGCTTTTTATTCTCACTTAATATTCAAAAATATGCCTCGGGCGAATTTTGTGCACTTTCTATTGTGACCAGAGATTTGGGTGCTTTTTGTATGGGATTAATGTTATCACTCAGCTGGGCTTTAGTATAGAGTAGTCACTCAGAGGGATAGTGCCTGTAGTGCTAACCGGCTGTGTGCTGATAGACATTGACAAAGATGGCATCATACCCCGTCAGAATCTAACAAAGCTGTTGCTCTATGGTGTAGACTGACATTTGGAGTAGGCAGCCAGCTACAGAAAACGCTGCGTTTGTTTTGTCACTGTGCTAGGTGGACCTCACTCTTAACTGTTCAAATGCAACATTTAGTAGCTTTTATTCATACCAGGGTCATTTGCCCGTTTGTATCTCTTCAATACCTGTAGCTTAACGACTGAAGTACATGTAATTCAATACGTCTTGTCCGCGTCCTCTGCCACACACAAGGCCTTAACCATGACCTCGTAGTCTCATTTAACAAATTTCACACTATTTGGTTACAATACGTATGTTACAAATTCATGAAATAATGTATTATATAAAAAAATAAGCTAATGCATGGGGTCGTAAATTTCCTTGCTGTTGAGTACGAAAATGTTGTTAATTTAGTTCGGATATAAATGAGGGTTCAAAAAGGGGAATGGCGATTAGCCTACATTGCATCCAAGTACATGTATATGCTTCCCTTAAAAAATAAGTGAAAATAAAAAAGTTTCAAATGATAACCGATGAGAACAGATATTGAATGAATCACGTCACCTGGTTGTAGCAGACTAGACCTGGGGCACGTCTTGTCACTTATAGTGTCTGGTTGAAGGAAGCATCGTGCCAGGGTGTGCGTATATTTTTACAAATGAATAAGGAAATAAGGTCTTCATGTTTTGAATAAAAGTCGCGGTGAATGAGAAAAAAGTCAGAACAAGGACAAATCATTTTCACTTTTTGTAATTTCATACATGAATTACATTTCCACTTTACTTATAACTGCCTTTAAGAGAGACAATGTCAGTCCTCACGAATCGTTTGTCGAGGAAAACAATGAGTTGCTGTTAACTTGGCTTCAGTAAAAAGTGTGACTGGAAAACATACATGCACAGATATTCAAAATTTGTAGATCACAAGTGGAGCTGCTGACATATGACACCATGAAATAGTCTAGATCATTTGGAAAATGAATATACACACAATGGGCAATAGAAGTGTCACCCCCCCCCCCCTGAATCAGAGTAATCAAAGTTATAATGCCTGGTCTACTTATAATGTGACTAATGAGTATAAAACCGCTGCACCATGGAATTGTATTGTTGGTCTTTTTGTGAAATTTGATGTTAATAAAATGATACCAGGAACATATCATTCCACAGTTATTTATCTCCCCCAAAGTATTGGTTCAGTTGGGGTGACACTTGTCCAGTGCGTGTACACATTTGGTAGCATTATAATTACATTTCTGTGCTTTTACTATGTTCTTTAAACCTACGAATGATGTCTTAAGCTAATATTTGTTATCATAATGATATCCTAAAATGAACGACTTTATATTAAGGACAAAATAATCATTTTGAAGTATCGGTTGTCAATCATATTTTTGTAAAGTATTCTTCAGCCACGTTTTGGTAATCTCTTCTGATGCCCATTAAATCTTCTGTCAAATTGACCTCCTGTTCGAAAGGAGGAACCGTACCTTTACTACATTATATTTTGTTTCAGGATTTTTGGATGAAAGTGAAGATGTTGATACATGACATTGTAGTAGACTACTGGAAAAAAGTAAATGGATATCTTATTTTTCAGTATTATTATTATTATTATTATTTTCTAAAAGTGGTATCTTAAAATCCTCTGTTATCATAACGATGTTCCAAATACTCATGAATTAATTATTGAGAAAAAAATTGATTGAGGTTGCTATTATCAATCATATTTGAGTAGGCCATTCAGTATTTTTCCAGACACTTTTTACATAAACTCGAAAGACGCCGGTCTAATCTTCTGTTAAGTTGGCTCCTGTCTGAAGAGAAAAACCGCAGATTTACTACATGAATTTGTTATAAACTCTGGTTACACTGCATCTAAATAATACCACAAATTCGGAAATTTTAAAAACATATAATATCCTATATAGATTCCGTGCAATACAAACACTCAAATTTTGCATGGCATCATTTTATCTGTTCATAAATTCCAGATGTCAAAAAATAAATAAATAGATAAATAAAAAATAAATAAATTCAGACAACATTCAGTTAAGTGTAAATTTCGCGATTCTTTTTTTAATCCTGGCTTTTCAGGCAACAGGGTTCATAACTCTGCCCAAAAACAGTACGGTGCCCGATGACTTCTCACGAATCAGGAAGACAAAGGTTCGGTCGGCTCGGAATACAGGTGTCACTGAAAGCTCTGACTTGCGAGACACGCCGATGGCCGTCGCAGCCGCTGCCTCGGTTCCTTCCTCGTTGACGTCAACGAAAGCCTCGTGGATCGCCTTGGAGACGAACAGATCTCCTGGTTTCCCGCCGATTCCCGACAAATCAGCTCCGCCAAAGTTGAACATCTTCGACATTCCCATTTTAATAAGCACGGGTTTTAAATCCAAACGCATGTCGCTCAGTTTAAACTTAGGTAGGTAAACGTTGACTGTCTGGTTCCTAAATGTGGACAAAGCGTCATCCACAACCGATGCGCTGTTCAGTGATCTTTCCAGATGACCAAGGTCATCAATTTGGTCTGGGAGGAAGATGACCATACTAGCGTCACCATGGTACGGTAGTTCCAAAATTTTGCATTTCAGCGAGGCACTGGTACCATACGGGAAATTTTGTTGTTGAAACATCATAGGCACGTTTACTTGATTCACGTTGGATGTGAAGAACGGTTGGAGGCGGGTGTTTGACTCCGAAAACTTACTGGTCCAAGTTCCCTTAAAATATACAGCGTTCACCAGGATTAGGATGAGCTGCAGATCGATAAAGTCGTTTGGCAGGAGGTCGACTATCTTGTTATTTGTCTGTTGTTCTACCCAATTGTTGATGTACCTGGTTGTGGCGGAAGGTTGGCTAAAGTCTTGTAGATCTAGAGGAGCATCATAAAACCGTCCACTGTCATCAATGTACTTTTGATTGAAGTTAAACCCTTCTCTTCCAAAGAGCCGATTGGCAATACGGAGGAGGTATTCTTTTCCTGGGTTTGTTAGTCTGGTGCGGAGGCGTTTGAAATTTTCATGAATGGAAATGATATTGCTGTAACCCATCACTCTTATCATCTCTGATCGCGTATCGCCTTTAGCTCCAAGAAGGACCACGTTTAAAGCTGTCGTGATGCTGAACGGACTGAAGAAAATGTTACCGGAATCGGCCTTGAGAATCTGGAAGAGGTTAAGAGCGAAGTTGGTGTTACCGGTAACGATCTTTTGCTCAGTTTCGGTGACATCCTGCTTCTGTGTACCTTGACCAAGTGTGTCCGAGGACCAGTGGCTGATGACCGCCATCAAATATACAATAAAAACCGCTGATCTATCCAAAGGATGCACCATCACGAATTTGTCTGAAATAAATATATTTAAATATAAAAAGCATAAAATAAGCAATGTTTAAGGATAACCTTTTCATTATATGTTCATTTTAAGTCGCATTTTTAAAATCAAGACTGACAAACAAACCCTGCAAACAACCCGCCTACGAAACATTGATATAATATCCATGCAGTCTTAAGTGTATCCTTTAAATGAAATAAAAATAAAAGGAAATAATTTGATAATGCGATAATAAAAATAAATGTAGAAAGGTAAAGGCTAACTACTGCATAAAGTAAAAGTTCAGAAATCGACTCATACATATGTTCAAAGTATATGAAACAGGACTTACCTTTTAATCACGTCGAAAGCTTAAATTTATATCCACCACGAATGTAACTGGGAAACATGAGCAAGGGCTGTTTAGCGCGTCCTTTTAAAGCAAGATATTAGAATAAAAATTATTTCCTAATAATTTGTTACCTGTCCGCCAATCCCATTTTGGCAATGGGAGTTTTGTTTTTTTTTATCACCAGTCTTAACTACAGTTTTAACTACATCGTTTGTTTCTTGCCCATTTTTAATCAAACCCTTTATTGCAATACCCTTCCACCTGTAACTCTTGTCATAGAGGATTATTATTGGCATACGTGTATAACTAATAGACTCTTAATTGTAATCTAGCCTATACATATAGGCGATGAATGAAGGTTTAAAAGGGGAATATTGATTTCATTGGATCTATATACATGATTTCCTTCATAAATAAAGGGAAATAAAAAGCTTCAAGTTATTACCGACGAGAACAGAACTTGAATGGATCATAAACATCACGATCAGGAGTACAAATATGAGATAGTCACGCCACATGGTGTCACACTAAGACTGCATTCCCACAGGTTTTAGATCGATTTATCCCCGTGGGGAGTCTAACTAGATTACTGTCAGCTTAGCCGGCTTAAATGTCTGTCCCGCCTACTAAAAGCTGTAAGGGGTTAATTAACTTCCGTGCGCGCTTGGCTGACAGCAATTTGGCATGAACCCCTAGGGAGATAGGTCGACCCAGATGGATCGATCTAAATCTGTGGGAATGCAGTCTAATACATGAGCAGACAAGACCAGGTGCACGTGTGGTTACTTAATCTGTAGTTGAAGGCCTTACCGTGTCAGGGTGTGCATATATTTATACAAATGAACGAGGAAATAAGGTCTTAATGTCTTGAATAAAAACCGTGCACGTGGTGAAAGAGATTGAAGTCAAAGATCAAGGGATTGCCTTTTGTCTTGAAAAATCGATTGTCGATATTGTAATTTCATTTTGCATTACATTTCACTTTTACTCATAACTGCCTTTTAAAAATATGAGTGTAATGTCACTCCTCACGAATCGTTTGGCGAGTAAAGTAAGGAGTTGTTCTGGTCGTTATATTAGCTTATGTTGAAGTTTAAGAGTGTGATTGCATGGTAATCATACGCGTACAGAAATTCCAGATTTGAGGATGAAAAGTGAAGCTGTTGTCCTATGACACTTAAAAAAATGTCTTAAACGATTGGAAAATGTAAATGCCTATATGTTAGTTTTATAATTACAACATATGTTTTCTTAAGGATTTCCTAAAATACGCCAGTTCATATTAGGGACAAATTAATATTATTTTGACTTTAAAGTATCGGTTATATGGACTATATTTTTGTAAAGAATATTTCAACCATTTTTTGTTAACTCGGCTGATGCCCATTAAATCTTTTGTCAAATTGGATCCCAGTCCACAGAGAGCTACCATACATTTACTGAAGGACGTATATATTATACCCTGAGTGTCAGAGCAACGTGAAAGTTATTTTGTTTAATATCTAATATACCTTGGAGTCACTTTCACTAGCTCTGACGAACAGTGACAACCTGAGGGCGTTCTTCTTCAAAATTTTGCCTGGGGCGCTTCCATATTTGGAAGTCACACGTCACAGCTGTGTCCGCCTGGATCCATATTTGGAAGTCATAAGTATCGTACGTCACAGGTTTGGCCGCCTGGAGCTGCCTTTCCCACCCTGAGCTTCAGAGCTAACCTGACACTAACCTCTTCACTGTAGCCTATCTTCATCGTGTCAAGTAACCTCTGACCAGATTCGATTGCCTCCGCCGCCCGCCAATCAAATTTAAAAGCCCGCACTCAATTAAACGATCTAGCCAATGAACGCGAACGAGTCAAAGCGCGCTTTGTTCAAATCCGGACCAATCAAATATAAGGCTGAATATCAGGGACTTGCCGTAACCTGTGGGCAGCACGCAAATAACATCGTCTCTCAGTAGATAATGATGCAGGGCCTCAAACTGCTAGACCCTATGGTTTCAATTCCGATTTACTCATATTTTGCAAAGAATCAAGAGATAACTTAACACATTCTTTTTCGTAGTCACTCGCCTTGCTTTCTTTGTGTACGGTAATACACTCGGAACTACTCGGATGTCTCCGCACTCGACAATAACTATGTTGTTAGTATGGAGCTTGCGGAATCAGCCGAGGATTGCCGATTGACGGTCAACCAATCAGCGTTTTCACCAAACTTTGGTGAAAAATTTTGAAACATGGATTTGATTGGCTTATATAAACTAGGTCAAACTATTTTCGTCAGAGGTTACTTGACACGATGGAGATAGGCTACAGTGAAAAGGTTAGTGTCAAGTTAGCTCTGAAGCTCAGGGTGGCCTTTCCCGCCTTGCGCTGACATAATCTAGTGCAGACGAGACAAGAATCAAAGTGTCTGACGCGGATTTAGAAGTTTGAATTGAAAATATCTTGCAGTCGAAGGTCAGTGCCACAATACAAGCAACATTCTGCTTTAAAAATTGATTTTGGTGTAGCCATTGCGCAGCCCTTATAGTGGTATCGGGTGTAGCTGTCAAACTTGGCACACGGCAAGCACGTGTATTGTGTCTATTATCTCAGGACTAAATGTTCTTTGATAAGCAAAAAATACAAAAACATTGGATATACCTTTTTCTTTTAGAAACATATTATTTATTTCTCACTTTACATATCTTAAATACAGCAAATAAAATTAAATAAAGCAGAATTAAATCTGTTTTACGTTTCATTTTGGTCTGATGACATTCAACTGCAGAATCACTGCGGAGCCGTTCTATTTGATTGACGGGAGCCTAACATGGTCGCTATGCACTAGAGCCTGGTATTGCGACATGGGTTATATATGAAATCAAGCTCGAGCTGGCAATACCGGAATCTAGAACCTAGGGTAATATATTACTATCATGTCCTTGATTTACTGCATGAATTCTCTTTATTGTATACGGATGGAAACATGGACTTTGCATTATACAAAAAGTTCGGTAGTTTGAAAGCATAATGTCTTATATCTTAATCCTATCCTAATACAAATCTTATCAAAATTTTCATGGCATCATTTTAATTGTTGATAAATTTCAGATGTCAGAAAACGTAATTCAGACAACATAGAGTTACGTGTAAATTTCGTGATTCTTTTTTGAATTCTTGCTTTTTATGCAATCGGGTTCATAACTCTGCCCATAAACAGAACAGTGCCCGATGACTTCTCGCGAATCTGGAAGACGAAGGGTCGGTCAGCTCGGAATACAGGAGTCACTGACGTGACAGACAAGCCTATGCCTGTGGCAGCCGCCGCCTCGGTTCCTTCCTCGTTGACGTCAACGAAAGCCTCGTGGATCGCCTCAGAAATGAACAAATCTCCTGGTTTCCCGCCAATTCCAGACAAATCAGCGCCGCCAAAACTGAAAATCTTCGACATTCCCATTTGAATAAGCACGGGCTTCAGATCTAAGCGCATGTCGCTCAGCTTGAACTTAGGTAGGTACACGTTGACTGTCTGGTTCCACATTGTGGACAATGCATCATCCACAACTGATGCACTGGTCAGTGATCTTTCCAGATGACCAAGGTCATCAATTTGGTCTGGGAGGAAGATGACCATACTAGCGTCACCATGGTACGGTAGTTCCAAAATTTTGCACTTCAGCGAAGCACTGGTTCCATACGGGAAGCTTTGTTTCTGGAACATCATTGGCACGTTTACTTGATTCACGTTGGATGTGAAGAACGGTTGGGGACGGGTTTTTGACTCCGAAAACTTACTGGTCCAAGTTCCCTTAAAATATATAGCATTCACCAAAATTAGGATGAGCTGGGGGTTGATAAATGTATTTGGCAGAAGGTCGACTATCTTGTTATTTGTCTGCTGTTCTACCCAATTGTTGATGTACCTGGTTGTGGCGGAAGGTTGACTAAAGTCCTGTACATCTAGGGGAGCATCGTAGTACCGTCCGCTGTCACCAATGTACTTTTGATTGAAGTCATACCCTTCCCTTCCAAAGAGCCGATTGGCAATACGGAGGAGATATTTGTTACCTGGGTTGGTAAGTCTAGTGAGGAGGCGTTTGAAATTAACGTGAATAGAGGGAATATTGCTGTAACCCATCACCCTTTTCATCTCTGAGCTCGTATCGCCTTTAGCGCCGAGAAGAACCATGCTTAAAGTAGTCGTGATGCTGAACGGACTGAAGAAAATGTTACCGGACTCGGCCTTGAGATTCTGGAACATGTTTAGAGCAAAGTTGGTGTTACTGGTAACAATCTGTTGCTCCAGTGGGGTGACACCCTGCGTCTGTGTACCATGACCAAGTGTGTCAAAGGACCAGTGGCTTATAACCACCAGCAAATAGACGAGAAGAACCGTTGATCTAACCAATGGATGCATGATAGTGTGATCGTTTTGTCTGAAAAAGAACGTATATTAAACTTTAAGCTGTGTTTAAGTAGAAAATCTTCATTTTATTTTATATTGATGGTGCATTATGAAATCAAGACTGACAAATACATGTAAGCCCTGAAAACAACCCACGAACGATACATTCATATAAAAACCAGTCTAAAAAATTTCCCTTAAATCAATACAGTGATAAGAAAAGAGAGTAATAGTGGAAAAATAAATAGGAGAACTTTGAAGTGAAGTTGAGGAAAACAACATTATGTCATACACATGTTCAAAGGGTATGAAACAGGGCTTACCTTTTAATCACGGCGAGGACTTTAATTTACGCCAGGCACGAACGTAGCTTGGAAATATGAGCAGGGTCTGTTTAACGTGGCATGTTATATATATATGCAGGCTACTAGAATAAAACAGCGATGAAAGCTATTTCCTTCTAATTTGTTACCTGTCTGTCTATTCCATTTTCACAGAGGGAGTTTTGTTTTTAAACGCAAGTTTCGTTTACATCAGTTTTAAAATTGCTCCTTCTTGACGATGTTAAATCACACGCTTTTTTACAATACCACTCCACCTGTGCCTCAATCTTGTATAAAACAATTTTATAGGGATATAAGGTATTAGAAGTAAACTCTTAATTGCAATCCAGCCTATGCATATACATGCTTGTAATACAGCTCCATGTTGAGTATTTTCTGTATGCTGTCCATTATCTGATAAATGAGGGTTCAAAAGGGAAAATGTTATTACATTGCAGTATAGGTTTCTTTAAATAATTTAGTGAAAAATAAAAAAAGTTTCAAGTTATATCCGATGAGGACAGATCTTGGATGGATCATATACATGACGATCAGGGGTACAAATATGAGATTGTCAGGTCACCATCTCTCTCACAAACACACAAGCGGACAAGACCAGGCGCACGCATTGTCACTTAAGCTCTGGTTGAAGGACGCATCGTGCCAGGGTGTGCGTATATTTTTGCTAATAAATGAGGAAATAAGGTCGAAATGTTTTGAATAAAAGTCGTGATGAATGAGGTTAAAGTCACAGATCAAGGTTTTTTTTTGTCTTGAATAACATTTCAACTTTGCTTGTAATTGCCTTTTTAGAAATAAGTGCAATGCCACTCCTCATTTCGCGAGTTAAAGGAGTTGTTCTGGTCGTTATATTGGCTTAAGTTAAAGTTAAAAAAGAGTGTGACTGAAGAACATACACGTACAGAAATTCAGAATTTACGGATGAAAAGTAAATCCGTTGAATTTTAACACTAAAAGGTATTATAATTACATTAACTATAAAAAGTATGAATAGTCTAAAATCCTACAAGTGATGTCTTGTCAACATGTACTCTCATAAAGATTCCCTAGAATGCACGAGTTTATATTTGGGACAAAATAACATTGCTTTAAATTTGAAGTAACGTTTATCAAACATATTTTTGTAAAGTATTTTTTCAGCCACATTTGTTGTGGTCTTGGCTGATCCCCATTTAATCTTTTGTTCGGTTAGTCTTCAGTCAGCAGAGAATAACCGTACTCGCGCATTCACTTAAGGACGTACAGTTACTAGTACACGGATGGAAACATTAAAATGTGCATTTTACAATAAGTTAGGAAATCTGAAAAGATATAAAACCTATATCATGAGTACAATACTATTCTTGTCAAATTTTGCACACCATCATTTTATTTTTTGATAGATTTCAGATGTTAAAAACGTAATTCAGACAACAACGAGGAGTTAAGTGTTCATTTCGTGATTCTTTTTTGAATTCTTGCTTATTATGCAGCGGGGTTCATAACTCTGCCCACAAACAGAACGGTGCCCGATGACTTCTCGCGAATCAGGAAGATGAAGGGTCGATCGGCTCGGAAGTCAGGAACAACCGCTGACCCGTAACCCACGCCAATGGCCGTAGCAGCCGCCGCCTCGGTTCCTTCCTCGTTGACGTCAACGAAAGCCTCGTGGATCGCCTTGGAGACGAACAGATCTCCTGGGTTCCCGCCAATTCCTGACAAATCAGCTCCGCCTCGTGTGAACATCTTTGACATTCCCATTTGAATAAGAACGGGTTTTAGATCTAATTGAATGTCACTCAACTTGAACTTAGGAAGATACACGTTGACTGTCTGGTTCCTCAATGTGGACAGAGCATCATCCACAACCGATGCGCTGGTCAGGGATCTTTCCAGATGACCAAGGTCATCAATTTGGTCTGGGAGGAAGATGACCATGCTAGCGTCACCATGGTACGGTAATTCCAGAATTTTGCATTTCAGCAAAGCACTGGTTCCATACGGGAAGCTTTGTTGTTGAAACATCATTGGCACGTTCACCTGGTTCACGTTGGTTGTAAAGAACGGTTGGGGGCGGGTGTTTGACTCTAAAAACTTACTAGTCCAACTTCCCTTAAAATATATAGCATTCACCAGGACTAGGATGAGCTGGGGGTCGATGAAGTCGTTTGGCAGGAGGTCGACGATCTTGTTATTTGTCTGTTGTTCTACCCAATTGTTGATGTACCTGGTTGTGGCGGCAGGGCGGCTGAAATCCTGTAGATCGAGAGGAGCATCATAGTACCGTCCGCTGTCATCAATGTACTTTTGATTGAAGTTAAATCCTTCTTTTCCAAAGAGCCGATTGGCAATACGGAGGAGGTATTCTTTTCCTGGGTTTGTTAGTCTGGTGTTAAGGCGTTTGAAATCTTCATGAATAGAGGGAAGGTTACTGTAACCCATCACTCTTTTCATTTCTGAGCTGGTATCTCCTTTAGCACCGAGAAGGACCATGCTTAAAGCAGTCGTGATGCTGAACGGACTGAAGAAAATGTTTCCGGATTTGGCCTTGAGAATCTCGTAAAGCTTTAGCGCGAAGTTGGTGTTACTGGAAACGATCTGTTGTTCAGTTTGGGTGACAGCCTGACCAAGTGTGTCAAAGGACCAGTGGCTTATGACCACCAGCAAAGAGACGAGAAGAAACGCTAATCTGACCGAAGGATTCATCTTCACCCAATCAAAATTCTCTGAAATATAACACATTACTGTATAAGTGGTGTATAACCCGTTCATTCGTATGTTATTTTCACATTGAAGGTGCATTTATAAAGTCAAAACTGGCAAATACACACGTCAGCTTCTTTCAAATGCACATACATTAGACGATTTTACTAAAAAAAAAATATTATGGTCCTTCTATGTTTTGCATATCTCAATTTATGAGATGAGCATAAAAAGAAAACACGCTGGCACGTAAAATGAGAGAGAGATTTCATACACGAACATATAGCAATTCTACATGTACATGTATCTGGGCGAACTTCAACCCATACAAGTAGTTCCACAGAGCACACCAACAAGTCACATACGAATACATTGATATGATACCCCATTTAAAATTTCTCCTACATATAAAATAAAAATGAAAAAAAAGTAAATTAATTGGGCGATAATTAAAACAGAGTGCAAAACGGTAAAAGACGATCCTTTAATTCAGTAAAAGCTCAGAAAACAACATCAAGTCATACACACTTTTTAAGTGTATGAAGCAGGACTTACCTTTTAATCACGGCAAGAACTTACGTCAGCCACGTATGTAACTGGGAGATATTAGCAGGGACTGTTTAACGTTGCTTTTTATATATTCTGGTATATATACAGGCCTACTAAAAGCAGGATACAAAAATAAAACCTTTTTTCCTTATAATTTGTCACCTGTCTGCCAATTCCATTTTTTTTTTTTTTTTTTTTTTTTTTTTTTGCAATGGGAGTTTTTTTTTTTCACTGTCGGTTTCGTTAATACCGGTTTTAACTCTTACGTTTGTTTCTTGCCCATCTTAAATCACACCCTGTATTGCAGAGCACCTCCACATGTGATTCTGGTGTCATGGACGCTATTTTTGGAATACATGTATAAGGGGTAGATGCTTAATTGCATTCCAGCCTATGCATCTATATTTTTGTAATCCAGCTCGATGTTGAGTACTTTCTACATGCTGTCCATGTAACTCAACGATAAATGAGGGTTGAAAAGGGACAATGCATCAAAGTATATGTTTTCTTAAAGGGATAATAACTCTTCGTATGATATCTATATTTGACAATAAAAACATTGTGAACAACTCAAAGAAATATAATATATTCTGTTTTACCACAAAAAACGGCTTTTATTCTGATATCTGAGCTTGTCGTCAGATCACGTGACCTCCATTGATGGCTGTACTCGGTTATAATCTCTTAAGAGATTTTAACAAAAAACCAAACTTTTTAGAAAGAAAAACAGGAACTTTGAATGTAAAAAATGGATTCATTAACCATTGGTAAGTATGGGAAAATTGTTGTTTACTCCAGGAAAATTCATTTTTGGCCAAAACGAAGAGTTATTATCCCTTTAAATAAATGAGTGAAAATAAAAGTTTCAAGTTATAACCGATGAGAATAGATCTTGGATGGATCATAAACATGGCGGTCAGGAGTAAAAGTTTGAGGCAGTCACGTCACCATCTGTCTCACGTTCACATAAGCAGACAAGACCAGGCACGTTTTGTTACTTAGACTCTGCTTGAAGGATGAATCGTGTCAAGGTGTGCGTTAATACTTACAAATGAATGGGGAAATAAGGTTTTAAGGTTTTGAATAATAGATTAATTGTGGTAAATAAGATTGAAATAACGTGCACATGGGGATATCTCTTTTGACTTAAAAATTCAGCGATACTTTCTGTAATATCATATGAATTACAAATTGACTTTTCTCGCCTTTTTACGAATTGAGAGTAGTGCCCTAGGGAATTAAAAGAACACTCGTTTAAGCATAGGTCTTCGTTTCATTAAGCGGATTTTCAAATCAGGCATGGCTGTCATTCTTGTATCGTGCATTTCCATATATTCCCATTGTTGAAGGAATTACACCGTTAACGATATTAATTACGAGTTTCAGGGAGTTCCCTGGAAGCTACGCGATCGCCTACATATCCCATATAATGATCTTAATAATACGTAGAACGCGGAGACTTTTGAAGAGATGTAAATGCGTATGGGGTTTAGTTTCACTCGTTTCCTACGAATTGTGATTTAAATGGAGTGCTGTCGTTGTGACGAGAATGGCAGGGCGCTAGGAACCGCGGTCCGCTTCCATTAACTTTGAACAGGTGATATTCGTCCCAAATACTAACGTTAACCCAATACTCCAACTTACACTAACCCTTAAACCAGTACTTATCATATGGTACCCTCAAGTTCCGTTTCAAGGACTACGATGTATCGGGGTACCATTCCTGTCCCAAAAGTGACAAAGCTTAATTACTAGTTAGGATATAATTTTGTGTCACTGTATTTTATTTCTATGTACCTGCTATCCATGGGAATAGGGTCTATTTTGCCAAATTCTTATCATTATCTTATTTTTGTTATTCTATTATTTATTTATTTATTTATTTATTTATTTATTTATTTATTTATTTATTTTTTGGCAGGTATTTGTCAATGGGGTGGTTTCTGTCCTAAAGTGTAGAGTTTGTCTTATCTTGATTTTAATTGCCACCTGAGGGAGTGCTATGCTATTTTTGACTTGTTCCTTAGAAAATGTTCCTCCAATTGTGTAAAAAAATCAATGCATTTGCATAGGTGATTTGGTCAAAAGTTTATAATAAAATACCGGTGCATTGTAATTAATACATTTTCATAAATAAGGGAAGATTATTTTATTTTTAAATTGTTGAATTTATTTTGTTGTATTAATATAAAATGCGTTGCTATTATCGGAACCAAGCGTAAAACCCCAATTGCAAGCTAGCTGGATGCTGCGCGTTTTTGCAGAGAAACATAAAGTCAAACGTGTCGGAGGCATGCAAAGGGATGTGACAGTTGAAAAGGAAGACACAAGGGGATCTGCCCTGACTGGAGTCTTGAGGAGAGGTGCTTGCTACATTGATGATCGTTGGTAATACCGCGACAATTCAAGTGTAACTTTACAAGTTGCAACTCTAGTGCCACCAAGTCTGAATTGAAACTAGAAA
The DNA here is from genome assembly GCF_051362555.1 of Lingula anatina. Taxonomy (NCBI): domain Eukaryota; kingdom Metazoa; phylum Brachiopoda; class Lingulata; order Lingulida; family Lingulidae; genus Lingula; species Lingula anatina. The sequence goes on from NC_141776.1 coordinate 6,021,330, forward strand.
TAGAGCAGTGTCAGTAAGCGTGTGACATCGCTAAAGAAGCAAAAACAAGGATACAGGGCCAAAATATTGTTTGTCTTACTTCCTACAACTGGTGCAAATCTATGTTTGAGCTGCATAGTTGAAAATGAGGCGTGTTATCAGAAACGGTTTGTCAGCATATCCCAGAGTCCAAAAAGAGAAGGCAGAGAATAATAACTCTTAAAATGTGAATCCTAGTCACTGAAGACATAGTCACGGATTGCTTATCATTTAGTATCGCAAAATGTTTGTTCTGAAACTGAAGTCATTACTGCCTATTGTGAATGGAAAGAATTAATTCAAAGGAGGAAATTAATGTATTAACTATGCAAGAAGCACTCGGAGGATATCAATTGATGGCTAGTTCAAAACAATTCCAGCACTTCATAGTAATACTTATCATAACTATACTGATTTGTCTGTACTATGAGACACGTTTACACACATTTAAACTGGATCGTGGTCCACCAGCACCAATATACGTGCCACAGAAGACTATATCCATTAACTTCTGGGCTCGGTTGGGTAACCAGATGTTCCAGTTTGCTTCTTTACTCGGGATAGCTGCCAGGAATAACCTCACTGCTGTGATACCCTATAACCCCGAGATGGAGCGAATATTTAAAATCAGCACCCCCAGCACAAAAAACCTCCAAAATACCCTGGGGATGTATCTGACTGTGACGCAGTTTTATGGGCGCTGTTGTTACTACGACATTCTCACTGAGACACTGGACCCCAGGTATAACTATCTACTTTACGGTTACTTTCAGTCGTGGAAGTATTTTAAAAATGTCAATGACATTGTGAGACAAGAGTTCCAGTTTAGGGAGGAGATCTTAAATGAAGCTAAAAAGTTTCATCGTGATGTCAGTAACAAGTTTCAGTGTCATGAGAATAATTCATGTACTTTTGTCGGAATTCATATTAGAAGAGGCGATATCTCTGATTATGATGTATATAAAAAAGCTGGATATACCACCCCCAGTGAACAATACTTCAAAACAGCTATGAATTTCTTTAAAAGAAAACATAAAAACAAAGTGGTCTTTATCGTATGCAGTGACAGCAGTAAAGGATGGCAGAAAAAGCTGACATCAAGTGACGTTGTTTTCTCTCACGCCAAGGACCAAGGAGTGGATCTCGCTATTTTATCTCTGTGTCAACATATGATCATAAGTACGGGGACATATGGTTGGTGGGCTGCATTTCTGACAGGGGGCACCACCATCTACTACCGTGATTGGCCAAAAGCTGGGTCCTGGCTTTACGACCAAGTTTTTAAGGAGGACTACTTTGTGCGTGGTTGGATACCTATGAAGTGATGATTAATGCAGGGGTCACCCAAGCACAATACATTTGAGCTGAATTTGCTGTTTTTATAACTGTGGTAAATTGATAAAAATGAAGGAATGGATACACGGATAGAAAATATTAATTAGAAAACCCAAAATGCATTTTGAAAACTAGCCAAAGTCATTTTTAGTAGTTGTCAAAAATGTAAAGAGTCAAGATTTGGTGCTTCTAATTATTATTACTAATATCCCAAGTTATATAAAGTGAGATTCATTTCTGTAACTCAAATGACTAAATTACTGATTTATGAAATAGTTGCCCGGGGTTATGTTTAAAATTGTTCTAAAACCACAGTAGACGGGTGCTTATAAGCAAATTGCTTTACTGAATAACCACATATTTCCTGTAACTATCAGGAACAAAATTTTGGGTATCTGTTACACATAACTATATAGGCAAAAAATTCTTCCAACAGAAATTAGTTATGGAATTTTCAGATATCTTGTAAAAAGATAGCAGAAGGTATACAGATATTAAACTGAATTTATCTGCTAGTAGGTATTTAACACAATCTACTCACAAGTGAATTTCTAATTTCACTTATGTATATATTTTGTCTGTTGAAGGCCAATAAACAGAAATATTTTATCCTTATGCTTTCTTTTCTTATGTTTATACAGCATGTACGTGTAGTACTTCAAATGTATGATAAATGCTAAACATTGTACACTTTTGTGAATGAAAGTGCAGATTTGTAATCAAAATTCTTCAAATGTATCATTTGGCTTTACAAAAAAGTCTTAAACATGATATTTGCCCTTGCATCATCAGATAGAAAATGTCTTTTTAGATAAATACACAGTTTTTCCTTGTGTTTTTATTTAAAGGTCACTTAGGCATCTGAGTAAAGCGGGTTCTCTATATGAACGCTGGAATCCATCTTAGTGTCCATGTGGTCATTCTGGAAACCCACTGATATGTTCTTGTCTCCTGGCTTGCCCGTATTCTGACGTTGACGTCTGAAATTTAAACCATCGTAAACAAAAATAATCTGCATCTTTTTGTACACATCAGAGTTCTGGAAGTGTAGTTACCTATTGGAAGGCTAACATCATTTCTAGGTACAAGCGCTGAGGTGTGGAATATATATTTTTTCCCAGTGGTGCACATCGTAAGACAGTAGCTTTATTTCTTTTGTATGTATGTGTAAAACACGAAAAATGCATTTTTACTTCAAAGTGCGAGGTTTTAAGTAAGACATGCCATGTCGCAATACCAACATTTTTTCTATTTAATTTTTGTATTGCGTGTGAAAATGTGAGGTGCATAAGTGGGTAACCGAAACGTTTATTTTTAGCTTTGGCGTCAGTTTATTTTAATTTTTTTTTCATTATAATTGTTTTGAAATGTTTTGAATACCTTCACTTCTAAGCGAAAAATTGCGTTTATGCATCGGTTTGCGTCCCATAAAGCGGATTTTCAAGCGACGCAGTGCCGTCATTGTAAACTATGTTCAGTTCCATATTTCCGTTGTTGGAGGATTTTCCGTTTACGAGATTACGAGTGTCAGGGGGTTTGATGGCACGTGATCGCCTGGAAATAGCCCATTAAAGATGATGAGTTAAGTTTTTTTTTGTTGTTATTAGCGCATCACACATTGTGTTTCAGGGATCATTTCAAAATTTTTAACCAGATAAAAAGGTACCCTGCTTGAATTATGCGAGGAATTAAAAAAAAAAAAATTGCAAAAAGACGCCAAAGGTATATGTGCACATTCTATTTTCCAAAACATAATTTATTTTTCATTAACTGTTCTGACGCGCTTGTCCAAAATGAGAAGACTGCTGAAAATGCTATTCATGGTAAGGCAAAATAACATCCTTTATTACCATATTAGCTGATCGCTCCTCCCAAAAGACTTTTAAGGCGTCAATAGTAAATTTAGTGAAAAAGTGCTAGCTGTACAAGTTTGTGGAAATGTTGAAAAAAATCAGTGTTGAGAATCAAGTTTAGTTTTTTTAAACTTTTAGTAATCTTTTAAAGAAAATACACTTTTTGTCGTGCTACTGTTTTTAATTGCTCTGTTGCTTTCAATCTATCGTTTCGAGTGACAAACGAGAGACCTTAGAAGAGATGTAAAAAGCAGAAAGGACTCACCTTACGATAAAAATAAGAGCAATCGCCACTACCACAATGGCCACCAACCCGCCAGCAGCGCCACCTGCCGCCACAGCCACATTGCCTGGAAAATAATAGTCTTTACTATTCTATATAGCATACACAAAACAAAGGCAAATACTCATTTGCCGACTAGCCCGGCCGATAAGAGAAGGGAGTCGGTTTTATTTCTTTCAATTGGAATTCATTAACAAATAATACAATACGTTGTGTGTAATATATATTTGTGCTTTGTTGTACTAATATATATATATATATATATATATTTTTTTTTTTAATATACCATTTGAGTATCAAACTCAAATAATGTCATATTGAATGTACTTAATCTTCTACCGATAAATTAACTTTGAACTCCGTTATCATTACTATTATTATACATTTCCCAAAAACTGTGCGTAAAACAGATCTCCTTAAGAATAACATGCCGCTCAGTAAAAACCATAGATAAAACTGTGCATGCGAAACAGTAAAGTCACTATGGAAAACTGTGTCTGTAGCTGCGATGCTAACTTATGCGAATCATCGCCCTATAAAATATAGATGCATGATATTCAGAGATCTAGAGTGACAGACCTCACTCTGAATTCACAAACCCAAATAAATATTTATAAAATAAATTTTTTAGTGTGTCCTAACTGCTAAGCTGTCGGGCTAGAACTGAAGTGCTACTGCAAAGTACACCTAATAGTCACACCTGTGACTACTACTCAGCACTGTCACATGCTTGTGACGTAACACAAAGACAATCATTTTTCACTATACGCTGTACCGTGAAAAATATTCAAACATAATACGTCTGTCGCAGCTCATCTAACACAATTACTGAGCACATCTAACGCAGTGGTTCCCTTCAGGTGTCAGAATTTGGGATCTCTCTCTCTCTCATTCTTTCTTTGTCACAGCAAACAAAATGGAATCGAATTAATGAATAAGGTTAACACGACCTACAGTGTATATTTCCCTACCCCCACAAAAAAGAAAAAAAAACTTTAATTAAAGGACAACCTTCCTTCTAGTAAATACTGCTGGTGCCAGATCTTTGGTCATCTGCATCGACTGATTCTGATCATGTGAAACTGAGAGAATGTTAAACCAACCCATACGTAGCATTAACAAAATCCGAGTCGCCTACAAACTTTTTGTTTCACCGGTTCCTGTTTTCGTCTTCATTTAAATATACAAGTATGCAAATGCATTGATATAGCAAATACAATTATAAAAGCGCCTAACAGGTAAACCTACAAATCCAAGCTGCACCATTATTTTTGCCATAGATTCGAAATACAGCATAAAATTAACATCCATGTATGGATAAGGATTTCTTCTGCTGCAAATGGTTTGACAAGATCAAACTCATCATACCTGACCCATCTCCTCCGCTGTTCCCCTTCAGCCGATCACTCCCATTGATTTCATTGGGGGCAGAACTTGTGGGTGCCCTATTCCTGGTAGGTCCGGTAGAAATTGTTGAGCCCGGGTTTGGGATGGGTTTTGTGCTGGTTGTGGGTTTATCTGTAGATTTTACTGTAGTTGTTGTTGTTGTGGGTGTGGGGGGTGTGGGTGTTATTCCAGGCTTAGTGGACTTGGCAGGAGTTGGACTGGTAGTGCCTGAAGAATACAGAATTGTAGTTGTAGTTTCAATTGTTTGTTTGGTTGTGGGTTTTGTCGTGGGTTTTGTTGTAGATGTTGTTGTGGTTGTTGTTGTGGCTGTAGACTTTGTCGTAGGTTTAGTGGTTGTCGTGGATTTCGGCGTTGGTTTAGTTGTAGGTTTGGTTGTCGTTGTGGGTTTCGTAGTTGGTGTAGTTGTAGGTTTGGTTGTAGGTTTACTGGTTGTCGTTGTGGGTTTCGTAGTTGGTTTAGTTGTAGGTTTTGTTGTAGGTTTACTGGTTGTCGTTGCCGTGGATTTTGTCAATGGTTTAGATGTAGGTGTATTTGTAGGTCTTGTTGTAGGTCTAGTTGTAAATATTGTTGTGGGTTTGGTTGTAGACTTTATCGTAGGTTTAGTGGTTGTCGTTGTATGTCGAGCAGTAGGCGTTGCTGTTGGCATTGTGGTCGGTTTTGTCGTTGGTTTAACTGTAGGTTTAGTTGTTGGCTTTGTTGTTGATTTAGTTGTAGGCTTAGTTGTAGCTTTTGTTGTTTGTTGGGTTGTTGGTGTTGTCGTTGGTTTAGAAGTAGACGTAGGTTTTGTCGTAGGTTTAGTCGTTTGCTTAGGTGCAGATGAGGTAGTTGGTGCAGCTGTTGTTGAAGTTTTACTTGTACTTCTTGAATTTGTAGTTGTGTCAGAACTGTTAAAACCTGAAGAAAAATAGGTTCCAGTAACCGCATTGTGCACAGATGCGTTATAAATTTAATGATGTTGTTCAGCTTAAAATAGTAATCAGAAACAGACACGACTTCTACCAAGCGACGAATTTTCTGTAATGATACCGCTGCGCGCTACATGAACTCGTTTCAGTAAGATAGTTAAATTAAACAAAAATTGTTGACTATGTACATATGTACATATCCTAAGATTAAATAAGATAAGATAATATACCAATTAAAATTTCACATATAACGGAAATTGGACTCCAATTTCACAATACAATTTAATTCAACCCTGTGAGTCTGGTGATGGGATATTGTTTCCAATCATTCATTACCGCAATTAAATTTAATGATTTCAACCAATTGCTATAATATACATGGCGTTTAAAGTACCTGTGAAAATAGATAAATATAAAGCTTACCTATCGTCGTGGTGGGCTTGGTCACTGTAGATTGTGTGCTCGTAGACAGCGTGGTGGCCTTGGTGGTAGGCTTTGGGTCTAGGGTGGGTTTAAATGTAGCTACAAAAGAGAAAATTCACGAGGTATATCAAGGGGAGCGCACACTATATGAAGGCGGGATTAGGCTCTCAATTCCATTTGCTTAACTGACATCCTACTTTGAGACGGACACCAAAACTGTTTAATGTAATAAGGACTCGAGAGTTTCGTTTGTTTTCAAGGTGGAAAGGCAAACATTTAGACAAGTTGATAGTGGATTTTTTTTAAGCAATTAAAACGTCCAGTCGATTGGCTACATCTTAAAATGTGTACCGAACAAATCTGAATACAGCTAGGCTGAATGTGACAGTGTATTTAAATATGGGCGTTGCTGGTATACTTGAATAAACTTTAAGCAGGGGTTGCTATCGCAATACGGCAAATTTCACGGAACTCAATAATGCTTCATATTTGCCCCATGTAAAGAATCTGGACATCGGGCTACCAGCAGCTGGCCTACTGCCAGTCTAACTTAGTCGTGGTGAGAACATGTGTCGTGGTGAGAACGTGTCTTTTAAGGAATACGGCCTACCTGGGTCGTCCGGGCATTCTCCCAGTGCCAACTTAATGTCGTCTATAGCGTAATCGCTGTACTGACTGCCACTTGTTAGTTTGACCTCAAAGGTCAAGGCCACAAGTTCACCGGTCACGTTCACACGTGCACGCTGCCACTGCTGCAAACCTGAGCCTGTGTCAAGAAACACATTACTGGTACATTATAGTGGGTATTCTTTATATGCAAAATAAACAAAGATACTCTTTTTTAACTCTTTTATGTTTTATGACCTCCAAATTGGTCTGGTAGAAATAAATGGAGTTGTAGTTGACAATGCCTCAGTCGTGGATCTAAAATGTAAATATACTGGGTAACATATTGTTCCAGAAATGATGTAAAACATCGCATCGCACATGTACATGTACATCATCATTGGTTTGTTCACGTATTACGATAACCGAAGTCACCCCCTTGAAACTCTGCAAACGCTGCAAGTATGCACTTACGGTGACAGCGTCCCCACTTAATGGCGTTAGCGTCTGTCCCACACCATGGTTCGTCATTACCAAAGTTAAGGTAGGTGGTACAGCTGTACTCGTCCGTAAACCCAGGATTGTACGGGAATACGCAAGGTGCCCCTTCTGCCGTGCCCTCATAGGTCTGCTTGGTGGAGACTAAATAAAGGGATTGATTTTCCGTAATTTTTCAAGACTGGGGAGGACAAATTCAACTTTCTAGGGAAGACCTCTTAATTAAAACAATGCTGAAACTGCAACTGGGCGATTTGACAAACATGCAAAGTTTAGCTTCATTCGTTGAGTTCTACAAATTTTCCTGGTGACAGGTCAATTTAAATTAAAATTGTCAGTAGGCAATTTCGACATACAAATATTTCATTTGCGTCATATTTTGCTAAAAGGGGACCATAATTCCTGCAGTCACCACTCACCCTCTCCCTGCGTCTCCCACAGCGTCCAGGACACAGTGCTGGCGTTCTTAGCCAGCACCCTGAGTATCCCCACGTCGATACCGTACTGGAAGTACCAGAACTCCAGGCACTTGTTCTCCCTGTTTGTGATCGGGGGTAAGAAAATACGGGCGTCGTCGCCCTTCCCGGCCCGTGTGGACTCCACGTAGAAGTAATAACCTGGGGGTAAGGACATGACAAAGTTGTTACTATAAGTCAAATAAATATGCTTACTTAGAGGCGTGTATAGCAGAAACATGATCGAACGACAGTAAAAATAAAATATTAGTAAAGCACAGGTGAAAACACTAGCCTTGATTAGTATAGAGAAGGGTTAGTCGGAGCAATGGGTTTAGCATATGGGATAATGGGACGAATGTCACCTTTACACAGCAATGGGGAAAGGTCTACGGTTCCTAGCGGACTGCCATTCCTGTCACACCTATGTGCATTGGAGGCAAGTACGTTTACATGTTTATAAAATATATTTTGTTCACGTCCTACTCGTAGCCTACTGGTACATGCGTCTTGGAACCGTCAATATACCGTCAGAGTATTAGTAAACTGTACAGAAATTTGCACATCATTATTTAAAAGTCTTTAGTTCATGTTATCCCTACCTCCATTTCCAGTGTGATCCCCTTTAACGGGACCCGTATATTTGGTCGGTGCCCTCCCCCGCCACCGCTTCCAGTTTAGTGTATCCGAGGGATCTTGAAAGAGGCCACAGTCTGTGGAGTCGAATTCGCAGTTAAACAACAGGCTGTTGCCTTGAAAGGTTGCCACCCCTGGGTTGACTAAGGTATTGGCAGGGGGTACAGTGGCGGAACCCGTTGGTGGTGGGGGTAGAGTAGTGGTTGTTGGAATAGCAGCTGTGTCATTAATGCAAGGTCCTACTGAACCTGAAGCTTTTAGAAAAAAAGGCAAAATTTAATGTTATATATGCAACTTTTACGTTACTCAGCGTGGGGTCACATATCAGGATGCCGCTTTTCATATTGATAATAATATATCTACTAAAAGGATAACAAACGTCAGTCTTTAATGCAGAAAACAATGTATACGTACTGTACCCAGTATAACAGAATCAAGCGTTTCTAAATATTCCAATTTCAAGAGCCTTTTTTCCTAATCTTAGCAGTCCTTAAATGATTAATTTATGAAATTCATATTATTATCCAAATATTAATGGAGGAAAAATATAAAGATTCGATGTGCTAAGACTGAAAAAAAAAAATAATAACACAAAGTTCATTGTCCGTATATGATATGAATAATGAAAATTAAGTACACCAAACATCTCGACACTCACGCTGTGCCACACAAGGCCCCTTTACCACTGTGATGTCATCAATGGCAATATCCGCGAAGTAACCGTTGCCCATGACGCCCTCAAACATAATCTCGTACCTGCCGCACGGGAGGGTTGCATTGGCCCTATACCAAGCGTTACCCTGTTCGCCTTAAATGGAGATAAATCGCCGGACGTAAACAGAGATGATCACTTAAATCAAAGCGCACTTATCTTTTATATTTTTGTTCCTTTAAGTAACTGCATGTAAAGATACATAGCACAATAAAATCGCAAAAATACAAGCTAGGAATTTGCTATAAAATGGTAAAAAGTCAAGTTAAAAAGTAAAACATTTTCAAAAATAAATAAATTAATTAATAAAAATTAAAAAATAAACTAAGTGATTACCCTAATGAAAAAAAGTAATATACAGGGTATTTTATACTACAACAGTTCATTTTACAAATTACATTATAAAATCCACGGCAAAATCCGTAGTTTGTCTTACCGCTAAGAGACCACATCTGCACCGTAGCGCCATCTATGTGAAGGTAGACATTGAGGCGGCCGATATCCTTCCCGTACATGTGGTAGAAGAAGTTGAGGCAGCGCTGCTGCGGCGAGAACGAGAATTCTGGAGAGTAGAGACGGGCAACCTCGTTTGGCTTACGTGGATACGAGGCCTCTATGTGTGCGTACTTGCCTCGCCCTGGAAAAAAGAACTTTATAGAGGCTCATTTTGCTCGCCATCTCCTAAAATACAAATTAAAGATCCTGCTGTGTTGATTTATGAAATATTTCCACCGACCAGGATCTTTAAATCGGGTGAATGAAATGTCACATTTTATTACAACTTAGGTCTGCTTAATCGTGTCCTTTTCTTTAGCACCTAAAGTTGCAGTAACAATGGCTGTGGTAGTATCCCCGTGGTAATACATCCAGAATTATTAGTCTTGAAGTGCAATGCCAAAATGATAGCTTAAATACGGAGGTCAAAAGAACCTACATGACCCTTGGGTGTGGTCACTGGAGGGTCCGGTGCGGTCAGTCTGGGTCTTGCCTGACCCTATCCTCCAGTCAAAATCATCGTTAGTTTTGTCATCTTTAAAGCCGCAGTTGTCATCGTCAAACGTGCAATCAAACTCAATGTCTGAGGCTGAAAGAATTAATAAAGTGTTAGGCGTCTCAAAAGAAAGACAAGAAAATCTGTCCACATTACGGTTGTGTATTATTAGTCTCTTCATTAAATATTTTTTATATTAAGTTAAATAAGTTCAAAGAAAAGATGACACAATTTACTTGTTTCTTTTTTAAGGATTAACAAACGTTGTTAAGGTTAATGAAACATTTATATTACAAGATACAGAAACACAGGGCAATTGTGTTAGGTGTGATAACACAGATCAACTAACACAATACCTGAAGACGGGGTCGGTGCTGGAGGAGCAGGTTCCAGAGTAGGACGAACTGGCGCTGTAATAAAGGCATATTACCTATGGTATCAGCTGTTCGATTGTGTGACTCATGTTGTTATTTTGTATCATTTTTGTGTATGGAATCATTATTATAATATTATATAAAATTAAAAATACGCACTGGCATAAACTAGAATACCGTTATTTTATACAATAAAGTTAAGAATATTAAAAGCGGAATAACATAGCTGATAAGCTTATTTCCTGAAAGCATAGGTTTAAACTCATATATATATATATATATATATATATATATATATATATATATATATATATATATATATAGTCGATATACGTGCACAAACTGTTTAACTTCGTCACGCTTCTGTCCCTCTACTCCCTTCTCAATTAACTTACTTACTTGGGATATCGGGACATTTCCCAAGCCCTATCTTGATATCATCTATAGCATAATCACTGTAGAAGCTGTTACTTGTCATCACAGTCTCAATACTTATGGTGAGCACGTCTCCGGCAATATTCACCAGGGCCCGCTGCCATTGTTTGACCCCAGAACCTGAGACAGAAAATATAAATTCAAAATTTCTAAGATTGGAAGCTTATGCAAACACCAGAGTTCTTTACTGAATATAAGGGCCTATCCGGATCTTCAAAGGCTCGAAATATAATTCAAAGAGCAAAATGGCAATTGACGCAAATTAAAATTGTGAAACAAAGAACCACGTATATTTTTTCAAAACAATTAAACAAAGGTTCTTCGCAAAATAAAAAGTACCTCTATTGGACTAATGCTTAGCACTTACATACGTAAGTATATTAAATGTGGATAAGAGTACTCACGGTAACATTTCCCCCACTTGTTTGCAGTTTTGTCCGTGCCACACCACGGCTCGTCGTTGCCAAAGTTTAGAAAGCTCGTGCAAGTGGAGAAGGTGGAAAAGTAGTTCTTCGTGAAGGGGAAGACACACGGCGCTCCACCTGCAGTTCCGCCATACGTGCTCCCTGTGGTGACTGTAAGTAGAAAAGAGCACGTGCAACATGTGTCGTGAAACATGTTCGACATATATCTCAAAATAGTCACCAAAAACTATTCTTTAACTGTAAAAGCATAATTACAAAACATTTTTTTCTAATTCATTACAATGAAAGCCACAAAAGAAACCACTCGACAAATAAAAGATAAATAAACAAGCCAACCTTAACATATCTGGAGTGAAAATATAGAATGATAACAAAAAAAAGTAATAATAAAATAAAATAAATAATAATAATAATAATAATAATAATAATAATAATAAAAGTAATAATCGTTATTTTGTCTAAAAACACCCTACCGATCAACATGAAAATACTATCAGAAAGAACACACCAACCTTCGCCCTGTACTTCCCATAACGTGGAGTGAGTGGCTGTCTGCAGACTGTAAGCCCCTACATTCAGTTTTCCCATGTCTATACCATACTGGTAGTAGTAGAACTCTAGGCATTTGTCGTCAGTGTTATTTAGAGTTGGTAACAAGAGCCTGGCAACGTCTCCCGTTTTCCTTCCGCTGGATCGTGAGTAAATGTAGTAACCTACAAATAGTGATGAAAAGCGTAGATATTTTGTTGTGGCACTGTTCCTAAAATAATTCTTCGTATTAGAGTAAATGTAATCCAGTCAACTTCCACGGTTACATAGGATTACGGCCGCCATAATTTTAAATCACGCGGAAGAAAATTAAAAGAAAATTTACTCGATGATCTGTTTGGCTTTAATTGCTCTAATTGTATTCAGTATTGCGTTAGATGTGACTATGTCAGAGAACTGCATTGTGCTAGATGTGACCAAGTCTAAATGCTGCATTGTGTCAGGTGTGACAGTACTTTTGCTTATTGGCCATAATGGCATTATCGTGCATTAGATAAGACAAAATGAAAATGGCTGCATAGCATTTAATATGACAGGGCACGTCTTATTTCAGACATGGAAAAAAATAGGCATACCGTTGTTTCCAGAGTGGTCTCCGTTCGCTGGGCCAGAAAACGTGCTAGATGCTCTCCCCCTTCTCCTAGCCCAGTCTAGCTGGTCTGACTTATCCTGGATCATACCGCAGAAATTGCTATCGAACTGGCAGATAAAGACTAGTGTGTTGCTCTGGAAGTTGGCGATCCCAGGGTTGACCAGGCGTGATTTGGGGGGTATGGTTGCCCCCGGTCCCGTGGGGAGAGGGGGGAGGGTGGTGGTGGTCGGAAAAGCCGCGGTGTCGTTTATACATGGACCGGCAGTTGCTGCAGCTGAAGGTTGACACGAGTGTTTTTTTTTTTTCTATAAATTCTTTTATTCATGGCTAATAATGTTTGTAAATTGTTGGTACTGTTAGACAAGGTATATTTCACACAAAAAAAAAAAATCTTTAACAAAAATCCGTACCAATTTTCGGGAATTAAAACGGATTATCGTTATCATCCATCTACTTTATACACAATTAATTGACAAACAATTGATAACTAAAAAGGTACTATACTGTGACGACACAATTTTAAAAAATCTCTTGAGATGAATAACACTTACCGTCCAAATCACATGCAGTATCGTAGACAACAATATCATCTATGGCAATGTCCGATCTAGGACCGTCTCCAACCACGCCTTCAAACATGATGTTGTATCTGCCGCATGGGAGGGAGGCGTTTGCACGTAACCACATATTACCCTGGTCACCTGATCAGCATGAAATGATGACGTGTCCAAATGTACAGTGACGGCAGAAAACAGGTATCTTTCTGTTCTCTGAACTGATTTTAACGCCCATTAAAAAAGATGTCTCTAGACAGAACGGTGACTTATACTTTATTTAATTTAGAGTTAGACACAATTAAATCAGCAATCAAATGTTAGTTTTATAATTCATTGTTCATTTGCATGAAAACTTAAGCCACATTGAAAACGGTCTTAACAAATCATTATACAGTAGCTATATTCGCTTGATTGCAACCTCTAAAGCTTCAGCCCTTTGTAAGCAGTCGATATGGTAACAAGTGGGAGAGATTTCAAAGGGTTGAACGTGTTGCATTCAAACGGCAACCTCCCGAAGGTTGAATTGGCTTTTACCATTTTTCTGAAACTTTTTAAACGCGGCTTTAGAGTCGAGATAAGATCCCTGCTCTGCTACATGTAGCTTACCAGCCATAGTCCAGATCATCATCTTGGCCCCGTCCACGTGGAGATATACGTTCAGTCTGCCCATGTCCAGGCCGTACATGTGGTAGTAGAAATTGAGGCATCTTGGGCGGGAGCTGAACGGGAATTCCTTGGAGTAGAGATGAGCGAAGTGGCCTTCCTTGCGCGGGGTGGAGGCTTCTATATGAGCGTACCTCCCGTTACCTGAGAAGAGGTGCATATTGATATTTTAGTATAAAGAGAAGACAGTAAAGTATATTCATGATAAAGCGCTTGTTAAGTATTACAAATTGCCGAACTTACTCAATTTCCAGCAACATGCGATATCTTCACATCAACAGAGTTCGGTCTTACATATTTATAACAATGCTAGTTCTAGGCGCTTTTCAGTCATTATTATTTCTGATAAAATTACATCAGTGGTGAACAGTATACAGGCTACATGTACCATTTCAAAAGCAACACTGTTCTTCTTTCCATTTAGTTCGGAAGGTAATTCACGAGTTTAAATACATGCCTAGGTCACTTATCATTTATGAAGTGCAAGGTAAACAATCTAATCTTCAAACAATTGATACTCTTAACTAACACTCTCTTCTCTCAAGTATTAATTTAATCTTCTATGTACACACATCAGCTGATGTCGTAGATAATCTCAAGTAGGTGATCGCGATACGTTCTCTACGGGCTAAAGGCCCGCCAGATCACGAGGTCAAGTGATACAATGGGCACTCGAACAGTAATGTCAACTGATATGTAATGACCACATTAAATACGCGAGTGCAGAGATCAAATTGATAGACAACGTCAACCAGCTCCTCTGGGATGTCCATATTGTGTCCCAAAACACAATGAGAATATTCTATGAGACCATTCTAACAGATATTTAGATCGATCTATCCCCTGGGGAGTCTCGCTAGATTGCTGTCAGCTTCACCGGCTTAAATGCCTACTAAAAGCTATAAGGGGGTAATAAACTTTTGTGCGCGCTCGGCTCCCGGAAGCTGACAGCAATTTAGCGTGTACCCCCAGGGAGTTAGGCCGATCCAGATAGATCGATCTAAATTTGTTGGAACCCAGTCTATGATTTCACATACGACTAAACTTAGGACGATATAAGCCTTAAAGTTACTAATTCAGTTACTTAACATAGACTTCATATTCTAAACTCGCTCTTCGTCTTGTAATTTAAACCTCTTTGTCCTTGTAAATATTAATAATAATGATAATAATAATAATAATAATAAAACGTCAAATGGCAAGTTAACGGCATCGCTTATATTGTTTAATAATGTGCTAAATCATTTACTCAGTGGCATCAGTTTGATCTGTATACTTATCCATCTATCAATTGAACTATTCAAATAATAAACATAATCATAATCTAGAAGACTTTTATTGGAGCCTTCACAAGAAGGACAGGAATCATTATGTGCGCAAGCAAACGCGCCTATGACGAGGCTTATAGTGCAAATTTACATGTTTAACAGTACGTACGGTTGCCGAGGGTGTGGTCAGCAGAGGGTCCCGTGTAGGGCGTCTGCGTGGGCCCTTGGCCTATCCTCCAGTCAAAGATATCGTCAACACGATCATCTTTAAAATCACAGGTGTCTTTGTCAAAGGTACACTCGAACTCGACATCCGCAACCGCTGTAGTATAAGATGGTGATATTGAAATTTGATGTAGTATGTAATAGTCGAAGAATTTGATATTTCGAAACGTAATTGTGATTAAGTGTGCTGACTTTGTATAAAGACCGATTCAGTTGTCTTAAATAATGGCTGTTAAAGTTATATACATGGATTGATATTTCGTTGTTTAGAAGTATGGTTACAAAAGAAAGGTATTTTTAAATTCTTCAAGCTCCAAAGCTCCACGTTGAATCATTACTGAGCTCAGTATTAAATTATGATATAATAAAATATTATGATAAAACATATAATTCCCAAATAACACACAAAAAGGTTTTTATTAGATAAAATGCATGTCCACTGAGTATGCCAAATTGTTGGGGCAATAGAGGTATTGAAAGAATTAATGGTTGAGAGGAAAATGAAACAATACTCGAATCTCAAATCAAAGTTAGCTATTCATTTAGCCTTCAGTATGTCTACTAGTTGAATTTTTTGTGGAACGTCATGACTCATGTGAATTTAATTCTAAAAAGAGGACTTATTTCATTATGAAACAAAATATACATGAATTATAGACGCTCATTTTCAGAGATAATCTTACCTATGCTCAAAGAAGCCAGGAAAATAACTAATGATTTAGTGTCCATTTCTTTTACAATAGTTTCCCGTCTCTGTTTCGCCCAGCGTGGCTCTCAATGTGAGAAAGGAGGGTCCAGAAAGTGACACTTATAAGCAGTAACATTACGTAACCCCATTGTCTTGATAACGTGACGCACGTGTTACGTTGCCCGGATGTAATCCTTGTATAATTGAAGTACAACGACCATCCATTCTTGATTTGTCCCTAAATCTTATCGTGTTCAGTAGATATGAGTTGTCGTAAACCACCCAGACAATACAGCAGTCATTTTTATTTCGTTGCCATGTTGATTCTCATCTCCAAGACCATTTTTACAGTTAAGACAAACCAAGGGAAATTTTGTAGACATATTAAAAGGTACATGTATTCTATACTGGGGTTTCCCTACAAAATGAAATGTCCTCTAGAGAAAAAAGGGAAAGGTTAGTAGCTTTGCAGGTTATGTAGACATAGATAATTGGACTCTGGGAACGCGTGCTGTGTACTTTAAAAAATGAGCAAGCACTTAACTTTTGTTTGTCCAAGAAAGTTGTATCCAGAATAGACCCACAATAATTGCAGTTAACATGTAGTTACAATAAATCAATAGATAAATAAATAAATAAATAAATAAATAAATAAATAAATAAATAAAACGGGCTAATGTCACCACTATGAGTTAATTTTTTTTTAACAATGTTTATTCGAAAGAAATGGAGGCATTAGATGCTCTCCCCAAAATTAAATAAGTAAATAAATAAAACAAATGGATACAACAGAATATATATATAAGCCAAAAAGCTAAAAAAAAAAGGTTAGCGACATTTTAGTTTTTCCATGTGTGTGTGTGTGTGTGTGTGTGTGTGTGTGTGTGTGAGCGCGAAAAGCATTAGTCGGCTCAAATTCAGCTGTCTTTCCAAACAAAAAATGAATTAGAAATTTAAGTCGTAGTGAAAAACAGGCTTTGGAGAGAGAGAGAGAGAAAGAGAGAGAGAGAGAGAGGTGGGACGGGACATATATGCAGGTCCGTAGCCGGGGGGGGGGGGGGGGGGGGGTTCGGGGGGTTCGAAAGAACCACCCTTTTTGTCAGAAAAGGTCCATTCTGGGTACAATTTGATCTAGGTACACAAAGGTTTCATTATAAAAGGTCCACTTTTTCAGAAAAAGAGCCCCCCTTTTGACTTTGCTGGCTACGGGCCTGTATATGTATGAGTGTAACACCTCATTTCCATAGATTAGATCGACCTACTTTAGATCGACCTAACTCCCTGGGGGTTCACGCTAAATAGCTGTCAGCCGGGCGGACACGAAAGTTAATTACCCCTTACAGCTTGTAGTAGGCGGGACGGACATTTAAGTCGGATTATCTGAAAGTAATCTAGTGAGACTCCCCGCGGGGATAGAACGATCTAAAATCTATGGGAATAGAGCCTAAGTGTATCAAGTCCCCTATTTAGGTTACCACATCACATACTGTGGAGATCAGTGTCAGTCTTATGCATCCCCTTCACATAAAACACACATTTTCCGCCCCATTTTGTCTTAATGTGTTTTCAGGCGAGAGACGCAGGTGGTAGGGCTGTGTAGCAGTTAATGACAAGTCGCAAGACAAATACCGGTAAGTTTCATTCGAATAGTAATAAACGGAATAGAAATAGCCGCTTTACTTTTAAAAAATGACCACCTGACACTTTCCATAGAAATCAGATACACGCCTGCCGTGTTCGTGTTAATATAAACCCGTGAATGCATTGTGAAGTCATACGGTAGCGACATCTCGTAAAGTGGCATATAAACTGACGTGATTCACGACCACAAGTATTAAGCTACTTCACTTGTATGATTCATACAGTGGGCTTTCCTTTTGAGTCCTAAATGTTTCTCGCATTTTCCTGGTTACATTAGAAGTGACAGGCGGCGTAGCACCGCATTTTTTCTTGTATGTGCTGTAATATCGTTCTATTGGTAGGTTTTGAGAAATGTGGCATGATTTACAAAGCACATCTAGCAGTTGCTGTCTCAATAGTTTGTCAGGTAAGCACTCTTATTTATTTTATTTACGTGTGTTTACGGTGTTTACTGCTGCGCAAAAAATGTACGTGGCATTGGTGTTTAACGCTGAAACTGGACTGGTTGAACAAATACATGTAGTTACAACAGAAGGGCTTACATATGTACCTTCTAAGCAAAGAAAAGTACGTTTAGGGGCCATATCCAACCAAATGTAAAAGTAGTTCATTCAGTAAATTTGTAGATTGAATTCTGTAAAATGTATGGCGCTTAATTACCGGATATGATAGTTTCATGTATGACAAATGTGCTACAGGCCTATAATACTGTACCAGTGACAAGATGTCACGCAAAATAGAACTGTTACTACCAAATATAGCGTATACAGCAACCAAGGAAGTAAATATTACTTCCTTGATGAAACAAATTATGTATGCCGCTTTTGCCAGATGACAAACCATGTACACTGTAATAGAAGGCAGTATAAAATCGTATAAGCATGTCATATAAGCTCCCAGCGCTTGCTTCACTTCCGGTTTAGCTACATGTAGACCAAGCAGGCTGTTCGTGCATTTTAGCGGAGAAGTTTTAAAAAGTATCGTGTTTTTAACTGGCAACATATCACCCTTTAAAACGTTATAGGTTTAATTTGAATAGATAGTATATTATGATATATACTGTACACAGACAAACGGCCCTTTCCATGAGAAAGGAATCGGTTGTTGCAGACCCGTAGCCAGCAATTTCAAAAGGGGGGTTCTTTTTCTGAAAAAGCGGACCTTTTGCCATAAAACCTTCATGTACCTAGATCAAATTTTACCCAGAGTGGACCTTTTCCTAGCAAAAGGGGCGGTTCTTTCGAACCCCCCGACCCCCCCTGGCTATGGGCCTGTGTTGCTTGACATGTCTTCAAATATTGACAAAATTTGGAAATATCTGTTGGGTTGCATGTTATTTTGTGATGCGTGTATTTCTATTTGACGGCCAGTTTGGTCAAGTTGCTGCTCTTGACGTCACGTACAACGCGTCTATATATTTTAGGTGCTCTCCTACTCCTTTGAGGACAGTTTCCGTTGGAAACCTGCAGAACACAGGAGGAAGAGAAAAATAATTGATTTTAAGGACAAAGACAAACGACTGTGGTCCATGCCAGTTCCTTATGCTTTCTCTACAAATTTCACAGGTGATCCTTTTTTTATTCTTTTTTTAAGAAATCTGTCTGGAGTGGACATGATTATAAAGCAATTGTATAAATGAGTATTTATTTTAACAGATAAAAGTTTATAAGCATTATTGAACAGGTGTCATTATCATTTTATACTATAACCCAGCAAACGTTACGTTGCAGCCGAAAGTGACAGAAAAATAGTCCGTGCTGCCATCAGTGAGTGGGAACTAGAGACGTGTGTGAAGTTCCGGGAGGTGGAAGACCAAGAGGAATACGAAAGGACGACAGTTGTTCTTGTTAAACCGCAAGATTCTAGTTTGTAAGCTCCAGTGAATATTTTACGACTTTTTGTTAAAGCTGACCATAAAAAAGATTTAAGTTCGTCAGCTTTAGTGGCAAGTTCACAAATTTTGCCAAAGCTAAAGAAAATATTAAAAAAAAAAATAATAAAAAACATGCACACTGCCTTCCCTTTTCTAGACCCGCCTTAAAATTAAAATGACAAGTGGAAGCATCCTCTCTACATACCGCGGACGTCGATATCGCATATATATTATAGTGCTACTGTTTATTACATTTTTCCTACATATAACGTATTCAGATGTGGTGTAGGGGCCGGCAGAATCTACATTTTCACAGGGAACCGTCAGGTCCTGTTCCTGGGACATCGCTGTTTAACGGTAGTACTAGTATATATTCTTTAATTTAGAGGCAATTAATTCGATCACAACTGTAAAAATATTGAACATTCTTTAAAAAATAGACATACTGCATGGGAATCATGATTTCACACCGAAATACTGTAAATGTACAGTGATTGTGCGTGTGCGTTAAATACAGCTTCAGTTTCAATTTTGCATGTTGGGTCGCTTTCACTTTCACTTTTATACTTAGCTCCTATCCAAACTAAATACCACCAGGACTAGAAAATACCAAGATACCAATTTCCACACATTCCTTGCAGGTCCAGACGGTAGCCCATGAGTTCGGCCACGTTCTAGGTCTATACCATGAGCACGCACGACCCGACAGGGACCGGTACATTGACATCATATGGTCGAATTTGACGAACTTTGAAAGCACGAAAAAACAGTTTTCTAAAAAGCCAGAAGGATCCATCACCACGCTGGGGTTTCCTTATGATGTTGCATCTCTAATGCATTATGGTCCTCATGTAAGTTACTGCAACAGAGCATTAAAGGTATTCCGCTAGCATTTGGAAGTGTCCCACATTAAGCCAAAACTTCCCATCTTGTCCATTTCAGACCTTATAACGACAAGATCTCCACGTTAAAGTGTATTTGAAACATACCTGATGTCGATATTTCCTTTTAAACTTGAGAATCTAAATGCTTAAAAGCTTAGTGTAGAATCATTTCAGATCTATGGGAAGACGTGGGATTCTGTGACAATACGTGCCAAAGATCCGCTCCTGCAGTTGAGTATAGGTGCCGCCACCGACACCACCATCCAGTTTTATGACGCTAAAACTGTGAACTATTTCTATTGTAACGGTGAGTGAAACAGTCTTTCGGCATGTTTAGAGACAGTAACGGGGTTAGAATCTTTGGTATAAGATATTTTTGCTATGCTTAGTCGATTTTTTTTTTTTTTTTGGAAAGGGGGAGCCTCAAGCATAATAAGTTAGTGAATTTAACGCAAAACTAAAATCAGGGACATTAAATAAAACGGAGACCAAATTAAATTAAAAGTAAATAAATAAATTAATAAATGAAGTTAAATCTGTCAGAGACCTTGCAGAGTCTACTTTTTCACTTAATTTTTATAAATTGAAAGTTTGTCTTTGCGTAAAGTGTAGATGTATTGGGCTCACTTGTGCCAGGATAAATATAAAGTGACGTGACGTGTTTTCATAGAAACATTTGGCCACTGCCTACTACACTTCTGTTAATGAAAACATTGATATTGATCCACACTTTTATTCGCAGATTCGTACTTATGAGGTAGGTTTAAAAACTTGCTGCTAAGGCTTTAAAAAATCAAATGTAACAACATGTGGTAAAAGTGGTTAAAGGCGTTCGCGTTTCAGAGGGTAAGACAGTAAGCAGTTTGTAACTGTGAGTGTGAAATGTTTTAAAGTACCAAAATATTCAACAGTTTCCAAATTGTCATGTAGACACCTGCCGCAACAGCGTGATGAACCTTCAGTGCCAACATGGTGGATATCCCGACCCGAAATCTTGTCACCGATGTCGGTGTCCCCAAGGCTTTAGCGGTGATCTCTGTGAATGGCACGAGCGATACACTGGAGGTAAATATAGCTGCTTAAAAAGTGATATTTATCAATCAATCAGGTAAAAAACGAATCAGTACCTACGGTTTTTTAACATAAATCTTTTTTGTCCTTTGTTTTTCTTTTGTTCGTCCATCATCTGTTTTTATACAAATAGGCCCATACCACTTCATAATTTCATCTAAAACACAGGTTACAAAATGCTGCTTCATTAATTATACTATAATTATTGATTTTCCTTCCATCCATCCCATTCGCAGTTGATCTTTCAAAAATCGGTTAACCATTCAGATGTCTGAATAATAGATATATTTAGCCATCCAGATCAGCTCCCATGCTTGTTTTCGCAATTGATAATTACAGACGTTCCTATGAAACACGTTTAAGCTATATGTATTACACAAAGTTAAACAGCTACAACACAGGGTTACTTAAATTACAAAAAGAGCTATTTGTAGGAAAAGACGATACTTTTTTGTGTAATACAAGAGTTCTTTGTCTTTCAGCTGATCCCTGCGGCGGGGTTATTCCTGCAGAAAGCTTCAACCAATCAATATATTCGCCCAACTATATCAACGAATTTGAACATTTTTCATACAAAAAGGGCCAGACTTGTAACTGGCTTATAAAGGTAATGTGCGAAAAAATGAAGGGTGCACCTCGGGGGAAAAAAAAGAATCTTGCAGTGTCCTGTGTTATCTTTCATTCTTCACTTAATGTATAGCAAATAATTGAAGAACACGGGCGGTGATTTATGTCGTGAAATTATCGACTTTTTCAATTTCAATTTTTTTTTTGCAGTGACTAGGCTACTACCTGTAGGTGTACAGGTACCTACCTCTGGTACTGTAAATGTACTCCATCCTTAAATATAATGCTATTGCATTTTTTTCCGTCATTTTATTTTTCAAGGCACCACATGACAAATTGATCGCTGTAAGATTTACAGGGGCGCGTTTTGGGTTTCCTTGCACGACGTACCCATATGTGACATGTGACGATTACGTAGAGGTGAGGTACGGGGACGACATTGGCGTAACAGGGGCAAGGTGAGAATACCGGTGTACGAATTGTTTGGAGTGTTTTTGGGGGGGGGGGGGGGGGGTGATGGGGGAGGGGGGGATTAATGTAGGGCAAATACATGTAGTTTTGTTCTGTTTTGGAAAAAGTCGACTCTGTGGATGTACAGGTCACTGTGCTCTTCTTCTGAGATGTAGTCTGGGTTGAGAAATGTACGATAGGCCCCTATGTAGGCCGCTAGCAGTAAATGTTGCGCTTATGTTTGAAAATTTCACGGAACACTTTGGAATGGCTCATATTTAAGCCATGTAGTTTAACATTAATGTAGTTTAACATTAATCAGATGTACTGTATATGTACAATTACATGAAGTTAAGATCATCTTTTTAAGCCAATTTCAAATTTTTTTTAAATCGCGTAAATTGTGCACAGGTTTGGATATACCGTACATGTACATTGTAGATCAAGTGCATAACTTGGCATTATGTAACCGTATTTCTTTGCCTTTCCAGATTTTGCTGCAAAGAAAGGCCGAACGTCACAATTATTTCGTCCAGCAACGAAGTTTTGATCCTGCTGAGATCAACACGCAAAGAACATGCTGGAAGCGGGGAGAGATTTGGATTCCGTCTAAACTACTGGACGGTGAATCTGATGAACAAAAATGGTACAAAATCGTGTTCAATTCAGTTGCTTTCAGTTAATACGCTTTACCTGTTTTTCACTTTTGTATGGGTGGTAGAATGGTTTTAGAATGTGTACTTAATGTATTTTCTTAAACAAACCAAAGCGAAAGTGAGTAAACCACTCAGCATTGTTTTTTATTTAAAAGATGCTTCCTAATATCACTTACAGTGTTGCCTTTGGGCTGCTTTAAAGTGAAGTGGTTTTATGATATATAAACTTTTTTGTTTTGGTAGTTGCTTCACTCAATTGTTATGTAATTTACTTATTTTTTCAATAAATGACTTAACCAATAAAAATAGAATGAAAGTGAACATGATAACAAATATAAAGATTAAACAAACAAAATTTTAATGACATACAATATACAGAAATGGTTTTTAAATAACAGAGTTCACCTAAAAACCACTTTAACTGTTACAGTAAACAGTGCTATGTACATAATGTTACAAATTATTATACCGTGTATGAAGTACTGTTATAAGACCCATTTGACTCAAGTGTATTATTCATTCTTGCTTTTAAGAGTCTAGATACTTCAATTAAATCCATTATAAAAATATGAACCAACTAAAAAATTCTGTGCAAAAATAAATAAAATAAATAAATAAGTAAATCCCATTTAAATAAGTTGATGGCTTACAACAGGACCAGAAGTAAATTTTGGAGGGATTCATCTGTCCACCTGTATGTTTTGGTGTCTTCACCATCTGCGATGCACAGCAACTGTAATAGCATCCTTCATTATAAATGAAGTCTATGGAATAGTTCAGTGTCTATATTCAGAGTTAATAGTTGGAAAGAGATGTCCAGAGTCTTTCAGCACACTTTTGTGTAAGTCTTTGTTTATTACAAAATGAGTTTCATCATCAACGGTCAAGGATCTTGAAAAAATATTCCACCTGAAAATAAAATAAAAACAACATTTTTAAGTAAATGATTTTACACGTAAGCCATTTAACCAACAACCTTGTGATGATTCATAAGTTTACATGGCATCTGAAAGATATACATTTATGAAGCAAACACTCGTCCCCCTCTCCCCAATTATTTTTGACACTGTAAATTCAAATAAACTGCATACAAGATAATTCAAAGGTAGTTTTCAATACCAGTCAACTCAACTCAACTACCCTGGGGTAGCCATTTGGCACTATTATATAATAGTTGTAGTTATAAATGCATATATAACAGAAAGTGTATCAAACTTTACCTCTAGTAGTGCATCCTCAGGGAGATCTGTGCAGTGGATGGCATTCTGGACTTTGTCACGCCCATACATGGCTCTCAGGGTGCGCGGACGTAAGTGACGTGCTATCTCCTGTTATAAACAAATACTTTATTGTAATTGTCTATCTACCTAATATAAAACTGTAATATATTATTGTTTATGGATTTAATTGGTGCATTTTTTTGTATGGTAATCTATAGATGCTTATTTAAATACTTTCATTTGTTTGTCCAAGCATTTCTTCTTCAATTTTGTCTAAATTTAAATTTTCATTCACATTTTATCCATGTTGTACATATTTCATGCTAGTGCTCAACAACATACAAAGGATATATAAATCTTGTCACAAGGAATGTAAATAAAATGTGATTGTTATCCATAAAATACATAAAAAGGGGAATTTGCCAAAATATAACCTTATCACAATAAAATGTGTATATACAATGCACTATTTTGCAATCTATATTAAATATTGATAAAACTGGCAGATCTACAAAATATAAGGGAGATGGCAATTAAACAAAAAATTAATAAATAAATAATGAAAACTTACTGGATCTGCTGGTCCACACATCTCTCTGAACTGGTGGTGAGCATTCTGGGCTCTGATCTCTAAAGCTATACATGGCCCTGATGTCAGCTCATCCACCATACTGCTGTACTCTTGTACAACACCTGTATAATATACATGTACCATGATGAGATGTTTACAGTTCTGTGGTGTGCTTTGTGTATTGTTCAATAAATTTTAACATAAATAAATTTATCAGCTCGTCCACATTGGCTAAAACTAACCTTTTCTAACATTTTCCTCTATATTTCATTCTTTTTATTATTATTATTTTTGCAATCCAAATAGCTAAATCAATTACTTGTATCAGAAAAAAAATAAATATTGACAAAAAATCTTAAAGGCTATTTTCTCTTCTATTTTTCTCCTTGCCATATTGAGCAGAAAGACCGTCTGGTACTTCAACGTACCTTTATAAACTTCATAGAACTCTTCAGCGTTGGCTCTCTCCATGTGGAACATTGCTATGGCAGAGATTTCAAACCCTGTGTCAAGAATCTTGTTGATGATCTGACCAGCTACTCCTGAGGATGGTAAATGGAAACAGTAACAATCAGTCAGTAATATAGCAATTACAACGAAAAGTGGTACAGAATGAAATCATATGGCGGTGGAATGTAAAGCATGAATTCAATTACTTCTCTTTTAAATATCTTCATTAACTAATTGAAATGTTTAAATAATCAAATAAGACCTAAGGGTTTTAAGTAAAAAAGTAGTAAATAAAATCATTTTAAAAAAATTACAGTGGTGAAACACTATTCAAATCTTTAAAAAGCAACAAAAATGCTGCTTGCATTAAAGTATACCCAATAAACAAACTAAAATATAATCTCATAGTTTTAACACTGAAAACATACTTACAAAAAAGGTAATACATACCTGAGAGCACAGCATGTGGCTTGATCACGCCACACGTGCAGTCCGAGAACACGGCGGTGTTCCTCCTGCCTGCGCTGCCAGCTGGGAAGAAGAACTCGAGCTCCCTGGCTGCAGACGCCGCAGAGTCTGACCCGTGACATGCATTCTGTGTCTTGTCTGAAAATAATTTTTAAAAAATTGTTAAGTCAAATTTCTGTAAGTTTTGGTAATAAGAAGGAATTCTTGACAGTCATCAATTTAGAGTATCCAAATGCAAATTCTTCAATAACTGAATATTTCTGGTGATAAAATACTTTCATTATTTGACACCATTTAATGTCAAATGTTTGACAAGCGAAAGGGGGTGAGGGTTTTCGGGTGCATCAACACAACACCCAAATAGCCATATTTCCATATAAATTCAGCAGACTTTCACCAGTATTAATGGTACGCACCTGTGCCGAACCTAGCCCTGATACTGTAGGGTGCCTCACTCCTGGCCTCGGCAGAGTCAGTGGGTCCCAAGAGGTTCCTCCACTTCTCCACAGCATTCTCTCCCATCAGTTCAAAGGCCATCACAGGCCCACTGGTGATGTACTGGATCAGGGTGCTGGGATAATAATAATAATAATAAAAATAATAATAATGCGAGTGAATTTGTGCTGCATGTAAAATATTGATAATTGAACAGATTTGAATTAAAAGATAACATCATTGTGAATCATGAATAAAAATGTTTTGAAATTCAGGTTTTTGTTGTGAGTAATACTATGTCAAAATATGTAGGACATTCGTAGTTGAGAAGTAGGTTAGGTCCTCTATCATCAAGTGGTACAGTTATCTGCCCTGCACCAAGAACACATATATATCAATTACACTACATGGGGTTTAATCCAGTTAGGTTACATTCAGAACAGATGATCCTTGGATCTACTTTTCCACAGATCAAATATGACGGACCCTACACAAGACCTCCTAATCCTTTAATTTTCTTCCCGCTTCAACACAGACTAGAATTCGGCTTGGAGGTTTAATTGCTAAGCCCCAGCAGGGCTCCTACATAATTTGCCAGGCTATGAAGTTTTCAATCTATCAAAGTGGACTGGTACAGAAAAGAGTGCCACTTGTTGGGAAAAGGGCCAAAAATACTGGCACTGCAGTCTCTTGGTGGTGTATCAGCAGCATATTATAAACCACTGCTTTTGAATTCCAACTGTTTCTGAACATTTCATACAAAATATACAGGGGCAGATCCAGAGCTATTTTCTGACAGTCTTCCAAATTATCTTTGTTGATCCATCCTCCATTTTTTGACCATCTTCCGACAGAAAAAAATTGTAAAAAATGTAAACTTGAAAACCTGATCGTCTTCTGAAAGACCCAGAAGACAGCCTCAATCCGCCCCTGATATATCAACTTTCTGTACTCTCTTTTGTGCACTAAAAGAGGTAGGGATCTTTCAAATGGAGGCAAATATATATACATTTGTAAAAAAGCTTGCTTAATATCAAATACTCTCGGTTGAGCTGAATGAGCAGAAAAAGTTAAGTTGGTGCTGGTCTTTCAGGGGAAAATAGTGATCAACAGAGTTGCTTTTTTTATCTTGTAAGAAATTACAGAGCTTGCCTCAAATTAAGAAATTAAAAGTTCAGACTTACTTGAAAAACATTTTACTTTGGTGTTCCTGATAGAATTCCAATGCCTCATTTCTGGAGAGTGAAATTTTCTTCATCTTTGTGATGAGAAAGCCATTCTTGAAAATCAGGTCTAGAATTTCTCCCATCTTCTTCATAGAGTCTGGTTTGATCATACCTAATGTTCTGAAACATTCAGGAAATCACCTTTATTCTATGTGTTTACTAGTAAGTATATATATAAATAGATTATAACTAAATTGTATACCTTGTTTGTTTTTTTTACCTAATTTTCCTGTCTGAAGTCATGGATTTTTTATTTGTTTCTCAGATGAAAATATCATTCCAATTTTAATTGCCAAAATTCTAATTATTCTTCAAAGTAAAATGTCAAACTAAAACTAAATATTGGAAAATTTCAACTGGCAATCAAACCAGTAGTAGGATTGATCTGAAACATTATCTTCAGCAGTTTATAAACAAGGCCAAATAAGTAAGGAAAGAGGCAAGTAGACATAATACTATAATTGTACAAAGACTGTCATAGAACCAGCAATATGTCATGGTTAAAGATTAGCTTTAACATGAAACAAACAAACATACAAACCTCTCTTTCTTACTGCTCAGCTTCTTCCTGGTGTATTCGTCCCCATAGTCCACAAAGTTCAGCTGTCTGGCATGGACATTTATTGTGCTGCCGATGTACAGTTCGTTTAATGTGATTTGTTCCGATTTTGTTCTTTTGAGGAAGTGCCTTCTGTTTTTTAAATCAAACTGGAAATCAAAAGACAATATTTCAAATGAACATTTGCTTCATGGACCATTCTGAAAGACATGTACCTTTTGAACCAGGTGCAATGTAAATGTACCAGGTACAGAACTTTCGTACCATCACATGTTTTATTCTTGTTTAAATACTAATTACTTCAACATGTCCTGGTATTCCTGCGAACACACTAATACTTGTGCAGTGGTTCCATAACTTTAGTTATTGCTTACACTTTTAATAATCTATTTCTGATAGATGATCAAAATTCTGGGACTCACCATTTCAATTGTATTGTCCTTTGGATAATACAGAAACTGGTACCTCCTGATAAGAGCAGCATTGGGATCATACCACTCTGCGATAAATGCATACCTTTCATCTTGAGTAGACTGGAATAAGAATTATTATGGGGCCGTAGCGATAGTCCGAAGGTTCAATAGTCCGAAGGTTCATTGGTCCGAATGTTCACTATAGAACCTTCGGACCAATGAACCCTTGATTAAAAAATCGATAAAAATGTTACCACTTTTCGGACCAATGAACCTTCGGACCAATGAACCTTCGGACTATCGAGACGCCCCCATTATTATAACCATATCAAATATTTTCACTGGGTGGCTGCAGGCAAACCAAATCCTACCCCTCCTCCTCCTCCTCATAATAATAATAATAATAATAATAACTACATTTCTATCTCTGTCATCCAAAGACTCAATCAAACTCAGTAATGGTATGTGATGTTACCACCTGTCTGCAGCAATCAAATATTGAATTCGACACCGGTTTTTACACAAATGGATTTAAAAAAGATATAATTTCCATCAAATAATTTTAAAAAATTAGATGAAATATGTAATAATTCAGTTAATATCTTAATTTGAATGCAAGGTAAGGGGGACTGTATCCTCACGCAGGTTTTTGTTTCGGAGATGAACTATAGGTTTTCTAAGGCCCAGTGACTATTACCTCGATAAGAGCATGAATTGCTGGTGTCTACTACCAGCACTACCCACAGTTACTACATGTAGAGTAATACTAGTAAGTGCAAGACGAGAGAGAGAGAGAGAGAGAGAGAGAGAGAGAGAGAGAGAGAAGGAGAGAGAGAGAGAGAGGATTTCATTAGGAAATTCCATTGAAAACGAGTAAATAAACTTCCCTAGAAGTGCTTAACTCACCATCGTTTATGTAGTCTTTTGATCCCAATTCAAATGTCGATAATTAGTAGAGAACTAGGAATTGCTGTGAATTCAGAAACCGCTAAGGCAGAGTTGTTGTTGGCAACAAAAATCCCGAACGACTTTGTGTCCTCTTTTCTTATTGGCTAAATCTAGTCAGCTGACTCATAAAGCTCAACTTCCTTTAATTTGAAAAGGTGAAGGTCAGACAAATCAAGAAAAACTTTTTGAGATACGATTATAGTGTTGGTTTATGAATTTGAAGGATATTATTACACATTACCTATTGAATTTTACAATATCTCCTTTGTTATATTGACACGGAAGAATTATGTTTTGAGAATAACCTATTGTTCCCGCCATCTGTCGGCAACATTGTTCACCATGGAGGAAGTAACGCCGAACCATCACATATTTTTCATTTAATTACTGAAAATCATTGGTAGGTATTATTTAAATACGAATGGCTACTTATATCTTACGACACAGAAGTTTATACTGAGGGAATCAAAATAAGTTGGTTGGTTAGACCTGTATTATTTGAACACAAGTCTTGCATTACTGTTTTCAGAAACTCGAGAGTTGCGTGTCAGCTATCATCAGTCGAAGTAAGATAAATGTGTCACTGAATCTTCTAAGTGTCGTGATTAGACGGGATATATAATTTACATATACAGTAGCTCTGCGAAGGCTCCTTTAACGTGTTATGAAAACTTAAGTGACTGATGCATTTAAGCTAGCACGAAAATTCATGCGTTAGCACTCCTGTTGACGATTCTGATATGTACTGGCTGTGCTAACGCGTGCTACATTAAAGCCTCCAGGTGAAATTTAATTATCGAATTTCTCAAATCGGCTAACAATTACTGGACCATTTATGAAAAGAACATTTGGTCTGAGGATAGAAAACCTTGTTCTTATTGCATATGATGTGATAACATAATTTTAACCATTAATGTCAGTACATGATACTACATGTACTGTAGCTATGTAATTATGACAAGTCCTTATGTAGCATAGGGTAAACTGTATCAACAATTTATAAACTCTAGTGATAAATCTCAGATTTTTTTTCAGTATTGCAATTATGGCTACCAAGGGGATGCAGATAATTAAGGCCAACACATCCATAGTCAGGGATCAGGTGGTCAAGGGGCTGCCGTCAGATACAGGTGAGTTTTTCCCATTTGAAAAAATTTGAATTACTGGTATATAATTTAAAGTGTTCCATAAAGTCCAAGGCTAGATTGTAAGACCAGCTGATCTCTCAAGGATAGCAGGCTATCATCTCAGCCTTTACCCTATTAACCGTTACTTCCTCCTCATACTTAGGTGCTGGGCCAAAACGTGTCACATTTGATGAGAGTCAGGTGCCCCGTATTCCACACGAACCCACCAAGGCAGCAGTGGGGCATATCCAGAGAGGGACGTCTGGACAGTTAATGACCAAAGGGACAGTGTCCAGTTCAGGGGGTACTGAGACGAAACAGGGTAAAAAGGGGGACCACAGTAATACTAAGAGGCCACATCAGTATAATTTGGCACAGACTCCTACATCTTTGGGTAGATTTCAGAGAGAAAGTCATGGAGGGGCCAGACAGAAGACTGACTTGTCAAAGCCATCACCATTGTTCTATATAGCCGACAATGGCGATGCCTCAGACTGCAGTAGTGTTTCCGACTCCCCTGATCACATTGGTGCTAAGCAACAAAAGACAAAGGTCAAATATCAGACATCACTCACCGGAGGAGCTTCTGCACAAATGAAATCAGACTCCACCTCGTCCATCACTGGTTTAAAACTTCGTCCTATTAATATTGTGGATCCTATGCATTCTAAACCCACTGAAGACACACATGGGAAGACAGGTGCCAGTCAGTCTCTCCCAGATATGTCTCCAGAACACATACAGCTGGGCATTCCTATGGGCTTCAAGCTTGGAGGTGCTCTGGACATGTCAGATCCTGGAGGAGATTGCGTTGGACCTTTCTCCCCTAACACAATCAAAACACAGCTGAGGTCACTGCTGGAGGAGAAAACTGTGCTCAGATCTGAGCTGGACAAACAAGTGGAGGTATAATGTGTTGATGTAGTGAGGAAGTTGATTGTAATATTCATCTTGTTAACTTTGTGAGCAGTGTCAACGTGGGTTGATTATTTTTTAACTTGAAGTTATTTTTTAAACTTTTCAATTTCTACACTTACAGTGTTTGAGCTGTAAGCATTCGGAAGCTTCCAATCTTGAATTTGGTTGACCGTTTAATAATTTATACTTTTCGGGTCAATCTGCCATCAGACTGATGAAAAATAATGTAATTTGTTAAAAGGGAAATAATTTATAAGAAAAGCCTGTATCCAACCCACATTACTTAAGCATATCTGTTTAGCGTAATAGTGTCATAAGTTCTTTTACTGAATCGATATATATACTATATCATAATATTTGTTTGACCCAGGTAAATTTGGAGTTGAAAAAATTGTTGGTGGCTTCTCTTGGTGATGACTTGCAATACAGGATGGAGAGGATGGCCAGGTATGTATGGGGTCCACATATGCTAGAGCATGGGGTCTCTGTGGATAAGTTTATACACATGTAGTAATAATGTCAAATTTTAATTTCATGAGGTTTGGATGATGTTGAAAATTGCAGAAATGATGGAATGATCATGTTATGAACAAAAGGGAAAAAAAAGCAAAATATCAGATTTATTCAACTGACATCAGAAAAGCTTTTACATTCTACTATCCTTCATATTTTATTAACAACTCTATTTTTTGTAAATTTACCGATAATTAACCAGCCAATTAATGAATAACAATTTTTTTGTAAATTTACCGATAATTAACCAGCCAATTAATGAATAACATATTAATTTGGTATTCATTGGTGTTGATTCAGATAAAGTGCTTGTCTGTTTTCAGGGACAAGGCATCCCTGGCACTGCAGGTGGGGGACTACTCTAAGAAGGTGACACAGGACACGGAGACACTGGAGAGTTTGTCCATACAGGCAGACATGTGGAGGAGCAAGTACATGGCAAGCAGGTTAGTACTTTTACTCAGGGTCATATAATATATACAGATAATAGTGCCTATGGCAACCCCTGTAATTTCACATTTGTCTAGTAGCAAATATTCTACGTTTCATTTTTTTTCCTTTATTATTTTAATTAATTTTTTTTTTTTTGGGGGGGGGGGTTAATTAATATAAGTCAGTTTTTATTCAATTCTTTAGATTTACAAAACATGACACTTCATGAGAATATACAAACATGGCTGAAAGGATAGTAAGGTACATATCTGCAGTGCTACCATACAATTTGTCAGGGGCACGCCCAACATATTATACTTTATATACACCATTTCCTGTAATTATTACATCTTAAATAACCTTCTAGCAATAATACATTTAGATAGTTAAACAGAAAAGAAACATTTGTTCTAAAATATCCACTCCCACTACCTTTCACCCCAGGGTAATGGTAGAGGAACTGGCGGGATGGAAGGCTCACCTGTTCCTGCAGTACCGAGAGTCCCAGGCTGCTGTGCTCAAGTTGCTGGAGGAGAGACAGGTGCTGAAGATAAAGCTGATGGACACATACAAGTGAGTTCACTGCCTAAGAGCGGATTCAGAACAGTGGACTAACAGACCTGCGGATCAAATATGGCGACCCACTTAAATGCTTGTGGCTTTATTCCCGATAAAATGCGGAATAGATTTTTGGCGGGGATTCCGTGACAAGCATTCATGTTGGCCATTTTGAATTTTGATCCCTGGATCTGTTAGTCTGCTGTTCTCTAAAATCCCTCTTTAGACACATGAGGAATGTGGACTGTTTGGTCTGCATGTAGAACAGTGGGGTTGAAGTCCCAAGATGGAAACATGTTGTATTCTTGAGAACCCTGACATTTTAATGCTCTAAAGATTCTTTTGTTTCAATTCCAGGAATAATAATAATAAAACAATAATTAAAGGGTGAATTTGATCCCAAGATGTTTTTTATTTCAAGAATTTCAAAATTCAAGGATGGATTTGTCCCCAAGTTTGGTTAATTCCAGGTATAAAGATTAAAGGGTTAATTTGATCCTGAGACAAGATTCAAGGATGGATTTGTCTTCAGAATTGCTTTATTCCGTTAATAATAAAAAAAAAAGAATAATAATAATTAAAAAAAATTAAAAGTTGAATTTGATCCGAGATGTATCTTATTTCAGGAATCTCAAGACATTACAGGATGGATTTGACCCCAAGAATGCCCACCAGACCCCCACACACCACGCCTTCAGCCTGATGACCGTGGTCAAGACCATCCAGCAGCTGGCCTACAATGTCAAGTACAGACTGCTGGGGCCGCTGCCAGATGACACCTCTGCTGAAACTGCCAGTATCCAGGATTTGACGGAGGCCGAGGAGTTTGCAAATAAGGTGAGTGCTGTGAATTCAGCTAATATCTGTGGAGCTGTTTTTTTTTTTAATTATTTGTTTAAAAGTAAAGTGTTATCTATCCCTGTTGCATAATACTTATGTGTACGAGACTGGCCTAAATAGACCGAACATCCTTTGAGCTCTCAGTCCACCTTAGGGACCATTTCCACAGATATTTGAATCTAGGCACGGGAACCCAGTCTTAGATTCTTGAAGAAGTTTCTTTTTATTTTTTATCTGAATTAAATTTTACAAAATTAAAGGCAATTTTTCCTTATAGTTTTATTCCAATTATTGAATATCAAAATTTAAGATTACAATTAATTTAATTTTTTTTTTTTTTAGGTGCTGTCTAATACTACAATTCCACAAGACGAGGAAGGCCTTCAGAATCTCGGTGCGCCACCTGTGTACAGTGCTCCCAGGTCGCAGGTGATTGGACGATTTCATCCCAGCACCAGATTCGAGCAGTTGACCTTCTGTAGCTGCAAGCACTGTTCTGGGGAGATACAAGTGGTGTAGGGATACCACAGGACTTAAAACATTATATAAATGAATTGGATAAATAGATAAACTTGTAAAATACCAACTAGTTAAGATGCAATACAAGGTGCTCTGCATGGATAATAAAATGTTTAGTGCATAAATTATATTCAGTGATGCAACATGTTCAGTATTACATATATATCTCTTACATTGAAGTGGTTGACAAAGTGCAGGATAGGGCGACCATAAAATACACATTAAGTTCTGAATTTTATACTTTTGGGAGGGGTGGGGTATGAGTAGCAATATCGTTTAGGATTCCAGAAAATGTAATACCGACATCAAAATGTTGAGTGTAAAAAAAAAAATTTATTTATCTATATGTATATATATAATTATGTCAAAGCAAGAACCAGGCATAAGCATTTTCTGTGAATTCCTGTAATTTAAAAATCCACACTCATTCTGAAGTCAGAAAAAATTGGCTAGACAACAGGAAAGTTTCTTTTTAACCAAAAAAGTCCTCATCTTACATAAACCCCTGTTAAACAGAGAAAACAATACACTTCACTGCAAAATGCTTTGATATTGAAATAGAGTGCGGCATGGCCTGTTGTTTTATTCTCTTATCATGGTTTCAAATATGATAATAAACAATTTGTGCCCATAACTAGTTCAGGAAAGGGGTCTGTCGAGTGTCTCGCCTCTCATTATTGCCCCTTTTCATCAACATTTAATTTACAGTTGCACAAGTTAATTTTTTTTTGGTAAAATTTTAACTAAAAAATCCTTTTCTTATCTCTAGCCAATTAATTCTTGCTACGACAAATTTTGATTAAATTGATCTTTTCCATCTTTTTTTGGTGTTTGATTTTTTCCAAATTATGCATGACTGGGCCCAAGGCATTATTATTGTGATCATGCTAATCTCTACAGTACCAAGGGCATAGTCACTTATACAGGACCCGTTTAAAAATGAAGCAAACTGTGATTAAAGGTTAATAACAAGGCAGCAAAGCTGTCAAATGTACAGACAAAAAACAGGAAATAACTATGCACTAAATAGGCTACTGTCAATTCTGATGCAAAAGAACATTATGTTAAACTGCAAATTCAACATCAAATTTTAATTATGCTCAACAGGTAATACCAATGTAAGTAAAATGTGTAACAAGTTCACACTTTGAAAATGTATAACTTCCAGAAAAAGAAGCCAATTAGACTGCTTTTCCAACTCAGGCTGCATTTTAGTCCTGTATTTCTTTTTTGAAAGTTTGGCAATCATAAGTAACATGGTTTTCCCATAATGGTCATCATGGCAGCAGCACCCAAAATTGTGTTTTCTTCTTTTCTGATGCCATATTACATAATGGTTAACAGCATAATGACCGTCAATTTTTAATAATAAAATATACGTATTATGGATTTTCAGAAAATGTGACTAGCATGGGTCTTCAAGCCCGTGGAACTTCAAAGTCACACCTTGAAAATGCCAATATGTGAAAAATTTAATTTTCACAAAAAAACTTTAACTGGCAGTAAGAATTACCAAACAGACTGCATTGCCTACTGAAGCTGTATTTTAGTCCCATGTTTCTTTCCTGTAAGTTTGAGAACAGTAAGTGACATGGTTTTTCTTAAATGGTCATCATGGGAGCAGTGCCCAAAATAGTGTTTTTTTTCAAATTTTGATGCAATATTACATAATTTTTAACAGCATAATGACCATCAATTTTAATAATAAAATATTAGTATTATGGATATTCAGAAAATGTGACTAGCAAAGGTCTTCAGGCCCATGGAACTTCAAAGTCACAAATTGAAAATGCCAAAATGTGAAACAAGACAGCACTGTTCTGAAATGTTTTTTTTTTCAATTTTTAACAATTTTTTTAACATAAAACAAAATTAACAGGTTACTGCCATTTTTATACAATCAACTAAGAAAATTGATGAGATGGGAAAAATATCAATACAACAGTGTTAAATGTCCAATTTCCTCCATTCTGAGATTCTGAACATAGTGAATGATTGAATCTGACAAACTGCAATGATTTGAGTTTATTTCCATTTTTGACACTTTATTACACAATACACGATTACAAGTTTACCATCATTTTTACATAATCAACTAACAATGTTGTAAAGATGCAGGAAATGTCAAA
Source organism: Lingula anatina (assembly GCF_051362555.1). Taxonomy (NCBI): domain Eukaryota; kingdom Metazoa; phylum Brachiopoda; class Lingulata; order Lingulida; family Lingulidae; genus Lingula; species Lingula anatina. Next base: position 6,057,696 of record NC_141776.1, read on the forward strand.
CAAACACTTTTACATATCTTATTAGTTCAATAATGAGACTGTTAACATGCCTAAGAGTTGAATCTGAGGAAATGTGAAAAAACAGCATAACTTCTAAAATAATGCCCCGATTATGCTGATTTTTGAACTCAACCTGCGTTTTAGCAGGATTGATCACTCCTATGAGTTTCATGACAATCGGCCAATCTGTTTTTCTTATATTGTGTTTACAGTGTTTCATATATGCTGAAAAGTGAAAAAACAGCATAACTTCTACAATAATGGCCTGATCATGCTGATTTTCAAACTTGACCTGCGTTTTATGAATATTTATCAGCTCTGTAAATATTAAGCCAAAAACTAAAACTGCCTTCCACTTATCGTGTTTACAATGAAAGTGCACGGCGACGGCATCGCCATCGGCATCGGCATCGGCATCGGCGACGACGGCGACGACAGACGCAGGTGATGGCAATATGTACAGACACATCTGTGTCTGTACATAAAAATGGAATTTTTTTCACGAAGTGATGCTGCATATGTACTTCTTCATAACCTCATACCGATTTGTGCAATGCTTCTTCATTTTAAGTAGGTTACATAAAAGAAGAAAAGACACTTTAACCATCAAGTAAGCCACAAGAATACTATAATTGTATTTGAATTGATGAGTAGGATTTTCACTTTATCATTGAATTAGCACATTTTCTATGGATAAGAATGACAAATAGAAAGTGACAATTGCTCTAATAAAGTGCCAGAAGTGCGGCAGAAGAGTGAAGGCATTATGCAATATTAACATAGAAAAAAATATGTATACTTAACAAAAACTTAATAAAAACATTGATTTAATTATCAAATTTTTTATTGTTTTATTTCCTTTCTCTAATTACAATTACTTACATTAAACTTGTTTGGCAACTATATGACGTTACAGTATGGATGAAACGGGCAAGATTGAAATACAGGTCACAGTTAAGTTTTAAAGATAAATCACACCCCTAAGAAAGTTGTAAAGTTACCATTCATGACTACTTTAAGATTCAGATTTTTCTCACCGTGGTGATTACAATTAAAATCTTTTTTTTTTTTTTTTTTTTTTTTTTTATTCACAAAAAGACAAACAAAAATACATATGTAGACACACACACAAACACACACACACAATAACACACAAGACATTCATTATACATTAAGTAAACATGAAATATATGTAGATAGCCAGACTACGTACAAAACAGTATATTACAAGTGATGCTGCACATAACAAGATACAAACATTTAACATAGAAGAAATTTGCGAAAAAGTAAAGTAAATTTATGAGTGGAGAATCTAGGCAAAAATAGAATCCCAGGTTCTCCACTCTGTAAGAAAAAGGCCTAATTGAAGGTTTTTTTGAGAAACGTATTTTTCTAATTCGAATTTTTTTTTGATGTATAAGAGAAGGGAAGGGAAGGTCGGCTGGATTTTTCTTTTAAAACAGGTATATATATAAAATTTGGAGACAAGAATAATGTAATTTAGAGGCTTGAATTTTGTTTTGGATACTCCAAAAATTATATTTTCATCATATAGTGTAATTCTTTCACCAGTTTTGTTAGCAATCAAACGTTCCATTTCAGTCCAAATGTTTCTTATTCGATAACAATTTAAAAATACATGTCGCAAATCTTCCCTCTCTGCTCCACAAATAAAGCATTTCTCTGACACCTCAATACCGATTCTTTTCAGATATGACCTAACTGGTAAGATTCTAAAAATTATTCTGTATTGGAACCACTGAAGTTTTGTTTCTCGTGTAACAAAGAAACAATTCTTGTAAACATACTTCCAAGTGATATTTATATTTAGATCTAGGTTCCATTTCCTTTCGTGTACCAAGTTTTCAGGAGTTTCACTCATGAGAACCTGATAAAAATCTTTACAGCCATTTCGACTCTTTATAAGTAGCTGAACCGGCTGAGGAATATAAGGAAATAAAATTTCTTCAAAAATTTCTTCATTGTTCTTTTCTTTTAATCTACATTTTAAACTGTTACGTATTCCAAAATATTTTAAATCACATACTCTTTGAAATCCAAATTTCCTTTCCAGTTCAGCTTTGGTTAAAAATTTTCCTTCGTTGAAAAGATCGCCAATTATTCTTATACCCTTATTGTACCATTCTTTGTCCAATATTGATACCCCACCCAATTTTACTTTACTATTATACCACAGAGGTTCAAGAGCAATATTGCTTTTCATATTTTCTATACCGTATGTTAGTTCTTTCCAGGAGATAATGACATCTCTCCAAAACCTGTTATTGCAATTGCATAAGAGTATATCCAAATATTCATTTCCATAGTCAAATATATTCCAAATAGATTGTAAATCAAAGGTGCTCTGGAGAATAGTGTTATAAACGTTATTTTTAAGGTATAGTCTTCTTATCCATGTACATTTTAATGCCGTTATGAACTTACTTAAGTCTGTCATTTTTAGACCACCATATTCATAATCCTTTACTATCTGACCTCTCTTTACCTTATCAATTTTGCTACCCCAGATGAATCGGAAAAAAATAGAATTTAGTTTTTTGATGAATACTAGATCTGGATTTGGCAGAGAAATGAAAAGATGGTTCAGCATTGGGATGATAAGGGTTTTTAAGATAGTAATTCTACCAATAGGGGTAAGTATTCTTCTATTCCAATGACAATTAAAATCTTGCCAAGGGAATTTTAAAATGTGTCTGGGTGAGACTGCAATTTCAAACTTGCCTATTAGTACGCAGAATTAATAAATGTCCAAGATTTAAATGTCTGCAAGATATTTCAAGACTAAATATACTTTAATAACAGCTGTCCACTGAACCACTGATTATTTGAAAAAGGATGGTTACTAGTAAATTAAACATGTAACATACAGGAACTCCAAAATGTTGACCAGTAATTTGGTTAAATATTTACAGGGAGTCTAAATACAAAAAAAAAAAAAAAAAAAAAAAAAAAAAAAATCTTCTTCAAGGTATTCTTTATTCAGCATGAAAAGAAGTCTGAACCATCAAGTCATCTCTGGCTTTCTACCTACTAAAGGGCTTCATCACTCTGAAAGGAAAAAAAAAAAAAAACAGAGAGGAGTCAAAATTCTGATGCAGACTCAAATTTGTAAACTGTGTTATTTCTAAAAATGCCAACCTGCTCAATGCTATTACTGAAAATATTTCACTTCTTTTACGGTCATGACTAAAAGTTCAACGGGTGAAAATTGTGAATTTTACAGATACTGTATTTTTGAAGTCCACTTCTTTAAATAAAAACATTCTTATTGAGTGGTAGCAACAAAATTAAAAGCACCCTACTCTACAGTTCTACTCTATGCAGCAAAAGCACCACAAATGTTATTCGAAATTTTTAAAAATAATTTTGTGACTTTAAAATTACAAGTCTGAAATTTGATAATTTTTGCCCATAGAAAAGATCGAGTCTTTACTTAACTTCAAGTATTTTGAGGGGGTTTATCACTTTTTATAAAACTGACAAAGGAACAATATATAGCCTAGCAAGCAGGATGTTTACACACAAAAATACAACTGTGGCACATTTTCAGTTGAATAATATTGTATACCTTTATGCTAATAATTATCTCAACTGGATATCTTTAAATAGAAACCCATGTATTGATTGAACACATGTCTAAAAAAAGAAAAAAGAAAGAAGAAGAAGATAAAAACATACTGGTTTCCATCCGTAAACTCCAAGCTGCTCCTCCAGAAACTCTCTCAGGTCCCATTTCTCCGTCAGTTCAGGGGGTACATGCAAGACCGTGAAACCAAGCTTCTCTAGAACCTTTGTCCTACACGCCTCGGGCACTGGATAAGTACCACAAAAAAAAAAAAAAAAAAAAAAAAAAAAATGTTGCTGACATAAAAATAACAGTGGTAAAATATTACAGGAAACATGTTACTTTGTAAAAGAAAAAAATGAACCAAAAATAATGAAATAATAATAAAATTAAATCATAAATCGAGGGAATTCAAATAGTTCTTGAAATGTTTGTAAACAATATTTTAATCAATTAACTGTTAGCAAATATTCAATATGTAGTGAGTTAGGTAAACCATAGGGTGCAAGTAAACTGTGAACTAAACATTCCTAATGTATGAAAGAGGATCAACTGCAAATTTGTGACAGTCACATCACATTAGAATTTCTTATACCCAGACTTTGGTGTGTACAATATGTTGCATTCAATTGTGAAAATATCTTAATACAGGGGCGGATCCAGAGCTATTTTCTGACAGTCTTCTAAATTATCGTTGTTGATCCATCCTGTATTTTTGACCGTCTTCCGAGAGAAAAAATTAGATATCCGTCAATGTAAACTTGAAAATCTGACCGTCTTCCGGAAGACCCAGAAGACGGCCTCAATCTGCCCCTGGAATACCTGGGCATTGGCATGCTGAGCCCAAAATCAAAGGGTTCAAACTTGACATTACATGTGATCTAATTACATAAGATGAGGACAAATATCTCAGTAGCCCATTTGGAGATATAAACTGATATGCAGTCTTTTTTGCACATCCTTCATTTTAAGTAAATATTTTAATCTGTAAACTCACAAATTTTATCCTAATCCAGTTTATGGACAACTTCTTCCTTTTGGTTGCAATGTTTAAATAATTTACAACTTATTACCTCCACCAAGAAGGTTATGTTTTTGGTTCCGTTAGTTTGTCTGTCTGTCTGTCTGTAAGCAACATTACAGAAAAATTTATGGTCTGATTTTGATGATATTTTCAGTATCTGTCAGAAGTGGGCCAAAGAACAGATGATTAGATTTGGTGATGATCCGGATCATTAATAAATCAATAATCAATAATCAAAAATAAAAAAAACTAAATCATCATAGAATGAAATTTTAGGGGTGAAACGGCATTGGGTGGAGTCTTTGCTGCCTTGGCAGAGATCTGCGCTCTAGGAGTGGTTTTCTAGTTATTACCATATTTCAGTAAGCCCTACCTATGAGTTCCTTTTTATCCCATGTGAAATCTTCATGCCTCATGACTCGCACTGCAATTCTTCGCCAACCTTCCGGTAGCCTCGTCTGCTGGCAACCCAACATAACAGGCTTTATTTTGTCTGGGGGTACCAGCACAGGAGTCCCAACTGTATCCAAAATAAACTCAATGTACACCAGCCCAAAGTGAGGCAGTGTACCTAGTCGCACCTCTCTGTCAATTGCCCGAGCTACAGCAAAAGGCATTTCACTCATCAAATCCAGTTTTAACCATTGTGTTTTCAAAATGGCATCCCTAATGACTGGGATCTCAAACTGATGACGAGGAATTTGGTTGGTGTACTGGGTATTTTTCTGAAGTTCCAAATAGCCGTAAATTTTGAGTAGGGGCTCCACATAGCTGTCATGTGTAGGGATGCCATCTTCAAGTTTCCGTTGGAAGGCCTCACTGAAAAAATTCCTCAAAAGAGGATCCCACTCACTCACCTCCATGTCACACTGTCCAGACACACAGGCAACAAACCAATGCTCCAGCAAAGAAATAAGAAACCCTATGCTTTCCTCCCAATTTTCACTAAACCGCAATCTCTCCAAATAGTCCTGCTGAAGCAGAGTAAAAATACGCCTTAAACTGGTGTCATCTCCACAGTTCATTTTCACTAGACATTTCATCCAATGTAAACAGTCGCTTGCTTCCAAAGTGCTGTCTTTCAAAGCCCCCAAGTTGTCTGGGAAAGAGAGCCTAATAGCAGAGTAAATTAATTCACATCTATAGTTCTGTTGGGACAGCTTATAGGCATACCAAATCTTTGCCCTGATATCTAAAAGGTGCATAGAATTCAAAATCACATTTTCAATTTCACTCAACAGATGGTCTGAGACTTTTGATCTACTATCACACTGTTTGTTAAAGTAAGTGGAAAACAACTGATTGACCAGTGGAAGAGATTGCTCGTTTTGCAGAACAGAAACACTGTATTTCAAGGCTGGCAGTGCCACAGGCAGTTGGAGGAGATGCATCAATTCTAGATAAACAATAAGAAACTTGCTCTCTAATATATGCAACTTTGCCAAACTCTGTTCCAGAAGTTTCAAACTCAACAAAATGTTCTTCTCACCATGTTTCAACCTGAGCTCGGCCTGATTTACGATAGCCATGAAGATCCTAAAATGAAATTCTTTAGGGATGTTGTGCATACCCTCGATATCAGAAATGAGCTTTTCGGTGGCCTCTTTCAGGTAATATCGATTGTCAAGCTTAGATAATTCATACATGGCCCGTGTTGATTGAAGCTGTTCAGGTAGACTTAAGGTTGGCCAAGCTTGAATGACAGCTTTTTCCAAGACCACCCCCAACTTTCTGTCAGGGTCTTCGACGAATTGTGGGTATAAAGAAATATGGCTTATGTGTTCTCTCATTTCTAAATCTTTCAATATTTCAAGCTTTAAAAGCATGTGTTCATACAATGCCAGTAATTTTGGATCTTCTATGACAACTCTGTTTAAAAAATCACCGCCAGTCTCTGGTTGTCTGAGACACAGATCAGCATATAAGTATTGAAGGACTTGATACCCATTGCCTGCATAATCTGGGTTGCTTTCAAACTCACTGACAATATCCTGTGGATCTCTGTTTTTGAACAGGTCACTGGTTGCAGCAGTTGGTACAGGGGATAGGGTAATATGCTGCTGTATTAGTGAAAAGAATCTGGAGCATGCCTCTGCTTGTGCTGGCCCACTCTTACTACTGGTGGAATGGTTATGGCGATTGTCACCAAAGTTTAGCCCATCAACTGTGTTTCGGCTGTACCCCTCACTAATGGACTGATAAACTGCTTCGCGCACGTTCTCTCCTGACCCATAAGTATGGCAGAATTTTCTGGCACTATACAATAATGGCCGCTTTGGAGGCAGACAAGACCGACCCTGAGAGAGGATACGGCTAACTGCTCGTCTAAAAGCTGCCAAGGACATTGTGTGATGCTAAAAAATCAAAACAAAAAGGAAAATGTGATCATCAACGATTTTGACTGAGCAAAAAATATTTGTCAACTCGGTATATACATGTAGAACTAGTCCAAAGGTTGTTCTTTGTTCATACATAAAACACGAAGTTAACAATACAGTCCCCGTAGATTGCCTCAGATGTCTGCCTGTATAACATTGGGGTCTTTCAAAAGATAGAAATGGACAGAAATGGACCGATATAGACTTCTAGATACACAAAGCATAACGCTCTGGGGTCACATTTAGGTTATACGTCGTAAAAATAAACTTGCTTCTGCGACAAAAAGATCTTATTCTACTTTTTAAAGGACCGTGTGCAAACTAGTTCTAGAACTCTTAAGTGCTACATACTAGTAGCTTGAATATTAAGACCTTATGAAACTGGTGGACACAGCTCACACATTTAAACGGGTTTCTTTTCAACTTACATATACATTCCTGTGCAATGTGCTCTCAGCTGGCGGCCGCCATCTTTGATTCGTTGCCTACAACAGCTTCTCTGACACAATCACATCTATCGCATTTTCATATTTAGCTGAAGATTATAAGCCCCTGTAGGCCCTATTGCAAGAGCTCAATATCAATTAGGCAAAAACATTTTATTACATTTAACGCCATTTCGCTGTAAATTAAAACAATACAGTTTTAATAATAATAATAATAATAATAATAATAATAATAATTTTAATAACTTATCAACCAAATTGTTTTCCTGTACGATTAAAATCGTAATGGTGGATGTGAATGGGCTTTTTAGATGATTTTATACTTGATTAAGAACTTCTGACAATTTTTATTTACCATTAACGAGCTCATAGATTAAACCGTCTGTCGCCTGAGAAAAACCAAGTGTTTTGAGATAATCGTGGCCTCGACCGATATTGCCTTGATAAAGAGAGCCAATAAGAAACGTTTGATGCCGACTGCATCCAAGCTCACGTCCACACAGATTTTAAGGAAGTAAACACTGGGTTTACAACCAGAATAAAGCCCCCCCCCCCCCTCACTCAAAATACAGTTTTCTAAGATATTCTTAAATTAAAATGAAACTTAACTTACACTCAATGCCACTAAGACTTTTCATCTAGCCTATTTTATTACTAATTGCAATTAGCGTAAGCGTTAGTCATTAACTTTACAACAAAATTGCTCGAAGAATTGGTTGAATGGAATGATTTCGTTACAAATGTCAACTTTTCTTTCATGCAAAGTTTTAGAGTTGCAGACACAAAATGTTTAATCACTAGACATGGAATAGAATCAGAAACACGGTACGGTTATATTGCGCATTTCCAGTGAATATTTCTTAATATGGTCCATGAAAATTAGCTCTACTAAATAAAGATTCAATCAAAACAAAATCGCTTATAAATCTCCACGAAAGTTTACAATCAATTTCAAAATTCCATTCACATTTCTTTATTAAGACTAGTATAGGCTACCCTGAGTGTCAGAGCAACGTAAAAGCTAGCTTGTTAATTATACCTTGTGATGGAGTCGCTTTCACTAGGTATTGCTGATATGGGTTATATATGAATCAAGATCGAGCTGGCAATACCGGAATCTAGAACCTAGGGTAGTATAGGCCTACTGTACAAACAATCAATAGCGGGCGTGCCCATCACGTGCACGATAAAGGCGCACGACGCAGCCACTAGTGCCACCAATCCTTGCTGGGGGATTCTGAGGTCAAACGTGTCTCAACTGAACTGTTGTGGATTTTCTGGGTGTGGGTTTCTACTGTGTACAGAACTCTCCAAGTTTTAGAGATAATTAAAAACTCACAGATCAAAATTTAATGAAATCAAAAGTTAGCCCAGTATGGTCTCATGTACGTCATACTACAGTAGACATTTAAAAGATCAAAGATAGACTACTGGAAATTAAATCCGCCTAGGTGTGAGTCGCTTGGATCTCATGGTGCTCTATAAAGTCACAGGTGAAGTCAAAAGTTATCTCAGTATAAAACGAAATGAAAATACAGGCAGCGGAAGTCATCTAACTATTAATAACGTGCCGGGCAGGCTTATCAATAAAAGCAATAGAACTTGAATTGATTCAGTAGCTTTACCGATATAGCACCACGGGATATCACCTGTGAACCGCGTTCATCAGAAAAATGATATCTTCTCGGCGGAATTGCTTGCAAAACATGTTTTTTAATATATTCGCATCGTCGCAATTGCTTGAAAGGTAAGCGCACCAGTTTTTACGCATTTGAACATTTTTAATGATAATGCTGAAGCAATTTGCACTAGATGCATGTTTATACCACATGGGAACTTCCAGTATCATCACTGAAGTCAGGACTTACCTGAAAAATACCACCCGTTGAAGCAAAATGGCAGTAGTTACTTCAATGTTGTAAAGGCTGCCTAATCAACGCTCTTTTTCACAACTTAACTTCGTCAATCGATAGCTTTGAAATGCCCCTTAACCTTCTTCCCCAAGGCGACGCACGAATTTGCGTCTTCCTCCTTTTGTTCGTGAACTTTTCTTGAGAAGAACCATATATATATATATATATATATATATATATATATATATATATATATATATATATATATATATATATATATATATATGTCATCAACTCACTGCCAACTTATTCCAAAGACATGATGGCAACACTGCTCGTTTGGATGATTATTTCGTCTGCATACCACTTTGCTTTATCCGTAAATGTATACCTTACTCCTAGGTAAGTACAGTTTCAATATGAGCACAGCTACATATGTATTTTGTAGACTGGAACATTTCATAGGCAACTTGAGTCCCATGAGGAAACCGTTTGGACACACAAAAACATTATTTAACTCTAATTGTTCCTACTGTTTGTCATCCAGTGAAACTAGGGCATACTGTATACTGTATAAACGAATTGGTCATCAATCAGTTAAAATCAATATTGCTAATAATTTTAAGGAACCCTTAATTGAACAAAAACATGTACTTCAACACCCCCCCCCCCAAAAAAAAATCCAAAAAGAGTAGGGGGGGGGGGGGTTAAAAAACGCAGATGTATTAGTACTAGTGATGTCAACTTACTGCATCAGTTAGTTCAGTCTCATATTATATATTGTCTTTTTTAAATTTTATTTTTCATATTTGTAACAATCACCATTTAAACTAGCCTAGGACCACCTTCGCCCGCCATTTGTACCCAGCTATGCAGCAGTGAACTGAAGTATACAGAATAAAGACTCCAGACGCTCGACGACAAATAGTGGCTGACATAGTGACAAAAATTACATCACCACCTCGTAAGTACCCGGGTAGTTTTGTTGTCATGAATTTCTAGCATAAAGGAGTCTAAAAAGGTCTATGCATGTTATTTTAGCTTATTCCAAATATCTAATATTGGATATTTTAAATGTATGTATTTAGTTAAGTATAATGCCTTTTATTTGTTCTTAGAACAGAATGTGAAGGTCGTTATATTCGGTTTGACAGTTCCACAGACTGGAAAACCTCCGCAAACAATGCTCAGGTTTCTTGTGTGCGGACGGGTTTCTGTAAGAGCGAGATTCATAGGCGAGGGCGCGACTTCAATTGACGATTTTCGATTTCCGCATAAGGAGTGCTGCATGTGGGAAAGAGAGTCCTTGTTTTGTTGAAATACATATAGCGATAGTACTATAAGAACCATGCCTGGATCTACGTGCTGTCACACTACTACAATCACCATAAGTGAGATCCACTCTTGGGATATTTATAAGTTTTCAACGGACCCATTTAGTATAACTAACGGCCCTCAATATTTATTGATTTATACTTCTTTTAGCAATATATCTATAAATCCATCTATAAATTACACCCGCGAAAATGGAAATGGTTCCAAACGATATCGATGGACACCTTAAAGACTGATAAGAGAAAAACACTCAAAAACGCATTTCTGTTAAAAAATTACACGCCATTTTATTCTTCAAAAGATAGATATTGAATGTTAATTATACAATAAAAAACCTATAACCAGTTGTTAATTATACAGTAAATAACCAAAGCAAACGGGGTAATTTTCCTACTCCCTACACAGTGAACTTCATTGGATCACTTTGTCGTTAAAACTTGCAATGATGAATTTTATTCTCATTTTATGTATCCTGCTGCTAATGACACCCAATTGCAGCTGATCACCACGCTCGCTTATTATCTATAAGAGACCATCTGGTGTTGACGGTATTTCTAAAATCACATGCAAAATCTTTTACTGGACAGAATGAGCATAGAGCTCGCCAGGGGCATTTGTGTGAGTATTTAGTGAAAATTCTTCACCTGGTCCTGCTTTGTATTTTGGTGTCCCTGTCAAAATTATCTTGAACGGAATTTCATTTGCTTAGCAGTTTTCAGGAAATTGCATATCTGAGGCCCCATTCAGAATAGGGGACTAACTAGTCCGAGGGTCAAATATGGCGACCCACTTGCCATCCAAGCTTGCCATCCAATCCGCTAACAGACACTGAATAGATATCCCGGGAGGGGGGGTATGAATGGGTCCCGAGATGTACCTATTTAAGTTTGATGCTGCAGCAGCACGAATTAACACAGGTCAATCACCACATGGAAGATTTGGATAGTAGGTGCCTTTGAGACGTCTTTCAGACGTCGTACAGACAAAGAAAAAAAAATGTTACGGAACGCTGCTGTGTCGTCTTCAGGCCGTGCCGACACACGTCTTAATTGTATCCATATCAAAAAAAGTTCAATGGTCGAAAGACTAAATTACAGATTGAGATTCGGTAGACATCTCTAAACCACTTTTAAGACAACGAATGGTGGGTTGGCTCTTTTCTGTCTTTTTATCTTCCTTGTCTCCACATCGACATGTTTTGTAAGCAGACCTAGCTATGAGGAATAAACACATCAACAAAGGGAAAAACAAAAAAACTAATTGTGCTACATCAACAGCTTTTAACACATCCTCACTAATAGCCAATGGATGCCCAGTGCCGAAATCTCCAACTTGAATGGCGTTAAACGCGCCGACTATCACCAAAGTTAAACTAGACAAGACATATACTATATTTGCATAAGGGTACTTAAACGGTCGTGTCCAGGTTACAAAGAACAGATGGGCGCCACTAAGCGATATGAGGATAGGTATTCTTACCGCCTGGTTATTCAACGTAACTTTGCTTACCGTGGTAAATATAAAAAGATATAACATTTCAAAACCTTCCCAAGCCGACAAAAGAAAACCGTGGAGGCAGGCTGTATTAAATTTGCCTGTGCATGTACAATCGTTTTGGTTGTTCTTCTGTTTATAATTTTGGTTCTCTTCATTTTTATTGTCTTTTTGATTATAATTTGGATCCTCTTTATATTGATTGTTTATTTGTTTACAATTTTGGTTCTCTTCATTTTGATTACTTTTCCTTTCGCCCTCTTCATTTTCTTTACTTTTCTGTTCATCATTTCGACCTTCTTGTGCAATTTCGTCAAATGCCGTAGTGATGCAAGTCATAAGTAATTTCGATGGACATTGGCAATTCCGCTTACAACAGCATTTGAAGCAAGACATGACAAGCATTATCAGGCCTAGAGGAAGTGTAGGTAGCCCAGGTAGTATACTAAGGGAGAAGCAAATTACAGATCTGCAGCATCCCCGTTTACAGACCTTACATGGACATCCATGACAGGAGCAATTCCAATCACACACCTTCTTACATCGATTATAGGATAAATACATAACAACCAAAGGGTAACACCCTAAAAATAGAATTAAAAAAACACTTAAGGCAATCAGATGTCCATTTGTCGGAGATATGGTACCATCAGTGAATTCCCTGTACAATCCCTTCTCGGCATATGTAGGTACGAGCACGCTTACAACAGTTGGGGAAATTAAACCATAGAAAAAATGCCATAAAGAGAAATAGTACTTCACACATATGTAAAGGAATGTGCCCTTTATATCATCTTCAAATCTATCTGTGGTAACACAAGGAAGGCACGATGTGTGTATATCCTGTGTATCACTTCTGGACCTCTCCCTTGCTTTTCCACTTTGATGCTCTGGTGTTCTATCGCGTCCGTGAGCACTGTTATTGGTATTTCCGCTTGGAGGCTCCCCTGCGTCATCGCTTCCTTGATCACCAGCGTTTGTATTTTCACTTGGTGCCCCCCCTGCGTCATCGAGTCCCTGATCACTGGCGTTTGCATTCCCACTTGGAGGCTCTACTGTTTCATTGCGTCTCTGAGAAGAGACACTTTCACTTTCACTTGGAATTTCCTCTGTATTATCGAGCCCCTGAAAACTGGCGTTTGTATATACAACTGTAGGTTTCTCTGTTTCAACGAGCCCCTTAGAACTAGCATTTGCATTTTCCGTTGAGGGCTTTTCTACTTTTTGACATAATTGACACAGCAAAGTTGCCAATATAAAAACCAAAGTCAGTATCGGTAGAATAAAGAGTAAGCACAGCAGTTGAAAAGCAGCCTCTGAATCATGTCGAGTTGATATAGGCGGACAGAAAATGGAAAAATTTATGTCTTGTATCTGTACATGAGAGAACACATTAAAAATGCCGTCATTGACTTCATAAGCAAAGAAAGTAGGATAAAAGAAGAAAACGATATTTTGCAGGGTTGTAAAAAGTGATAGCTTGCATTTGCATTTGCAGCAAGAACAGCGTTTCTTGCATGTACCGGAGTATTTGTGTATCTTATGGCAACATCTAAACAAATAAAACCCAAAATATACCAGCGTAGCTAAAATAGGGAAAACTATTACGCAGACCAAACTGCCTACAGACGACCTCAATAAATCATTAGGATAACACTTGTCTGTAACTTTGATGGCGTCAAGGAGTCTGAAGGCCAGTGAAAACCCTTCCTTACATTGGCCACATGCAGTGCCTTCACGGTTCCCGCTACAAGATTGTGGATTGTCACAAATGTACTGGCCGCAACATCTATTGGGTTTGCATGATATGCATGTAAAACGTTTCATAGTGCCAAACTGTTCCTGGAAGCACCAGTTATTGTGGCGTGAATGTATATTTCCAGTATGGCAGTAACCTCCACCAGGGCAATCCAGACATTCGAGCTCGGTCCTGTTAGTGGAGGCATAATCAGAAGTTTGGGCAGCGCCGAGCGTGTAGGTAGTCCCAGGGCACATGTGACAGTGGAACACGTTCAAATGGGCAAATGGCATGGTCGTATTCCGAATAGAGTTGTATTTAACAGGACACACAATCTTCGAGCCATGGAAAAGTTCAATGTAATGTTTGGGCTTGTAGCCCAGTACAAGCGGTTCTCTTGTCATGACGGCAATTGTAGAAGAATGACCTCTCGTGGCATGTATGGTGGAATTAGACAGTCGCAGTAAACTCCCTGATAATGCGTGAACAATATTGGTCGCGTTTTGTGGCAAGTCAGATTGCAAGATGGAATTTTTTATTTCGCATGTGTAGTGAAATTCGTCTAGAAACAGAGTGGTTCCAGATAACGCAGAATTGTTCACAAATGTGCATGATTCTATAACGGTAGTACTTCCACTCACATACAATGCACCGCCGTAACTGATCTTCCCCAATGCCTTATTTCCGATAAAATTCGAGTCTCGAATTAAAACGAAAGTATCCGTTGTGCTCATGATGGTGACCCCGCCCCCATGCCAATACCCAGTATTGTTTTTCATGTGCACATGGTCCATGACAATATCCATTGCGCTCCTAGGTCCGCCATAGTAACATCGTATATCAAAGCCTCCTCCTCGATGGGGAAAGTAATTATCAATCAGGTTTACCCTTTCAAAACGGATTGAAGAATTAGAGTGTTCTGCAGAAACATGAGAGAGATTTATATTAATCATAATAACACCCATAAGTATGTCATATGTTGTGTTTGAGGCATCAAATAGAAAGACACCTTGATTGTTGTCAAATTTCGTATCGAGTATGGATATATTGCTCCAGTGGCCTCCTTGAATGTTAACAACACTGCCGTTTTGTAACTGCAGGTTGGATTCAAAGTGACACCCTCTTATGTTGAGATTCAGAAGTGCTTTAGTTGAAAAATACAGACTACTGGAGGAGTAATGGCCAACGTTGTAATGAAATGTGCTACCTTCCACCACAGCTGTCACATCATAATCCGAACTGACATGAACACCGTTTGAATTATTTTGAAAAACACAACCGCGTAGAATCAGGAAAACAGGACCACCTGAGTTGAAGCTCTGAGCTTCCTGTTCGATAAAGATGACAGGCGAAGGTTTGGCATTCGCTGTAGAAACATCATCTGATTCGTTGTAGTTCCCGTAGAATACTGTGTTTTCCATTGTAAGGTCAACATAACCACTCACAGTTATGGCAGATCCATGGTCTGGTGTTACAAACTGATGCGCTGTGCTGCCATTAGCAAATACTATGTTCCTCAATATCACGTGTGAAGTGGAGATCCGTGACTGAATCCAAAATGCAGAACCCTTCCTTTGACAGTCAATATATGCATAGTCCTCGGAGCAATTGCCCCACGTAGACATATTCAATGTTGTTGAATGTGGTAATACTACTTTTATCCCACCTGGGTGGCCATTCGGTCTATCAGGAACACATTCATAATACGTATTGTGTCGTCCACATTCTAATAAAATTGAGAGGCCGCTGAAATCACGTTGGGCTTCAATAACAAACGAATATGTTCGACATGGATGGCTCTCCGTACCACAGTATACATCATCTAGCCCTTTGGAAGGAGAAACAAACCAGTCTCTACAGGTGCCTGTAAAATTTTATAGGTAAAAGCTAGGTTATAATATATATATATATATATATATATATATATATATATATATATATATACGCACAATGCGCTGGGAAAGAATTAACTTTACAAGTTAAAATCTTTTCTTAATCAGGCAGAACAGGATAATTATAAGGGTTTGAATGGGGTCTGAATATGACAAAGGATCCTAATTATTTCCAAAGGATCCTAATTAGGTTTGACCATATCCTTTATGTTTGTACTTGGGAATACATTTGTGAGTTTATAAATATGGTAGCAAGTCACATATCAATTAAATCTTATTGAAATATCAGCTTACCTCTTTTCAGTAAGACGAGAAAAAAACACAAGAAGTGCAGTCCGAGACTCAGTCGTAACATCGTTGTACCGCTGAAAAGTAAAATTGATTGGTTAAAAGTTGAAACAACTTTCATGTTACAAAAAAGGTCTAACTTGTATAATGATCTCTTTTACCTTTCCACCAACCTCTTCACGTTTATGGCGTTTATTATATAAGAGAGGGCTTATATGGGAACGTTTCAAAATACGCACTAGGTCCTCGTCATCTTTTTTGTCCGAGTTTTTCTATTGTGAATATTTACGTAACGATTGCATAGGTTCAGGGCATTGAAAAGCAGTACCTTTGTTATTTTGTTTGTGATGTAAAAAGTGTAAATACCATGCAGTGCGTAGGGTGTCATATTCTCCCTACCAGATTCCATTTCAAGTACCACGCTGTCACAGGGGGATAGGAGAGGGAACATAAGGAATTCGGTGTTTTCACAAACCTTTACAAATGTATTTATGTTTCACATTACTTTCTCGTCTTATTTTTCTCCATATAAAAATCTCCTTAATATATAGGCATCTTCACTTTTACATGTAGTTGCACAGTATTGGCTTCAGAACCAGGGGGGTCGCTTTAATACTTATAATACAAAAGACGTAGATACTATATATGGCTCCCAAATACAACTTAAACTATTAAACTAGGTGAATCATATAATGTCAAGGCAGAGGACTATTTCCAAATACATTTGAGGTGGATGTACTTGCACTGAATGGTATGCCTTCGTATTTAATCGAAAAACCTTTACTGATTCTTTGCAAACTGGTTCCATACCTTGGCTGGTAAACTAATTACATTAAGTATGTATCCCCTCTGATTTCCTCAGCTTTAACAAAACAAAAAACATTCATGGCACATAATATTGAACAATATCCTTATTATAAACTTTGCAAATAATACTGACTATAATAGGTAAACAGAAAATCCATTCACAGCATTAGATTAAGAAGTGTAACATCTCTAACAACGGACCCTGACCCAGTAAACACGCTAACCTGTTTTAACATTAAAATGTATTGATTTGATTTAAAACATGTCGTAAAATGCGTGTGTGTACAAGACTTTAGTGTGCGTGTGTGTGTACGTGTGGGCGTGCTCTTGTGCACGCATTCTAACCGAGGACACACACCCGCCCGAAACCCACTAACCGAGGACACACCTCCAACCGAGGACGTCCTCGGTTGACATAAGCAGTGGAATGCATAAAGGGGCCCATTTCAAGTTAGGTGGTGAAATTTGACGCTATTCTGAGCCAGTCCTCGGTTATGCTGTATAGCGCGGGCCAAATTCCCGCCACGAGTGTATCAGAAATACTGTCCAACTTTTTGTCTGAAATCGGGCTATACACACGCGTCCTCGGTTGTGCTGTAAAGGGCGGACCAAATTCCGCGTCCTCGGTTGTGCTGTAAAGGGCAGACTAAACTGAAACTAATGTTATATCTCAGATGTCTATATATTCAGTAAGTTCATATTTTTAAACTAAAGGTCTTTTTTATTAAATTAAGCTCTCCTAGGCCGTTACGTAACTACATAACTATCATCGCACTGTACATATTACGGCACGCTTCTTTATTAGTACAACTGACTTGGAGTGGTTTAAATAAAGAAGAACTGTCTGAATATGTGGCTCACTCGGTAGATCTTAGGACCGACAATCTTTTGAGGGTGCAAGAATTACTCTGAAGTATCAAATAAACGTACCGGTACGTTAATTAATTTTCCAAATTTCTTCCCGCCGGTACGCTCCATTTTCACCCAGTACGCTTATTAATTTTTCAAAAATCTTCCACCCGGTATGTTTATTAAATACATATTGTACCGGTGGGAAATTACACAAGTACAAGTCACGCTTTTTATTTTCTTAAATTGAAGTATAATGAGAAGAAAATTGAGATCTCAACTCATTACCGACTGTTCTACCAACAGTACTGGAAAGTAGGTCAAGCGGAAGTCGCTCTCTGAACACAACAGTACATGCGTCACCTGATTTCAGTTCCTATAAATAGACGTGCTTTCTCTTCAACAGTGACAACTACTCATGTACATCGATCGAATGATGCAATGTCGCAAGGTGATAGGATCATATTTATAGCTAAGGAGGTCATTTCAAGTGCAGCAAAGAAGTTGTGCCTGTTTTCAAACGTCAATTATTTCATGCCGATTTATGATTTAAACGATGTTAAATCACATTTCTATGTAAGATAAACCCTTAGGAGTTTACAGGTATGCAAAACGAACCTTATATCTGAGAATAAATTTACTATGAATAACGTCTCCGTATGGCTCTCGGAGGCGGCTAAGGTGCGACATATCTGGGTCTTCGGCCCCTGACGATTATGAAATTTAACTCATGGCAAATATATATATATATTTTTTAAATAAATTAGATATCCCGTTTTTAAGATAAATTATAATACTGAGTGAATTTTACCTGGTGAATTTTTTTTTTTACAATGATCAATAGCTAGCTTTTTTCTTTCTCTTCTTCTTCTTTACTTTTATTTAATTATTTAATTTTTTTTTTTTGGGGGGGGGGGGGGGGAGTGGTGCAAAGGTTTTTTCCACCCAGTACTTTTATTCCATCCAGTACTTTTATTAAATTTCGAGATTTTTTACACCCAGTACTTTTATTCCATCAGTACTTTTATTAAATTTTGAGATTTTTTCCACCCAGTACTTTTATTCCATCAGTTCTTTTATTCGATACTTCAGAGTAAATGAAAAGGGTAAATGGATCGTCCGTAAACCCCCTTTACACTGGGGCGGCGTCCTTTGTGCGACCAAGAAACTGGCATCACTGTGGTCGTAGAAAGGAGGTACAAGCATTGCTTTGGTTGAAAAAAATGAATATTTGGTGATTGGCCAGTTGTCAGAAAGTTAAGTATTATAATTTTGTACTCTCAAATGGATCCGTACTACAGGACGCAGAAAGGACGCCGTCCAGTGTAAAGGGCCCCTTAGCTAACTATGAATTAATCTACCCCTGACAGTTTGAAGAAGGCTATGACATTATGAAACATTTATTATTACATAATGGCTCTGCGAACTACAGTCACTTCTTTTCACCTGTAGATCTGACCTGTTTGTCATACACCTGGCTGCTAGAATAAATACTAAATCTAACAACTGAAGTGAAATTATATTTTGAATGGGCCCCTGTCGGTCCATGTCGCTAACACAGAGCACACATATTCATAAACACCGCATTTGCAAGAACCGCTTTGTGAAATAAAAAAAGACGCCCCGACAATTACGCGTCCTGATATATAGGCCTACAGTTCGGATAATCACACCGCAAAAACGATTAAGGGACCGTTCCCAGATCCTATCGTACTAACTATGGATCGATCTCTCCCAGAAGGAATGCTATATAAATTGCAATCAACGTTATCAGTGTGATCTGGCCAATTTTACAAAGTTGCTGTTTTTCCCTTTTCTCAGCATAATATTATATGCGATGCAACATTTTAAAGAGAACCGATAGGTCTATTTTCATGAAACTCACAGAACTGATGAATATTAGTTAAACGCAGGTCAAGTTTGAAAATCTTCATAATGGCCTGCTTTTTTTTTTTTTCAGAAAATTTGCTGTTGTTTTTGCTTTTTTCAGCATACATGCAACACTGTAAACACAGTTCAAGGAGAAGCAATAGGTCTATTGTCATGAAACTCACAGAACTGATGATTATTAGTAAAAGGGTTGTCAAGATCAAAAATCGGCATATCCGGGCCATTTTTTGTCAAAAGTTATGCTGTTTTTTTTCTGCCATTTTCAGCATATAAGTAACACTGTAAGCACATTTCAGGGAGAACCGATAAGCCTGTTGTCATTAAACTCACAGGAGTGATCAATGTTACCAATATACAAATCAAGTTTGAAAATATGATTAATTGGTTGAGTTTTGTGGAAGTTGTGCCTTGTTTTGATATATATAAGTGGTTTTCCTCAGATTTGATTGTCAGGCATGTTGACAGTTTCGTTATTGAACTAACTAGATATGTAAATATGTTAGTGTTTGTCTGAAATTTTCTGCATCTTTACAACATTGCTAGTTGATTATATAAATATGACGGTAAACATGTTATCATGTACTGTGTAATACAGTGTCTCAAAATGGAGGAAATGGGGTGATTATTTTCAAAAGTTTTGCATTTTTTTTCTCCTTTTTTCAGTGTACATGCAACACTGTAAACACACTTCAAGGAGAACCAATAGGCCTGTTTTCATGAAACTAATGATTATTAGTAAATTAAAAAGAATGATCAAGATTGAAAATCAGCATGACCAGGCCCTTTTCTTTCAAATGTTATGCTGGTTTTTTTTTTCAGCATATATGTAACACTGTAAGCACATTTCAAGGAGAACCAATAAGCCTGTTTTCATGAAACTCACAGAACTGATGATTATTAGTAAAAAAATGGTCAAGATTGAAAATCAGCATGACCAGGCCCTTTTCTTTCAAGTGTTATGCTGTTTTTTTTTTTAAGCATATAAGTAACACTGTAAACACATGTCAAGGAGAACCAATAGGCCTCTTTTCATAAAACTCACAGAACTGATGTTTATAAGTAAAAGAATGGTCAAGATTGAAAATCAGCATGACCAGGCCCTTTTCTTTCAAATGTTATGCTGTTTTTTTTTTCAGCATATAAGTAACACTGTAAGCACATTTCAGGGAGAACCAATAAGCCTGTTTTCATGAAACTCACAGGAGTAATCAATGTTATCTATATACAAATCAAGTTTAAAAATAAGATTGATTGGTTGAGTTTTGAGGGACTTCAGCTTTTATTTGTATATAAGTGGTTTTCCTCAGATTTGATTGTCAGGCATGTTGACAGTTTCGTTATTGAACTAACTAGATATGTAAATATGTTAGTGTTTGTCTGAAATTTTCTGCATCTTTACAACATTGCTAGTTGATTATATAAATATGACGGTAAACACGTTAACATGTACTGTGTAATACAGTGTCTCAAAATGGAGGAAATGGGGTGATTATTTTCAAAAGTTTTGCATTTTTTTTCTCCTTTTTTCAGTGTACATGCAACACTGTAAACACACTTCAAGGAGAACCAATAGGCCTCTTTCCATAAAACTCACAGAACTGATGATTATTAGTAAATTAAAAAGAATGATCAAGATTGAAAATCAGCATGACCAGGCCTTTTTCTTTCAAATGTTATTGTGATGTTCTTTAAGATGTTCTTAGATTTAAACCAACAAGACACCAAGTCTGATTTCCCAGCACCATACTTTATTTTCAAGTCTCCAGTATTCTCCCGAGATCACAACACTCACAACACTGATATTCTCTAACACAATGCTGAGCTACTGCACATTTACTACATCTCTCCCTCTTGAGATATGCACCACAATGACTTTAAATGTACAATTTTTTTTTTCTTTTTACTTATATAATGACAAAACTAAATAAACTAAAATGTTACAAATACTCAGAGGCACTCTAAATAATCACTTCAGAGTGTAAACAGATCAACAGTTCTCATTAATCCTTTAACAGTCCTTGGTCATCTTACATGTAAGACAATATGTCTTTAGAAAATTTTAATGACAGTAATATTTCTCAGTCAAGTGTAAGTTAGTCTCTCAGGTGCTTTGCGCTCCCTTTGTGGATATCTGCGAACTGGTTGTTTATCAACAGTAGGACTAGCCTCAACATCATCAGATACAAATGTACTGCTAGCTTCAGATTTGTCAGGTACTTTTGCATCACTATTGTCCATTGTATCACCTGATTCATGCTCAATTTGAACAGGTTCTGAATAAAACCTTGGCTCAGGTTGCTCAAATTCAGTCTTTGTTTGATTATCAGATTCAACATTTTCTCTCGAAGGTAGTGTCACATTAATTTCATCAGAAAATGGCATTTCACTTGAAACAGTGGGACCAATTATATGATCAATATGCACAAAGCGTTTCGATCTGCCAATTTGTACAACATATGTCTGAGGCCCACAAACTTTCACAATGCAACCAGAAACCCATTTCTCTTGCCCCCCTCTGAAATTGCGAACTCTGACCTTATCATACAGGTTAAAGTGACGCGACTTGGGACGTTTGTCATGATACTGACATTGCTTTTCCTGTTTTGTTTCAACAGACATAGAAAGGCTGGGTTTCAAAAGAGAAATTTTTGACCTAATCTGACGCTTCATGAACAATTCAGAAGGACTGACACCAGTTGTTGAATGCGGAGTTATTCTATACAGCATCATTAACTGGGATAATCTCAGACTGCGGGAACCTTCCCTATTCTCTAACATATGTTTTGTTAGCCCTTGTTTGATAACTTGCACTGAACGCTCAGCGGCACCATTCGTGCTTGCATGGTACGGAGGTATAAGTTTGTGATTTATTCCATTCATTTCACAGAATTTACGAAACTCCCCTGAGGTAAACTGTGGTCCATTATCTGACACAATAATCTCAGGCAAACCTGCTCTTGCAAACCACGAACGTAAAACATCAATTGTTTTCGAAGTAGTAGTAGATTGCATTTCTTCTACTTCTATCCACTTCGAATATGCATCAATCAGTATCAAATAAGAACGATTGTCTTTCTCAAAGAAATCAATATGGACCCTCTCCCACACACGTGAAGGGAAAGACCATGGGATCAGTGGTGCAACAGCTGGCAAGGCTCTGTTTGATTGACATTCATCACATCCAGAGATCAAAGACTCAATTCCAGAATCTAGTCCAGGCCACCACAAGTACCCTCTAGCTAAGGACTTCATTCTAACAATCCCATGATGTTCTTCGTGTAATTCACGAAGTAAACGGTCACGATAACAAGGTGGTATGATGACACGTAATCCCCAAAGTATGCAACCTTGGTCAACAGTAAGTTCATTTCTGCGTCTAAAGTAAGGCATCAAAGAATCATCTTTGACATAGCTTGGCCAACCATTAAGAGTGAAATCATACACTCTGGACAAGACTGGGTCCTTCATAGTGGCTTTGCTAATATCACTCGCTTTCACAGGTAATTCTTCTGTGAAAGACACACAATGGACAACAAACTCGTTATCCTCACTGGGCTCAGAATTTTTACTTGGTAACCGTGAAAAGCAATCTGCACTTGCATTGTCAGCAGACTTTCTATATTTTATCTTGTAATTGTAAGCTGACAGAATCAAACTCCAGCGTTGCATTCTAGCTGCAGCTAATGACGGTATACCAGTATGTGAATTGAATATTTTCACAAGAGGCAGATGGTCTGTAATAAGAGTAAACTCTCTTCCATATAAATACATGTGGAATTTCTTCACACCAAATATGATGGCTAAAGCCTCTTTCTCAATTTGAGCATAATTCTTTTCTGCTTTAGAAAGAGTACGAGAGGCTGTTTCAATGGGGCGTTCAGAACCATCTTCCATAATATGACTTATGACTGCACCAATCCCCACTGATGATGCATCACAAGCTAATACAATTGGCCGTTTTGGATCATAGGGTGTGAGACATGACTCTGCAGAAATAGCAGACTTGGCAGCATTAAATGCAGCATCACACTCTTTTGTCCAGTTCCACTCTACATTTTTGCTTAAGAGCCTGTTTAGTGTGGACACCTGAGTAGACATGTTCTTTATGAATTTCCCATAAAAGTTTAACATTCCCAGGAATGACTTGAGCTCTGAAACATTTTCAGGCTTGGGCATATTCATGATATTTTCTATGTTCTTGGCACTTGGATGTATACCACTTTCATCCAGTGTATGACCAAGAATATCAATACGTTTCTGAATGAAACTACACTTTGACAAACGCGCACGGATATTGTACTGACGGAGTCTCTGCAGCACACGTTGTAGTGCTATGTAATGTTCTTCTACTGTGTCAGTAGTGATGAGTATATCATCAATAGAACAAGCAGCCTCCTCAATACCATCCAACACTTGATCCATAACGCGTTGAAACTGCTGCGGAGCAGTCGTAATACCATACGGCATTCGCTCTGGGCGTAACAAACCAATCAAAGTGTTAATCGTGAGATATTGTTTTGACTTCTCACTCAATTTTAACTGGGAAAATGCTTCGCGCAAATCTATTTTAGATCTGAATTTCCCTTTTGCATGTTTGGCTAGTACTGACTGAATAGTTGGGAGTGGATATGGGTCTTTGTCTAGTACTGTATTAACTGTGACCTTATAGTCACCACATAACCTCAGATCCCCTGATGGTTTTACAACAGTGACTTGTGGACTCGCCCACTTACTACTTTCTACTTTGGTATAATGACCCTTCTCAACTGCCTCCAACAGCTGAGATTTGACCTTATCTTGCAGAGGGTAGGGTACACTATAAGCTTTCTTGAATATGGGAGTTGTACCTTCAGGAATGTAAACATCTGCTTCAAAACCTTTGATTGACCCTTGACTTGGAGCAAATACATCTTTGTATTGTGACAGAAGTGACTTTAACTTTGGGTCACTCTGTACAGAAAAGACAGTGGACCAATCTAACTTTATTTTCTCTAACCAATTTTGCCCCAACAATGCAGGTTTAGATCCCTCCACCACTACTAATGGTAGGTCTACAGACTGGTCATTGTAACTCACTGTGACTGTTATTTCCCCCAATAAACTAAGAGGATTGCCGCAATAAGATGTGAGATGCAAATCTGATTGACGTAAAGGGTGATCTTTGAACTTTGATTCATACAAATCTTGACCAATCAACGTGACAGACGCACCAGTATCTAGCTCAAAGTCAATAGACTGTGAGCTAACCTGTAAAGCAATAATATACTTGCTACATTTATTTTCATTTACAGTACTGATAGGAGCATGATCAGGTTTTGTTTTGTTCTCTTTACTTCCGCATTTGATTTGGAAATGGTTCAACTTGTTACATTTTCTGCAGATTTTACCCTTGGCAGGACAAGCTCCTTTGTGTGGGTACTCTCCACCGCAGAACCAACACTCCCTGAAACCCTGTTTTGGCTGTGTTTTGGACTTGTTATGACTTGGCTTGTGTGGTTTAGGTGCTTGGGCTTGTGCTGATTTTTTCACGGCATAGACTGTGGTAGGACTGGTATCGCCCTCCATAATATGGGACCTTTGTTCAGACAGCTCTAAAGCTCTAGCATGTGTAAGCAAGTTATTCAGTGTGAGAGTCTGGTCACTAAGAGCTTTTCTTCTCAACTTATGGGATGTACATCCTTGTATAATTTGTGACTTAACCTCTCTGTCCAAATTTTCAAATCCACAGTTGGCTCCTATTTGTCTTAGTTTGATATGGTATGAATCAATGGTTTCACTAGGTTCTTGCTTACAGCTTCGAAATTTGTAAATTTCAAACTCAGGATTATGATGAGGTCTTACGTATTGTCCAAAAGAAGCTACCGCATCTTCATATGAGTCCCCTCTGTCTGGCAGATTCTCAAAAATGTCTAAAAATTCCTCACCAGCTAAATGTAAAAGCATGGCTCTCTTCTGTTGCGAGTTTTTGATGTTCAATGCAACCATGAGGTTTTCAAATCTTTCCTTCCATTTTCCCCATCTTTTAAAAACGGTGTTCGGTTCCTGTCTGATGATGAAAGGTGGAAAAGTTGGTATATGCGTCAAGTTTACTGCTTGGGGTTCTTCCTCCTCCATAATTCCTCGTCGCCAATGTGATGTTCTTTAAGATGTTCTTAGATTTAAACCAACAAGACACCAAGTCTGATTTCCCAGCACCATACTTTATTTTCAAGTCTCCAGTATTCTCCCGAGATCGCAACACTCACAACACTGATATTCTCTAACACAATGCTGAGCTACTGCACATTTACTACAGTTATGCTGGTTTTTTTTTCAGCATATATGTAACACTGTAAGCACATTTCAAGGAGAACCAATAAGCCTGTTTTCATGAAACTCACAGAACTGATGATTATTAGTAAAAGAATGGTCAAGATTGAAAATCAGCATGACCAGGCCCTTTTCTTTCAAATGTTATGCTGTTTTTTTTTTTTTTTTTCAGCATATAAGTAACACTGTAAGCACATTTCACGAAGAACCAATAACTTAAAGCCTGTTTTCATGAAACTCACAGAACTGATTATTATGAGTAAAAGAATGGTCAAGATTGAAAATCAGCATGACCAGGCCCTTTTCTTTCAAATTTTATGCTGTTTCTTTTTTCAGCATATAAGTAACACTGTAAGCACATTTCAGGGAGAACCGATAGGCCTGTTGTCATTAAACTCACAAAAGTGATCAATGTTATCTATATACAAATCAAATTTAAAAATAAGATAGATTGGTTGAGTTCTGAGGGACTTCAGCTTTTATTTGTATATAAGTGGTTTTCCTCAGATTTGATTGTCAGGCATGTTGACAGTTTCGTTATTGAATTAACTAAATATGTAAATATGTTAGTGTTTCTCTGAAATTGTCTGCATCTTTACAACATTGCTAGTTGATTATATAAATGTGACGGTAAACATGTTATCATGTACTGTGTAATACAGTGTCTCAAAATGGAGGAAATGGGGTGATTATTTTCAAAGGTTTTGCATTTTTTTCTCCTTTTTTCAGTGTACATGCAACACTGTTAACATATTTCAAGGAGAACCAATAAGCCTGTTTTCATGAAACTCACAGAACTGATGATTATTAGTAAAAGAATGATCAAGATTGAAAATCAGCAAGACCAGGCCCTTTTCTTTCAAATGTTATGCTGTTTTTTTTTCAGCATATATGTAACACTGTAAGCACATTTCAGGGAGAACCAATAACTTAAAGCCTGTTTTCATGAAACTCACAGAACTGATGATTATTAGTAAAAGCATATTAGTAACACTGTAAGCACATTTCAGGGAGAACCGATAGGCCTGTTGTCATTAAACTCACAAGAGTGATCAATGTTATCTATATACAAATCAAATTTAAAAATAAGATTGATTGGTTGAGTTTTGAGGGACTTCAGCTTTTATTTGTATATAAGTGGTTTTCCTCATATTTGATTGTCAGGCATGTAAACAGTCTCATTATTGAATTTACTAGATATGTAAAATGGGTTGTTTGACAATTTCTGCGTCTTGACAATATTGCTAGTTGATTATATAAAAATGGTGGTAAACCTGTTATCTTGTATTGTGTAAAAAAAGTGCCAAAATGGAAATGAACTCGTATCATTGTAGTTTGTCAGATTCAATCATTCACAATGTTCCGAATGGAGGAAATTGGATATTTAAACTTGTTATATTGATATTTTTGCCATCTCAACAATTTTCTTAGTTGATCATGTGAAATGGCAGTAAACTGTATTATTTTATGTAAAAAAGTTAAAAATGGAAAGAAACCCATTTCAGTACAGTGCTCTCTTGTATACATTTAGCATTTTCAAAGTATGACTTTGGAGTTCCATGAACCTGAAAACCTTTGCTAGTCACATTTTCTGAATATTCATGATACTAATATTTTATTATAAAAAATTGATGATCATTATGCTGTTAAGCATTATATAATATTGCATCAAATTGGAAGAAAGCACAATTTTGGGTGCTGCTGGCATGATGTCCTCAATTGTAAAATTGTGTACTGTGCAAGTCTGTATCCAATGGACGACACTTTGTGTTATCAAAATATAAAATTCATGATAATAAAAGAGTGCTAAATAGAAAATAAGCATTATGAAAATAAAATGTTTGAAAACGAATTTCTTTGGTCTTTTATTTTATTTCATCAGTATCCTTTCTTTTCCTAAATTAATTGATGTTTTATCTCATAATCTTCAATTCTAAAAAAGTGGCAAAGCCCAGCATTAAATATTGTATAACTGTTCATTTAATCATCACCTCTGGTGTTATTTTGGAATTTACCTTAAATATGAAAGAATTTCATAAAAATGTGAATTGCTGCAAAGTAACGCTATATAAAATTTGCTTTGCATTAAAAGTACAATCATTATTACATGTAGATGCATGCATGTCCTCGGTTGTAATGTGTAGTGTCTGTCCATGTGTGTGTCCGTGTGTGTCCTCGGTTAGAATGTAAAATTCTTGTCAGCAAAAAATTAGTTTTTATAAAAAATTAATTTATAACATTCATACTCGAATAGATTTTACCCTAAATTGAATGTTTTTATTTTGATTTAACCAAGGAATAAGATGTCCTCGGTTGTATGGTGTTGTGCTGATGTCCTCGGTTGGTACACATAGACAAGTATGTGTGTGTGTGTGTGTGTGTGTGCGCGCGCGCGCGCGCGGCGTGTTTCATCCACCCTATTTACGTGTATATATCCCTTAAACACTGCATCCAGTTACTTTGTTTGCTTAGTTTCGGGAATGTTCTAATGGCGTGAAGTGGAGTGGGGAACCTCTATATACAGTGTATAAGATAGCTTCAACTCTATACTATATTAGGTAATAATTACATATAAACTTCGGTAGACGCATAACTTTCAGTCAGGATAAGTCTACCTGCATCTAGACATTTATCTATTGTTTAAGTATACAGTGCGAAACACAGGTACTAGATTGGACACCTGTCCATGTACAGTACAGTTGTACATGTAAAATAAACTTTTCGGCGTGTCAAAAACGATTTAATTTCAAACTCTTGAAAAAGGAAGAAATGTAATGCTTCAAAAAATTTGCACTTACCTAAAAATCAGTAATGAGTAGTATATTATTTTTCTCGCATCTGTACATCCTTTTCTTTCTAAGAGGTGACCTCAGAGAGGAAGGAAAAACCACAAGTCCTGTGGCAAATAAAAATGTTCTCTTTGTGTGGCTTTTACCTGTTGTTGCTAACACAATGATTGCATAGTGTCACAACCTAGAGAGCAGACGTCTTTTGTTGTTATTTCTGATGTACACTAACACCCCATTTCCATAGATTTTAGATCGATCTATCCCTGTGGGGAGTCTCACTAGATTACTGTCAGCTTAGCCGGCTTAAGCGTCTGTCCCGCCTACTGAAAGCTGTAAGGGGGTAATTAACTATGGTGCGCGCTCGGCTGACTGCAATTTAGCTTGAACCCCCAGGGGGTTAGGTCGATCTAATTCTTAATCCCTGGATCGATCTAAATCTCTGGGAATATAGTGTTGCTGCTGATCCATGCCGAAAACGCGCACACACACACATACACACACACACACACACACATTTATATACTCAAAACCTGTCTTTTAAGTCATTCCTTTATTGATCACGCACTATCAAGGCTGTGGAATGTAACTTAATAGTAAACAGCTACATATGACGGCCAGAAGAAAGCGGGACTGTCTTATTGCGTTCTAAAGAGACAACATGACCGCGCCAAGTACTATTATGCTCCCGCTTATATAGCTAATGCAACGAAAAATTACTCAAAATTTTCATAAACTGATGATAGCAACATTGCATTAGTTGTGACTGTGTGACTGACTAGACGCTGTAAAGAGCTGAGGGATGAGAGAGGGAGACTGTTGCAAATATAATGACAAAATATCATTATAATATATACCTGTGATCGTGGTAAACTTAAAATTTTAATTATTGCATACTTTACTCAATATTAGTTTCATATGGACTGATGACGCTCCAAGACAAAGATGGTAATGAGCTCAAACGGCTTAATTTTATGGGGAGTGATATATTGGGAGCTTTATGAATTAATTTTTGGTCCGTTATAAAGATAAAACACTCGATGTGAAAATGCTTTGCTGTTCTTTTCTAACGCAAGACAAGGGCTGTGCAGAGCTGTATCATAAAAGGGTAAGAATAAACATTGTTAAAAAAATAAAGGGTAAGGATCAGTGGCGTGTATACCATCATTCTCAGTAAAACTGAAAAAAAAAACATGATGTCTACTGCGATATGAAGACCGACGGCGGTGGCTGGACGGTACGATTGTATATGTACTTTGATAATTACACCTAAAAGATTCAGTCCCAACGCGTTAACCAGGTTAACAGGGTACCAAAATAGATAAAATTATTTTAGAAATTTGATGTATTAATAAGACCTTCATTTGTGAGCTTTCCTTTGTCGCAAATGTAATCCGTATGAGATACATGTACGTGTATCCATTTTCTTCTTAAAACAGTTCTATTTGAATTATATTAGAAATGCACATTAGATATTCAGGTTGTATAACATATTTTGCATTACAAAAAAACCCGATGATTTACCATTCAGGTGTTCCAAAGACGAATGGACGGAACTGTGGACCTCTGCAGATACTGGCAGAACCAAAAATATGGCTTTGGATATCTGAACACTGAATTCTGTTTAGGGTACTTCATGCATAAAAAAAAGAAAAAAAGGGCCATACTGGCAGACTAGGGAAAGGGTGCGGCAATGACATTTTGGTGATCTTTATGCTTTCCCCTTTCTCTAAGTCCAACAAAAGTCTCTTTCTTTTCCTTCAGCTAGTGTTTAAATGAGTACCACAGGCGGTAAAAATAGAATGTTAGCATACAATGTATATGTGTGGTAGGCCTTCATCAGGTGCCCTCAAACGTTTTTCCCAGTGGGGTCATTGCCCATATGAGGAGAGACATTGGTAATTATAATAATTATATATTATAATTATAATTAAGGGCATGAGCTTGGGTTCAAGGATTCAATGGAGTTCTTTTGACTTGTACCCAGAAATTACTGGATGGACTTTTCAAGTTCTACCATCGTGGTCCCAAGCAGGGGAAAGGTTAAACTTGAAGGTAGCCTATTTGGCCATCCAGAACAGTCAAGCCATGCCCACAAGGGTTGGAGGAACTTGCTAGGTCATACCCACACCCAATCACACCCTACTTGCCCTAAGAAATATACTCAAGTCATACGACGCTCTGGCGATGCACCTTAGAATGTGGCACTCTTCAGGTTGGCTTCTCTGTCCACTTCAGCTATAGCTACCAAAAATTCCTGAGCACTAATTTCTTTGATTTCAAATAACATTATGGGGTTTCAATTGTCAGAGAGTGATTTATAGTTTTGCTCTATTCAATGGTCAAAACAAATATTTAAAACAGTAAAACATCTAATCTAACATTTTAACAGTTTTCTTTTAACGCTTTAGCTCTAAGGTCAAATAAACTCGCAAACAATTCCCTTATGGAAACTAATCTTTAACATTGCTTTTGACAAGCAAAGAACCGCGAATCTATCGTGCTGAGATTGCGACCGGTTGTGATTGCGTTATATTCATGAACACAGGGCACCGCCATGATGGAAGTCTCGCATGAATGTCAAAATGGTTGGATTGCGTACGAACAGGCCTGGGAAATCTTGAATTTTTAATAGGCGAAGAATTGTCCAAATAAATACCCGTACACGTCCCGCTATTCGGAACTTGAAAGTAACCATCTGACATGGCAATGTATTGCCGTTTCCGTAATGAACTTTATTTTTATTTTTAAAGAGGTTAAAACATGTTAAGTGCACACACTTATCTTACACATGGCCCTCTAGGGGTTAAAATTAAATATTGTGTTAATGAATAAAAGATGAATAAATTATGAAATTTAAATGACAATGAGGTAAAAATGAAAAGAGTTGGAATAACAAAAGTAATAAGAATAAAACAGAAGGCATTGTGTTAGTAAAAATCCTAAAGCTACATGACTTAATAGTTGAATACATAAAACTTACTTTTCTTAAAAAAATATTTTTAAAGTATCTAAGTCTTCGGTGTTTGTTATTTCAGAGTGTAGGCAGTTCCATATTTTAATCGAGGTCCATGTTGATATGTCTTTATGTCTGCCAACTGGTAAATAGATATTTCCCTTATTATTTGATCGGTAATCTACGGGTGATTCTGCCTGTAGTGTCTGTGGTTGTAATTCCCAGTAAGTCATTGGTGTATTTAGGTGAGAGTCCATTTAAAGATTTAAAAACTAATGTGGC
This sequence comes from Lingula anatina, assembly GCF_051362555.1. Taxonomy (NCBI): domain Eukaryota; kingdom Metazoa; phylum Brachiopoda; class Lingulata; order Lingulida; family Lingulidae; genus Lingula; species Lingula anatina. The sequence goes on from NC_141776.1 coordinate 6,089,609, forward strand.
GTACTTAAATTCTATCCGTTCATAGATTGTTTGCCATTTTAGTTTCCTGAATAGTTCAATTATTGGATATTTCTTGGCTTCTTTTTTCTGGGATATCGAGAATGATTCTTGCTCCACGTTTTTTGAAGTTTGTTTATATCTTCTAGTTTTGCAGTAATCCAGATGTGGTGGTATATGAGCATTATAAAACCGTTTTCTTGTTTCCAATGTTAAGTATCGTTTTACTTTAGATAGAAGGGAAAGTTTCTGTTAATACTTTTTATGCACATAGTCAATCCAGCTAAGATTTTCATTAATATATTAAACTATATACACCTAAAAGTTTTTCTGTTTGTACATTATCTAAAATGTAACGAATAACGATGGGGGTGTGGCAGCAAGGCAAGCATGATTTGCCCAAGGCACTTTTTGTAAAGACAGGAAAAACAAAGCCCTTCAGACATCTTAATTGTGAAACAAAACAATCAGAATTTGCTCAAAGGTCGGCCTGTAATTACCGTCGTCCAACTCAAGGAGATGACGCACCTATGCAGCAAGACAAGCATGATTTGCTTACGGCACCTTTTGTAAAGACAGGGAAAACAAAACCCGTAAATTACAAGTCACAAGATATAACAATCACTTTATCTACGCTTAAACTGCATACACCTTGAAACTGTTGTAAATGTTGGCACAAGTACTTAATAAACGTTATATGTAAAAAAGAAAGGTTTATTTCCTTGACTTAGACGGCGATACTTTGTCAAAAATTCACGAGATTCACAAATTGCGAGCTGAACCGCGTAATCGACATCTTACAAGTAGTTTTGCAAGAATAAATATAACTACGTTTAGCAACGAAAAATCTTAAATTTCTGATTGTTTTGTTTCACAAGAAGTCTCAAGGGTTTTGTTTTCCTTGCTTTACAAATGGTGCCGTAAGCTAATCATGCTTGCCTTGCTGCATAGGTACCTCATCTCCCTGAATTGGACGACGATAATAACAGGCAGACCTTTGAGCAAATTCTGATTGATTTACTTCACAAGAAGTGTCAAGGGTTTTGTTTTTCATGTCTTTACAAAAAGTGCCGTTAAGCCCGTAAGCAAATCCTGCTTGTCTTGCTGCATAGGTACGTCATCTCCTTGAGTTGGACGACGATAATTACAGGGAGACCTTTGAGCAAATTCTGATTGTTTTATTTCACAAGAAATGTCAAGGATTTTGTTTTTCCTGTCTTTACAGACAGTGTCTTGGGCAAATCATGCTTGCCTTGCTGCCACATCCCCATCGTTATTCCCTCACACTGCTCCTTATATGGCATATAAAAGTATTGACCCTTAATCCTTAAGATAGATGTAACAATTTCTAACAAAAATTTCTATCCTAGGACCAAAGGTGAGGATTTCTTCGAATTATCATTCAAAAACTGACGCAAGTAAGAATGCGGAGACGTATTTTTGTGAGTAATGTTAAAAATTTTGCCAGCCAAAAGCTAGAAACTATGCATGTCCCGGGTACAATCACGCATCCAAACACCGTCACAAATGTTCTTTATTAACAGATAGTGACTTTACTTCTCGTTACTCTTGCATAATGTTTGTTAGTGTCTCTAGCGCAACTTTTGGCGCACAAATCCAATTCCGTCAAATATTGGCCGTATAAAAATCCGCAATACGGACACTGTGCACCCGATCACGGTGGCTATTTGCATCAGCGCTGCAATATAGTCATCTTTTAGAGTCCTTTCGCCTGGAATGAGAGCAAGAAAGCTCGGATAAATATCTATAATGCCTGTTTGTTCTTTTTTTTTTTTAATTAATATTTAAAACCGTTCTCCACTTTTGTCACATCGCTATGTACATGTACATTATAAACATTGAAATACAAAATTCTAAAACACACCATCTAAATTTACCTAATACACGTTGTAAAATTCTACCTCTGGAACGCACTAACTAAATTTGCCAATAGCTAAATAACATTTAGTGCAGATAGAATGAAATGTGCCTTTACAAATTTTGTATGAGAGTGCATAATTAGAAACCCAATCTCTTGTAAAACGGGAACATTTACTTTTCCATTTGAAAATATGATTTTACAAGGAACGGCGAACGATGAGATAAAAAAAGAGATCCATTAAACTGGCAAATACCTGAAGTTTGATACTTTAGTCCTATTAAAGAAACTTTGAGTCATTAAACAATCATTTGGATGCAAGACCAATGAACCACACGCTTGATGAAACAAATTTTAGATTGATAACCAAAGTGCCCTCGGTTCTCTTTATTGCAAAATTTGGCCGACCCCCCCCCCCCCCCCCCCCCCCCCCCCCCCCCGTCCGTAAAATATATTCTTTCATCACACCAAAACAAAATCACCAAAAACCATCACCTCATAATGTTTGAATTTATTGAATTCGAACCGTGGTGTCTAGATTTAATAAACTTTAACATAATGAGATAATGATTTCCACCCGAAAATAACGATATTTCAATATTTTAATAGCGTATAAATTAAAATAAATAAATAAACAATGAAAATACCTATGAATTTTCATTTAAATTTAAAAAAAATCGAAAAGGAAGATGGGTTTGTGTAGGAAAGTACATTGGTTGAAAGTGGCTTAAATGATAAATGTTTTTAAGAATACAAAAAAAAAATTAACTGTTTGAAATTTTTGAATAATTACCGTATATCTTTAACTTGGAACGGACTAGCCCGACACTGCCCTAGAATCCGATTTCAACTTACCTGCCGTTAATCCAAGCACCCACGCCGAAATAAAACCCCACAACATCACTTTTGTGGCAGCCATGTTGACAAAATTTTAGTTTTTGTGTCCTCAGCTGTGATACTGTAACAAAGAGGCTTCCGTCAGCCGACGCTGCGTTCAGGTTGAGATATCAAAATTAAAAGATTGCATAGACAGCCTGCTTTTTTTACATAAATATTTTAAAACTGACACGACTGTTGTAATGGGCTTCTGGTCACCTTGTCGTCTCGCTGGCTGTGAATAAGAAGCACATGGGTCCTAAAAGGTGTTATCATTCGTAAAATGAAGCCGGTGTGTGTTGTGCTAAGTCAAGAGATTTCCCCGTCGTATCTACTGTATTCATAGGTCAGGTTTACCCGTCACCAGAAGATTTGAGGTGAGATTAATTGGTGATAATATCAAATGTAATGGCAGGTTTGCATGACACATTTGAAAAAGACATTGTAGGGTACAACTGTTAAACGACTGGCTCAGAATGGTGGGAACAGTCGTTTATTGGCCGATTGTATGGTGAAATAAAGTATTAAGTAAAGGCAATTACAAATAAAATAATTACAATAATGAAGGTACCAATAACAATACAAAAACGCAAATTACACAATCAAGGTAAACACGCAAGAAATGAGGGAGGGGAGGGAGGGGGAGGAAATAGGAGCCAAACCCCCCTGCCGATTAGTGTTGTCGGCAACACTACCCCACTTGGACAAAGAAAAAATAATAAAATAAAATAATAATAATTTTTTAATAATTTGCAGGGTGGACAGAAATCTATCATAAAAAGTTAACAAAATTCACTTAATTGCCTATTAAAAATGTATTTTTTGTAATCTCTGCCCCTTGTATACCGCAGAATCAATTAAAGGGATAATAACTCTTCGTATGAGATCTATATTTCACAATAAAAACAATGTGAATAACTCATAGAAATATAATATATTCTGTTTTACCACAAAAACGGCAGTTATAGCTATTATTCTGATATCTGAGCTTGTCTTTAGACCACGTGACCTCCATTGATGGCTATACTCTGTTAAAATCTCTTAAGAGATTTTAACAAAAATCCAAACTTTTTAGAAAAAATCCAGGGACTAACTTTGAATGTAAAAATGGATTCATTAACCATTGGTAAGTATGGGAAAAATGTTGTTTACTCCAGGAAAATTCATTTTTTGGCCGAAACGAAGAGTTATTATCCCTTTAACGAAATGAAATGACAAACACGGTATGTAGGTTGAAATGCTTTTAGGCCGCTTTTATTTTTGACAAACCCAAATGAGATGTATTACATTTTATTTTAACTTATTGACCATGAATTCAAAATGGTAATCGTCCAGCGAACGGCTTCTATCATCGTCATAAAATTTCACTTTTTGATTTTTGATTCAAACAGTTATCCCAATTTTGAGACATTGATAATTTCCAAAATTCAATATTTGAACAGCAACTTAATTTACTTCCTTCCAAAATTATACTTGCACTTAATAACTAGCAAAATTTTATATCATTGGATTTTAATTGAATTCTACTAATTTGGAATTAATAAAAATAGCCAACCGTTACTTTTCGCTTTACAACACGATAAATTTACAACACTTAAAAATATTCTTCGAATTCTAGAACTCTAAAATGTATATAAAATGACATTTCAAAATGCATGAATTACTCATTTTAAGCCTAGATTACATTTGCCATGCTATGTCCGATGCACGCACGGTACTCGACAGTATTTGAAAATTGCAAGTCTGTCGACCGTACATGTACACTGTAGTATTTTCATAGTTGGTATTGCACCGTTCCCGTACGGACATTGTTCGGTGGACTTGTGGTGATCGTAACAACGGTTGAACCAGTTTTTCGACTGTTTCAGTTTCACCTTTGGTGGTTTAAGGAGGCACATAGTAGATATATTTTAGGAAACTTATTTGTCAATTACATGCCGAATGATTCCTTATTCTGACCGCATGGGTGTTAATAATGTACAGGGGACATCGACCTTCAATGCAAGGATACGAAAAGCGTTTGGCGATTGCAATGAGATTGAAAGATCTTCGTGCTCCTATTTTTCTTTAAAAAAAACTTTTTTCTTACTTGATCTCAAGGTCATGACGGAGAAATAGCATGTCGTCTGCACGTTTTGTAAATATATTCGCTAAAGATCGTTGTCATGCACGATATCAAAAAAAAAAAAAAAAAAAAAAAAAAAAAAAAAAAAAAAAAGACTAAATCGTCGGCCATGGCTAATGTAATCTACGCTTAAACCTCGACAATCAATAAATTCTTTAAAACATTGTGTGCAATAGGGCTTTTGCTGGATGAATAGATATTGAAGTCTTTTGTTCTCTGAAAAGGTCTATCATACCGTGTTCTTCTCCTACTATAACTATTTATGCTGAATTAAGCTAAAATCGCTATTAGTTAAAGTATCTAGATAATTTGGAATTTACGTGACACCAATCGTCAAATTATCTATTAATCTTATATAAATGCTTATATTGCACTATCGATGATATAATTAATACAAATTGATCTGTTTCCGAATAATTGAATAACATCAATATTTACGTGTACATGTAGTAAATACCTCGCCTTTACTGTCGACCTTTCCACTAATACATTTTTATTTATCAAATTGATAATAATATTACTTCGATTAAGAAAATGTTTGCTATAACTAATTTCCTCGCAAAGATCAACCGACTAAATGTACGCTACCAAACATGGACCACAAAACCTGCTACCGTTTTCACAGTGAATCAAAAAGTGAACTAAAGCTAATATGGTACCCTCTGCCAGGACCACAAATTGATTTTTCACTAGATTTTCAATAATCTTTGTTGATCCATCCTCCATTTTGACCGTCTTCTGACAGAAAAAAAATCGATACCCGTCAATGTAAACTTAAATATCTGACAGTCTTCCGGAAGACCCAGAAGACGACCTCAATCCACCCCAGCGGCATATACAGGTATGTGCACTTTCCCGCACTGTCCATAAAAACTTCATGTAGGGGCTATTACATGGTAACCACTCTGTTGGCCTCTACATGTAACAGAGAACACTCAGAGAACAGTCTGAGAACAGTCTGCTGCGTGCAGGGATTAATTATCCAAACTGAATACAGAATAGAGCATCTTGATAACCCATACTAGAAAAGACTAAGAGAGTGCACTTCACCAAGACAGCCCAATTGTTAATTATTATCAAATAAAGAATCGCCACCAAAATCTAAACGCTTCTACGTTGGCCCATTTCTTACTTAACCCGAAAAAGATTATCAAAATTTGCCCATAATTTTTTAGTTATTCTGTTATAAACCAAGGGAAAAATAAAATCTTTTTGGGCGGAGTTTATGAGATAAATTTTAATAGATAGTAAACTGTGACTGCTTTTATAACTTAACAATAATTAAAACGTAAAATTACTTAACAACAATAATAAACATAACATATCGATGTATTGATTATCCCAATCGGCAGTAGTGCCAAATCCTATATCTTTCGCTCTTGCCCATAGCTAAAAATACCTCACCGCTACCACCAGAGCCATTAACATCAAAAGTGTAACGTTACCGACAGGACTGTTTCCTCGGTTCTGCTTCGGGGTAGACAGCGTGGTCGCTCCATAAAATGGCGGCACGGAGTCGTGGTTCGTGACGTTCTTCATGCAGGCAGAGAACGATCCTGAACGTATACCCACTGGCCCTCCGGATATCTTCAACTGCATGTTCTTCAGAGCATTTTCCATCCATGCTTGCACTTGGTCGAAGATGTTGCGACCTTCCTCTAAATGGGCCAGTCTCACGCGAAGAGTGACCAATGCTTTCACGACAAAGGTGGTAGACGTGTTATCCGCGCCGTAATTCTGGCTACAAGTATAAAAAAGTGCCGGCACCGCTCTCAGTACAGCTACCAATCGACCATCACGTTTGATATCTCTACAGCCATCTCTTGGTGTTGGAGCCCAGCCACACGGTTCAAAATGTAAGGGAACGGGCGACCGCACCACTGTGAAATTGTACATAAGGGGGCGGCAGTCCTGGGCATCAGGAACAAATCCAGGGGGGCACACTAGCTGCTGATCTACAGGCTGGAAAAAAGACGCGTGTGCAGGCTAAATGCATGATTATTCGATTTATAGTTTAGGATGACAATGTACAACAATAAAACTTGGGGGGGGGGGGGGACTGCTCATTATTTCATCAAAATATTAACATGACAAATGCGAGAAAGAATTAATGAAGAAAATTATATTTAGCTTTTTTCAATATCCAGTTTTCATTATCATCCTCATCATTTATGATTATTGTACGTCGTTGTTCGCGACCTAGTCCTTACGTCATCATTCTGTTTTCTGTCTTGGTCTCCCAGGTACAATAGGGCGCGGAAAGAAAGACTCAGTTCTCTGGCAGGTGGCCGTGTGAAATGCTGATCTGAATAAAACATTTTAATTCACTAAATAAATAAACCAACAACATGTAATTCACCTAATTTATTATTTTTATTTATTTATTATTATTATTTTTTTTTGGGGGGGGGGAGTTGAAATCAAACGCGAAATTCCTATCGAGACTCTTTATCAAGGTGACAACAGTACAATATAGCCTTAAACTTACAGAACACGTTTGAAGAGCTTATGATATCTTCCACTGAACTTAATTATTTGTCACTGTGCCACTTCTGCACAAATGTGATCGTTGTCAAGGGGTAAAATCAGGTTTTGTAGATTTCAGATAAGTGACTACAACATTTAAAAAGAACCTGTCATCTATAGTGACCTATAACTTGATTCCATTTAAAGGTACATACGAACCGAGCATCGGTGGAGTGTGGATTCCCAGTAACACATGTAAACCACTTCTACTAGATTCTTATATGACTCAAATAATTTCGACATGCCAAGGGATAAACTGAATAGATCACTCGATCGGCCATAAAAGACCTTTAGACTGCTCCTTTCTTTAAATTTATGGTTGTAAATTTAACCTACTTCCGTGACCTACTTTCCTGCCCCATTGACATACAGCTTAGAATACCAGCAGAAAAATCTGTTCAAACATCACTTTGGGGTAAAATTAAACAATGCCTTTTGGTAATTCTCTTAGTTATACTACTTGTAACTATATGCTGGCATTTGGTTGGTTTTTGTGACAAAAAATTGACTTTGTATGCATCTTTAAGAATTTCCTATCTTAACACTTACTGCTTTTATACTGTTGGAAATGATTCAAGTGTAATAATTACTGTGACGTTTTATTTCAAGGTGCAAATCTAATATGCCTTAAATTGGACTTCTAATGAGTTTCATGATATATTTCCATAACAAACGTAATTTTTCCAATAATTTATGTTAGATTTTCCGTACAAATTTTCCGGATCATAAATGGAAAGTAATTTGAATTGAAATTACACCTATCTCCAGTTATGTTATTTTTCCAGACACATAAATCTAATGAAATCATACAGTGCACTCTAAACGGACCTTGGCAGAAAATCAACATGTGTGCAGTTTCTTCCTTATACTAGACGTAATCAAACTGTACCACTTATTCAGGTAACACATATCAAATTCGCGACTTAAGTAAACAAAAATGTTATCCCGAGAAAACTGAACTTCTATTTTATTCTGGAGGTTTTAAAAACCCTGACATTACGATGGAGACAAGTAAACTATATAGGCCTATATAATTATTAATGCCATTAATGCGCGGTTCTGAAATTTTTACATAAGAAGTTTTTAACATATAGTTAAACGCACCACTCACCGCAGGGCCCATAAGCACCTCGATAACACACCATGCAGTGGTAGTTCTTGTAACTGTTATCAGCACCCCTAATGACAAAGGGGTTGTTGTACGCCATGCAGGCATCTCTTAAGGCTGAGTGCAGGGGGCGTGGCCGAGGTACAGCCTGCACGCTTCCATTGATCAGATTGTTCACACAAGGACCAAAGTCTTTGTCCTCAACTTCCCGGAAACATGTTCTTAAATTCCAGTCCGACTTCGGCTCGAAAATACTATTACATCCGAAATCCTTCAATTTTCTTAAAACGCAAGCAGAGCTGCTGCAGTCTTCTATGTAGTCAACTAGTGCCCTAGAGCAATAGACAGCAAGTTCCCACGGTTCCCCGCCGTTCTTGACACCGTTACATGCTGCACAGTACTTGTTCTTGAAAGTGAGCATTGTATCTGGGTCGGTGACTGGCTGGTACAACAGCACGTCCTCTGCGAGGCTAGTATTTGTAATATCACTGCACTTGATTAGACTTTCCTCTTCCAGCCAAGACGACGGACACTGGTTCACCATCCAATACCGCAATCCAAACCTATCCATGTATGGTAACATTGTTTGGTGCGCCTGAGATATTTTTGGAATGGCTCTACAGGAGCTTTTAAGTGCCAGGGAAATGGTCAAAGAATCGACTTGCTTTTTCTCCCTTATCCAGTGGGATGGATCGTTAGGTGATGCAGTCGATGTGGTACTGTTACTTTGAGTTTCTGTAAAGTTGGGTGCAGGAAGCGTTAAAGGAAGTGAGGTACTGTGCACACTGGTTATTCTGGCCGAGGCAGTGCACAACGTCGTATTTTCAGTCATCCCATAACAACAGTCATTATACAGATGGCATGGGCCGTCACAGTTGCAGTGGACCTTAAAGGTGACATGAAGTCCCTTAGATATTGCACAGGTCCATTTATACGGCGTGAGAGTCACGTCTGAGGAATTAGAGGTTTCACTGCTGTTGTCTGACCTTCCCTGTAATAAATTGTCTTGACTGGTTGACGCTGCAGTGACTTCCACCTGTATTTCATCCTCAATATTTGGCAACTGTGGTGTTACGCCCGTGTGCATTACACCCTCAGTAGTTGGCGACTGTTGTGTGACGTCTCCGTGCATCCCACTGGTCGGTTTTTCCGTAGTTATCTCTTGGCTTCCATCTCTAAGATGTGATGTCTCCTTCGTGAATCCCGCAAGCGTCCAAATCTCTATATTGGGCGACTTATGTGTTAATCCGGCAGATTGGCCATTTTCTTGGGCAAACGAAATCATGACAGTCGTCGGCTGAACAAATATCAGCGCACATAATGTGAGGCTGATGATCATCATGTTTCTGAATACTATATTTCTGATGCATTGGAATACGAACTGACGCAGATCAGCGTTTGCTTGCAATTTATACCTCTCCCGCCCTTCTTTGAAGAGAACACTTTCTGCCGCTGAACTAGAATTAATCATACCGGCGGCCTTGCATATGCCTTGAGATCTACACTTGAGTAGCGTGCATTCAGAGCTCTCAAACAGAAATAATAAGAGTCACAGTAGGACATGCCGTTGTAACTGTCACGTTTATCGGGATAATTAGTTCGTTATTTTGTGTATTCCACGTATTCCAGCAAGAGTTCATGATTTGGAGACCACTGCCGTCTTGTTGATTACCTTTAGTGTGTTTTTTATATTTGACAGTAAAGCACTGCATGGCGAATTTCAGTAGCGACTATAATTGGAAAACGACTTCATTACCCTACATACGCCATTGGTCATTTATGTAACGAAAAGACATACATGTACTCTGGAAAAACACTAATATCTGTCCGTGCAATGTATATGACCTGTGCACAAGCTGGTAGGAGGAATGGTAGCACAAGAAACGGAAGGTCAAGGTCCCATGAGTTCTGTATATGTTTGGGGTTGGCGGAGGGTTGAATGTGTAGGCCCTATTTTTCAATAACTAATTTCACACAGATAGGCCTACCCCCCTGCATGACCGTCTTAGTTTTTTGTACATGTTCCGGCTGATGTCCCAAAATGTTATTAACCGAATGTTAATTACTGGTATAACAATAATAAAGATGTTTTAGAATAATGTTAATCGATGGCATGGATTTGAAGTTGTGCATTATCTTGGTGATTTATACAACTCTCGTATTTTGTAGAAGATATACTTACTGCTGCTGAGCAAAAAATTACCGAAACATGTCGGCGGTCTTGCATAAGTCTTGAGGTGTACACTGGAGAAGCGTGCACTGAGAACTGGCAAAGAAGAATAATAAATGTCACGGTAGGACATGCTGTGTAACAGTCACGTTTATTGGGATAATTAGTTCGTTATTACAGTATCCCACGTCAACAAGGGTTCATGAGTTGGAGACCACTGCCGTTTTGTTGATTACCTAGTGTGTTTTTTATACGTGGCATAATACATTGTAGAATTCCAGTAGTGACAGATTGGAATTCATGGAAGCGCAAGAAACGGAAGCTCAGGGTCTCACTGGATCGGTACAGGCTTGGGATTAGCGGAAATTATTGTGGTTTTTACATGGGACACAAAAAGTTTGGCCTTTAGAAATTTTGCACAATGCTTGTGGTAATCAATTAAAAACATATTATCGTAATGAAAATGATTAAAAGTACAGATATAAAGTTGTGATCGTAGTGAGATATATTGTACATTTAATAACTGATACAATATACATTTGTTAAGAGGTTAAACAGTGGGGGGGGGGGGGGGGGGGGGGGGGGGGGGGGGGGGGGGGGGGGGCAAATGCGGGACCTAGGGGAGGATATTAAGGGAGCCAAGACCCTTGCAGTAAGTGTTCATTCAAAAAGATACGCACCTCTGTCTTGTGTTGTTTTACATTGTATTCCATTCGTTGTTTATATTTATTTACTTTTTTCAAGTCATGTTGGCGTGAAGGTGAAATGAATCATTTACAGGGTTGCTACTTAATATTAAGTGGTAACCCTGTATATATATGTTCTGCCACACGTGCCACGGCATCCCATAAACTGTATGACAACCGGAATGTTCGACACGATTGAAACGTTCTTAAATATCCTAACGCATTGAATATAAATGATCATGCTTGGTTGTAAAAAAAAATTATAATAATAATAATAAATAAATGAATCAGGTAATCGACACAGATAGTCTTTTGAGAACGTACATCCATTGGTTAAAATCATAGCATCCTTCGGTATGAGAAAATTCTGTATTTCGCCGTTCCGTAAAACAGGGTGCAGAGCAGACCCGGTACTATCAAAACCCTCTCATGTATCTGAAAGCAACACGGCCATAAAGAAGAACAGCACTGTTACCTGCAGAGACGAACTGCCATGTATTTCTTCAATTTATCATGTTGTATATTATTTTTATGAGTAAAACATAAATAAAACACACACATACACATAAGGGAAGAAAACGAATAATTATCATTATGTGGCCCAACAGATATACAGATAATATTTCTCCTTGTTTTATTAGCAAAAGCAAAGCATTATAATCCAGCTGTGATCGACCGTTAATTGATATTTGGTCAAAGAAGTTTTCTCAGATTACGTACAAAACAAACGTCAGCATACATTTATTTAAATATGATATCCAGTGAATGAATAGACACCTGAGTTATATCAAGTATGTGAAAGCGGTTAAGTACATTCGATTTCAGACTGTACAATTAAAAAAATGGCGTAATATTATTTCACTATTTACACTGAATGTGAAACAGAAGTAAGGTAGCGTCTAATGATCCACTCCATCCACTTTTTTTTTTTGTATCATCAGTCCCGCTTCAGGAGCTGTTGATGTAGGACATTTCTAAAGGTAATTCTCTTGCTGTGGAATTGCGTGTGATGTTGCGAAGGCTGCTGTTCATTACTTTGACAGTTCTTGGTAAGTCAAATTTTCAATTTTTACCTCCGCCAAGGAGATTATGTTTTCACCCCTGTTTGTTTGTTTGTCTGTCTGTCATCAACATAACTCAAAAAGTTATGGACCGATTTTGATGAAATTTTCAGGAACTGTCAGAAGTGGGCCAAGGAACAGATGATTAGTTTTTGGTATGATCTGGATCAATAATCAATCAATAATCAATAATAAACAAAAAGTGCTGCCTTGGCGGAGGTCTGCGCTCTCGGAGTGCTTTTCTAGTTTTTTCATTGTTCATGTATCTCTAAACTGAATATTCGTCAAAGGAAAATGTGAGCACTTTGCTTGCACAATTCTAAGTGTTGCTGTGACCGTACGGCAACCTTTACGTCCGTGAAAACTTTATAAAATGTTTTTGAAGTTCATAGATTGTATTTCAATAAATTTGAAAGTTTTTAAAATGATGTAAACTCATGAAAACTGGGGAAAACTGATTTAAACTTATGAAAACTTATGGAAACGTAAAACAATATGGTCCGCGGAGACCGTGACGCTGAACTGAATGAAATGTCCCGTAACAGGGCGGGAGTTGAAATACATGTATATAGGGCAAGCCATGTAACATGTGAACACATCTCCCTGTTCACATTACTTTTACCTACATGTACACACAATGGACAATAGAAGTGTCATCCCATGAATCAGAGTAATCAAAGTAGGTAGATCTTGAGTAGTTATAATGCCTGGTCTACTTATAATGTGACTAAAGAGTATAAAACTGCTGTACCATGGAATTATATTGTTGGTCTTTTTGTGAAATTTGATGTTAATAAAATGATACCAGGAGCATATATATCATTCCACAGTCATTTATCTCCCCCAAAGTATTGATTCAGTAGGGGTGACACTTCTATTGCCCAGTTTGTGTAGCACGTGTTGCAGTTACACTAAGTGAAAAAAGAAACAGTAATTGGTGTGTTTACTGTTGTGATTAAAAAAGCCTCAAAACGGTGTTGATAGCAAAATGTCCACTACAAACACACTGCTGTTATAGCATCGATTAAAATAAGCAAATTAACTCCAATGTATATATGATGTAATAGTATTATCTCATAATTTGACAGTATTTGTTGCTTCAATATCTATATGTAGAAAACGAAATACCTAACGTATTGATCTACCTCATACAAGAGACTGTTATTTAATGAGGTTCGATTTCATACGACGTAGGAAAGGGCCTGTTTTACGCTACCTTGCATCAGTTAAGAAACTATTACAGATAGATTAAAAGGCGTTCTGTTAAATATTAAAGCATCAACGAACATTGTGTCACGCACTTAAATTGATTCACCAACCGGAACAGCGGCAGGCATTTTATTTGGTTTCTCTGTCTGCGTCGTACATAAAATGTCCGTTGTTGTCGCTATATGATTAAGTATGGCGGTTCTTAGACTACTTCAAGTAGGAGTTACTGTTACAATCCTTGGTAAGTCTGGTTATGGTAAAGTACAACAGTTTTATGTGGTTTTGGTGCGATCGAGGGATAGAAAATAAGCGTTTTCTTTTTAATTGGATAAAGTTGTTCAGCAAGATACAGTACACTCTGATGGAATATTCAAAAAGAGAAATGCACCTGTCATGCGGTTAATTATCTTCAGAATAAAATTAATGTCAAATGAGCTGGCCGCATAATTGGCCTTTTTCAGCCACTATTCACGATTGAAGAAACAGTAGTTATAAGTATACTCATTGTAGTGTTGTAGAAAGTAATCACTCTAATTATGAGACTTGAACAGGCTACTCTGAATCCTAAATCTAGCTGATTTCATTGTTGTCTATGTTGATTTGTATCTTTACACCATTGTTGTTTTCTGTAAAATCCCCTTTACACTGAACTGCGTCCTTGATGCAACCATGAAACTGGCATCGCTGTGATTGTAGAAAGGAGACACAAGCATCGTTTTGGTTGCAGAATAAATGCTTAATGATCGGTTGGTAGTCGGCACGTAAAGTGATTTTTTTTACTCTCAAACGGGGCCCTACTACAGGACGCAGAAAGGACGCCGTCCTGTGTAAAGGGGGCTTAACTTATTGTCATCCTCAATGTCCCATTGGGTTATGGCTATGTAAGTTGGCGCCCGGAGGGTAACCAACAGGTTTGCAGGAGTATGCAGAAAGAGGCAGGAGAAATGAACCCAGTACACTGAAACTACATCTACATGTATATAGTAAAAGCAGATCAGTCCAAGTCTCCTTTTCACGTTTTTCTCCCAAACTACAACGATCTGTTGACAACTGACAGGTGATAGCAATACCTTAGAACAGTGGAAAGATGGTGGCCGTAGTTTGAATTTGATTATAACTGATAAAAGTATTTTTGACGGCATTTTCTAGCCTTCGGCAATTGCCGTAAAGCTTCGACATGTGTAACAGGTATTATATATTGTCAATAACACATCAGGTGGCAGGTTTCGCTGGCCTAGTGGTAACGTCCTTGGTTGTCAAACTCGGTCCAGTCTTTTCTTTCATTTTTTTCAAACTATTATTATTATTATTATTATTAAAATATATAAAATCTTTGACTCATGGCAAGTGTGGAAAGAAGACTTTCACACAGAATATAGTATATAAAGACATTCAATAAATCGTGTATACTAATCTCTTATCATGGTTCAATGGTTGATGTGACGGGCATCAGGTAGTGTATATTAATATTGTAACTTACAACCAGCTTATTAGAATTTTACTATGCTTCCATATTCTACATATACCTTCAAGTTACAGTAAATTTGGGGATTTTTATTCGCTTGGGTGTCTTTTAGCAATTATGCATTTTGGTAAATTATCGGTATTTTATTGAGAAAAGCGAATATCACGTAAAAAAAAAATCAGACTTTAGAGGAGAAAACAGAATCTCCCAAAAGCAGAAAACCAGGCATGCTTCAATGGCGCATTACACGGCAGTGTGGTTGTATGGTCCACACTCATCGGCGGCTCTTCCTCTGTTGGTTCGAAAAAAGGTTTCTTAGTGGAACATCTGGTTCCAGGCCACGAAACACGAGTCTGATATTGATCGATCCTCTGGAAACTCGGGTTTTTGTCGCGTTTTTGACACTGTTCCAAAGAGATGATGCTGACAGTGTTCTTTTTTGACGACACGTCTTATATAGAATAAGGTTCTCCCAAACGTACATGTGACCTTACATTCTGCTTATACAAACTTGTCACACAGGACATACAACTCTCATCGCCAATTGAGAATTACCCAATAAATTGGTTCTGGAACCATGACTTACACGTTCTTTATTAGTGATTGCCGAAGCCAGATATATCAATGGTTTTGCGAATATTGTCACAGTGAAATTAAAAGAGGATTATCATCATTCCTCTTCGTCCCGTGTGGGACATAAGGCCTCAAAAATTAGGATTATACATGAAGGTTAAAATAATATTCCAACATTATAAGCAAGAGTGTATGTTTACATAATTCTGTCTACGCTAACAATCATTCGCTCGCTCAGCTGCCTTTATCACGTTTTGAAAATGTACTTTAAACACCCTACCGCTCTCTTCAAGAATGAAAACGAAATTAAGTATTGGGTGTTCCATCAAACCTTTAGGAAAATTATTATTATTATTATTATTATTATTATTATTATTATCCTTGCAGTCGCACCACTATGTAGAGGTTGCTCGCAGGAGTTGGCCAAAGGTAAACCCGCATACCAAAGTTCCACCTACCAGACACACATTGCCGGTCTCGCTGTGGACGGTAACTATGACGACGACTGGCATCGAGGCAGTTGTGCCCATACAAATGGAGGTCAGGGAGATTGGTGGCTGGTGGATTTAGAAACCACGGCAAAACTGGCTGGCGTCATCATAACAAACAGAGCCGACTGTTGTAGTAAGTTTTATTCAAATCCTCTCTGCTTTGGATTCACTCTAAATCTATTAAACATTATCGTAAATACGTTTCCTTTTTGTGCTGTTACTGTTGCTGATGTGCATGTACCCAGTAAGCGTTTCTCGATAAGTCAACTTTCATTTACTTCCAATACTGGTATACCAAACGTCAAAATCATAAATAATTATTTTCGTGGTTTTTACTGTTTCCCAAATGACACATTCGGTCTTATATAATTTTTATCATTTCATTCTATTTGTGCTTCCCACGCTTTGTGCATGCATGTACTTGTAGTTTGATTAAGAACGTGAAACAAATTTAAAAAAGAACTAAGAACGTGACACAAGTGTTGTTTAAACTCAAAAGGTTTGGAGAGTTTGAAGAGGTAACGTTTGGCCTCCATTTTCAGGTGAGCGTCTGGTTAATTTTGAGGTGAGAGTTGGATCCATTTACGTGAATAGTTCATCATTCACCCAGTATGAACTCTGCGCCAGTTACCCGGGGGTGGCACCTGTGGGGAACACGTCTCTGTCCTGTGGGTCACCACTAAAAGGACGATATGTGTTGATCATTAAAGTTGGCAGCGACGTCCAGGCCTTGCAGCTTTGTGAAGTGGAGGTTCACGGTAAGCTTAAACGCCGGTCTTAATATCACTTTCTCTGGGGTAACACAAGTCGAAGACTAGCAGTGTAAAATACCGCCCCCCCCCTCCCCCCCCCCCCCCCCCCCCACACACAAAATATTATTTCCTAATTTTGGGAAATTACGACAAAAAAAAAAAGAAAAACGTTTGATTCTCATTTTCTTGCCATCGCCATATTTAACTGAGTAAAAATTTAGAAAAAAAGTAGTGCCCTGAACCCACGCTTGAAAAGCGCGTTTTTAATATTACGCCATACCTTAGAGCACTGTGTTCCAGGCCGCGCGCAATTCAATACTAAGTCTAGAGAGGTAGCGGTGTCGGAGGAGATGAATTATATTTTCAGCTATATCTATTCATAGCATTCATCTGATAAAAATTGGTCAAGTGTATAATTTGCCTTCAGAAAAATTCAAGAGAAAGTGGTTTATGTATCGAACGTCTGAGAGGAGGGGGTAGATTATTATAATAATAATCTGGTCACCTGGTTATAATAATAATAATAATAATAATAATAATAATAATAATAATAATTTCAGGTATTGGAAGCATAACCACGTTCCAGCTGGTAGGAGCAGGTGCTCGCGCATCCCTCTCACCCATATCTACGCTGAATGTCCGCAGTCTAACTGAATGCAGCACCTTATGTATGCATCACTGGGAGTGTGCGGCTATAAACGTTCTCTGCACCGGAAATGGCCAATGTACCTGCGAACTACTGCCCAGTACTGCCCAATCCGGCGCCTTGCAGGCAGACACTGGATACGAATATTATGAAGACACTTGCTTGGGTATATTATAGAGCGAGATAATCCATAAAACACTTAAAGTGTGTGATCAAAACGCCAGATTTAGTGTAACATAATGCTTTCATGTGCATTCATGGTGATCAAATAGTGTGCGTGAATTCAGCTTCTGCTCATTTTCATTCCCTGAAATTTATATTTGATCTGTAAGGCACGTACTTTGGCCAGGGGATTTATTATTATTATTATTATCATTATTATTATTATCATTTATTCGCTTCCTGTCATTATGAGAACATAAGAAGCAGTTTGCTAGTTCAGCTCTAGAATTCTTCCAATCATATTTGCAATTTTTATAGAAATGTGAATTTTCGGATAACATATGAAGTGGATATATTTTGAACATAACATGTACGTGTTAAGTGCAAAACAAAAACTTAATCATAGATAAATAATCAAAGGAAATTTACCTCACTTTAAAACAAAAAGATATTAAAATGAATAGTAAATATATGAGAAAATAGTTTCGAAAAGTTCTGATTATTGAAAAACCTCAATGCAACAAAACGCTCTCCTTCAATACTGGATCTGATAATAGTTGATAACTTTGTTTGCTCGCTTGCATATGTCTTCGTGGATTTAAAATATCAACATACACTTTCCTTAAGGGAATTGACTGAAATGTGACTTAATTGTAGGAGAGTTTCAAATGCTTGTAACATCAGGGTGAATATGCTGTGACTGTTGTCTGTACATGTATGTACATTAGCTGTGCTGAGTCGGGCTTCAAACATCGATGAGGGACATACATAATACATGTATTAAAGGTAACAGCAAGTGCGTTATGTTCGCAGTGGCCGTCTCGAAAACTGGCATTCGAGCATAAGTTCATTAATGCATGCACTTTATTTCACTCCAGTCAGAAGTGAATACAATCCTTGTATCGATCCTCACTGACAAAAGTCTTCCATCGACTTTCACGTCAGTTCGGTTCAAATGTAACATGATTACGGAGCGGTCTTTGACCTTGGTCGTTGCAACATGGACATGTTGTTCAATGAGCCTGAGACATCTATATGACAAATTAATGTAGACCCAATTGTTATGAAAAATTCAACACGTTTTCTTTAATGATTATTCGGTACTCTATCTACATATCGTTTACAAATCCACAATCCATAATGTAATTTTGACGCAAAAAGAGCAAGCGGAAAAAAGTATTAAGGCATTATAAAGTGAAACGTAATATCGTACATAATGGAAAAGGTTCCCACGAAGCCAAAGCACTATGAAATCGATAACAAATGTTTAAAAGCTACATTAGAACACAAAATAGTTTAAACGAAATACAAGTAACTAGGGGAATATGTATCAATAGTTCAATATATGTTCCTAATGCTTCGGCGCAAAAAGGCATGTAGTAGAACTGTTTAAAATCCACTTAAATAGGTGAAATATTTAGAAATATTTACAAAATGACTTATTTATAAGTAATTATGCAAAGATTTACTTGCGGTTATAAAATCAGAATGCAGAATGTAGACTGGATGTTTCTCTATACTTTCATAACTGTAATCGTCTTTTTACATTTTGGTACATCATAAAGAGTTGAATAAATGCAAAATACATAATAAAAAAGTCAGATAAAAATAATAAATAACAATATTGATACATAATAACAACTATAAAGTTCCTTTATGCTAATTAGAACAAATTAAACAGCTGAATGTAGAGAGATTTAAAAGCTTCGAATTGTGATGCGGATCACCCACTGATCGTTTAGTTTCGATTTTTTCCTCGCTTGAATGCAATCTTCAACACCCATACTGATTATGTGACGGTTTGTCTTGCTTCTAGAAGTAAGCACAGCTTTACGATCAGGGTTAATAGTTACTTTTGTAACTACTTTTCAGTTGATTTGCGCGTATTTCAATTATACTTTGGTTACAAGCAAACCGGATCAGGGCGAATTTTCTTAAACGCTTTTTCTTGAGGCATTCAGTTTTACCGTAAATTAATTCATGAGTTAATAACCAATGGGCCAAACAGCTGGGTGAGGCATATTCTAGAATCTGGTCATACATGCATGCATAAATGACCGTCAATGACTGTCTGGTAATCAGTCTCAAGGTCATCAGCTGTGAGGGCTGCTAGTTGCAGGTGCAGTACAGTTAGATAATAAGTGAAAATAATAATAATAATTATAATAATAATAATAATAATAATACCATTTCAAATGAAATATGTTCTATTTAAATTCAAGTTGAAACATTTTATGCTTGATAAATTAACTATTCAAAGAAATATACTCACAAAGTAATCAATTTAATTATGTCATTTGTTGGGGAGTCAAGAATGACACTATTTCCGCAGTTTTTCCTATACGTAGACGTCTTAACGACCGCGGAAGTGGGCGACCATTTGTTTGTTGTTTCCGACGTTCATGGGTATTTAACTTATAACAACGAACGCGTGTTGAATCGCAACTGAATCAATATTCAATATATACATTAAGGTTACGTATAAGAAGAATACACAATTCAACCCTGAACACACATGCAGGACAGGATGAACGGCGTTGTTTTTGCTCGGTCGAGAAAAGAGGCAATAGCGTGACTACATTACCGGCGGGTTTGCTTTGACGTTTGCCGTTCGTGTGAGACCTTAACGAGTAAATAGCACCCTAGATATCTCGATATTTGGTTAATGCGCTCACCACCAAGGTGTTCAAAACTGTTGTCAGAAAAGCGATCCACAAACCCGTTTTTGACTTGTTACTTTGTAGTTTCATTCATTCTCGTAATGGAAATTGGGACCGGTGAAATTCACTCACTGCGGCAAAATTTGGATCTTCTCATGTCTTAAACTTTAAAAAATTGGTAAACAGGTTTATGGGATTTTTCAACAGTGTTAAATGCGGCATACCTTGGCCATAAACATATTATCATCGAGTTATTGATCTTATTGTTGCATAAAGGTCTAACGAGCATTGTATGACTATAAGATATCAATGGGTTAGATACTTACAGCACACATAAGCAGATTAGTTACAAATAAGCTAAAGATAAGTGAGACTTGTTTATATGCGCTGGGCTGTACAATCAGAAACAGAAACTATTACGTGACCTGTTTTTAGCATATCCATAGCGGTTTCGAGCATTTTACTTAGAGAATACGTATTACTTCAATTGCAGAGATTGGCGACATTAAGGGCTGTTTTATAGGTACTTGAGTCATGTGATAAGAGTCTCAGCTCCCTACACGATCGATTAGTAAACTCATTGAAGCAGGAAGCGAACACCTGGGCCCCGTATCTCGAAAGCATCGCGCATTGCGACCGAGAGCAAGCGTCTCGATTCCATAAGTAGCCCATGCTCGTCCCATATAATACAGTGTAGCCTCTATGTGATATCGCTATTCGCAATACGCGATGCTTTCGAGTTACGGGGGCCTGGAGAGCTTTATGACCCTAAACAAAATGAACTGATACAAACTATATCGCTCGATTGTATCGGTCGACGAAAAAATCCATTATGCAGCCATACACGTACACGTACACCTAGCAAACACATAACGTTATTATATTGTCACGTTGCTACATGACGTTTTTTGGTTATTTTAACCTTATGATAACCTTATAATTACTGTCTGTGTTTTCTGGACATATGCTACTCTCTTTTCCAACATATATGATGAGGAAGGGAATGTTGCTGAGCAGCACGGCGACGCAGTGTCGTGTGTCTGCAGATACAAATACACTCGAGAAGTATCAGTTACATGTACATACCTATAATGTATAATGGTTAACACTCTGTGTGTCTAGGTCTATTTCTTTAACGGGTGATATAATTATGTAATTTTCCTATTTACGCACAATTGTACAAGTGCCTTGGCCTTACATTTGGACAGTGAGGCAAAAAGACGTGTGTGTGCTTTCCCTTTTTATCTTTTTAAATAAAGCTGACCAAACAATCGAATAAGGGAGTAATATGATGTTTTATTTATTTATCTTTTACAGATAGGGATATTCTCTCGTTTCATAATAGTGTACAGTATAGCCCAGCTGTATAATATTGCCCTTAGACGCCCAATTCGTGTTTAGGTTAATGCCTGAACAGTATTGTTCGTGGTTAGAAGTCCCCTCCTTTTTATCATCATGTCTTATTTTCAGTGTTTTTAAACATAACATGTTGTTAAAATATGGGAACCGTGAGTGTGCATGCCTTTTTGTAACACAGCAGCGACGACAACTGATCAAATATCACCAACAATGTAAACTGTATTGTGGATTCACTGGGCGAAATGTTTTACACGTAGCACGGCTCACATGCGATTTACACGTTGCAAGTTTTTCATGTACTGAATGGAACAGATTGACAGTTTAAGATTCGGCGATGAACTACGCACGGTATACTGCAAATCAATCCGGATGACAAATAGCCTTTCCAGAAAATTGAACGCCTATCAGACATTTACACCATAGAAACTGGAATAATAAACGCACAGGCAGGTATTAATGATCACATTAATTTCAATACGGCCTCGTGTTTAAGTTAATACACAAACGGACTGAGAGGTTATGGGTGTTAATAATGCAAGAGCGTGTCTCTGTTGAAAGGGGGATCTCAAAATGTTAAGCTAATGTGACGTCGCTACAGTAAATACAAAATATTGATGTAATATCTCTTAATGCTTCACGGAGAGCTGGGCGGTATAGTCAAGGTGGGTAAT
Source organism: Lingula anatina (assembly GCF_051362555.1). Classification (NCBI taxonomy): domain Eukaryota; kingdom Metazoa; phylum Brachiopoda; class Lingulata; order Lingulida; family Lingulidae; genus Lingula; species Lingula anatina. Next base: position 6,112,025 of record NC_141776.1, read on the forward strand.
TTACAGGCCCGTAGCCAGGGGGGGTTCGGGGGGTTCGAAAGAACCGCCCCTTTCGCTGGGAAAAGGTCCACTCTGGGTAAAATTTGATTTAGGTACATAAAGTTTTTATGGGAAAAGGTCCACCTTTTCAGAAAAAGAACCCCCCTTTTGAAATTGCTGGCTTCGGGCCTGAGTAAATGTTTCAAATGTGCGCTGTACTGTGGTAACTGGAAATGCAGAGTTACTGAAAAGGGAAAGGAAACTGAAATATAAAGTTTGTGTGAAAAGACCGGAAATTGAGTCAGTAAAAAATGAAACTAAATTGTTTGTATAGCAGAGTAATTGATCATTGTCATCACATAGCTGAATCTGGAAAACATTGAATGTCACAGGCTTATAATTAAAATGTCTGGGGGTGAGGGGGAGGGGTGGTTACTTACCAAAACTTCTAAAAGAAGCTAGTAATACTATTTAGAACGAACGTTTAATGAATAATAATTTATAATTTATATCAAATGAGTAATTAATTAAGACTATATTATATGTGTTATTAAAAGCTAATTATATTTTCTTATACAGTTCGGGCAAATACATTATCTAAACTTTTATCTTTTTCTTTTATTTGCAGAATCATTCATTTTAACTTTTCTACAGACACACTTCCCCCTTTTTAACAGACAATGCACACCAAACTCCTTTTTAAACCAGTTTTATACGGATTTTCGTGCTTGGGTCTCCTGGCCGTCTTTTTATTGTTAATACAATACAGAGACTTCATGGGGGCAAATTGTGTTCTCCCTTACCAAGGAGCAGAGTTGCATTTCGCCCTCACCGCTTGCGGCAGCTCCTACACTGCAAGCTCCATCAACACTTTAAAAAGTGCGGTGCTTTTTACTCCTGATGGTGACGTCCTGAAGTTTCATGTTTTTACCGACAGAAGAGAAACCTTCGAGAAATGGGTAATGCGTCTTTCATTGTAAAAAGTCATTAAAATTTCTTCGTAGTTAAATTAGTCAGTTTCGTGCTGGGTCTGTAAATTATTCATGTTCTTGATTTTCTTCCGCTTGTCCATTTATTTCATTTATTGAGCAGTGAAAGAACACCTTGTTTAAAACCAACTCCAAACCGAATGTTTGTGTTATCTCATGTCATTGATACACTTTACAATATTCTATTTATTTTTGCAATTTGTCATTTTTCGTTTTATATTTTTATTCATTATTACTTATGTTTGGAATTGTGTTCTGAGAGATTGTTTTTATATATTCCCATATAGACTTAATCATGTTGTCTACATCTGTTTATAACTGATATAGATTTTTTATTGCTTGGGCCTCAGTCCCGTAACTTGCAAAAGATAGTAAATGTATATCACTTTGTAATTTCAGAGAGAACAATTACCCGCCCGATACCGTCATAGAATCAGGTTATATTTCTACCACATCAGCGAAGAGGCAAAATCCTTGACCTTCATCAAAGAGAAAGAGACGAGATCTTTACCTTGTACAACTCAAAGATTATTCTATACGGTACATGTAGGAGGATTTTATTTTGTTTATGCTTATATTTAAATGTTGTATTTTCATTAATTTCATTTTGTTTGAATACAACATTACATTTCCTTAATGCCATCTTATAAGACCTACTATGATTTCGTTCCATTGTTTATTCTTTTAATTTTTCTGAAAAATGTTGTTTTTTTTTTTGTTATGAATAGAATAACGTTTTTATCATAATGCCTATACAATTTCGTATAAAAGATAAGTAAAGTATTTAAAAGGAAGTGTATTAGTAGTAGTAAGTGTAAGTGAAGTATTAAGTATAAAATGGAAACCCTTGATTAATATCCATATTATATACATGAGTAAACTTACAGGAGGGTCTTCAGCATTTGGATCATGTAGTCCACGTTGACACAGATATGATCTTTCTTCACGATATCAAAACTCTTCATGACAAGGGCTTTGCGGAAATGAACAACAGTCACGTAACAACGATGTCGCAGTGCGGCCCACGTGACAGACAAAACACGTGGTATAATAAAGACGTATACACGCGGATGCCGTTTTATCCACCCGTTGGTGAGTGAACAGAAAATTTGATCGTAAAAAACTCTTAAGTTTGACTTCCCTGACTTCTACAGGTCTGTCGTCTGTGTACCGCGTAATGAACAGTGCCTGTTTAGACTATTTCTAATGTACCTGGTAGTTGATATTTTCCTGAAATTTAGATTATACTTAGTCTAAGATGATGACTTCTTCGATAACCCAACGAAATATATCATTAATTTCATCTTATATTTCAAACCACTCTAAAATATAAATCTCACCATAAACATAAGAAATGGGATTACAAGCCCAAAACATAAGAAAAAACACTATAAGTTGGCTTTTATTGTTAGTGATGAAGGAAAAAACATAAACATAAGAAATGGGATTACAAGCCCAAAACATAAGAAAAAAACACTATAAGTTGGCTTTTATTGTTAGTGATGAAGGAAAAAAGAAAGGCCGTTTTGTCTACCAATTTAGAAAGTTGCTATCTTTTGACCTGAATAATTGTAAAATAAATTGTCAAATTTGTGTTGAGCGTTTACCCTAACTCAGAAAACACCTGTTGATGAAATCATTTAATACATGTATTTATCATTCCCTAGTATGGTGCTATTTAACACTGTAAGTTATATCTTTTTAGGATTACAAGCGGGATTAATGTGGATGAACTTAACAAGGATGAGACGGATAGGATTTCAACAGTTGTGGAGAGAATCTTATGAAAAATATAATGCAGAACTCTACCTGTACGATCAAGATATTCTCAATGCGCTTTTTGCGACGAAACCAGGTACATGTATGTTGCTACTACTTTTGATGCTTTTTTAAAATAGCCCGATTGTGATTCTAATGCTTCGAGGATTGCAACGTTTACGAATTTATGGAGACTCTAGACGAAAAAAGGGGAATGAGAGCAAATCGACACTAGTTTCTAAAGAAAAAAAAAAAAAACTCGTTTGTTTCGTGTCATCATGTGTCAGTGGGGGAAGGGGTTAATTAGGCACTGGATCCGTCTATCATAAAGGGGGCAACCGTGCGTTGAAACCAAACATTACAGAACCGACACATTTCAAACAGCTGCAATACAGCTAATGTGCTAAAAAGTAGTCTAAAAAAATTCTGTCCGTGCATCATGTCCTCTTTCGGGCTTTACCATATTTATTTCCAGAGTTGGTGAAAATGCTGACCACGTGTGATTGGCACTACTGGTATGCGTACTGCCAAAGTGAGGCGTACTGTACGCCAAGAAAAGTGTACGTCCTCCATGGAGTCGCGGACTCTTTTCATAAGGCAAGCTGTTATCCATTCAACACGGTCTGGGGCGTGTTTGAGAAGGTAGATTAACATCTATATGTCAGGCCTACCCAACTACCAGACTCGGCACCTAAGGATCCTGAATTAACCGGTATATGGGACCACGCTACCCGTTTTCAAGGTGTGTGTCAGATCGCATTTCGGAGTATCAAACCCCAGAACAAATTTTGTAGCATGACTGCGGGCTCATCCACGCTCGGCTGAACAACCTTAAACTGTACTCTTACTTTAGAGTACTCTATTTTATTGTCTCTATGGGGATATATGGGGCTTTTACGACATTCGGTTTGAATGTTTTAATCACTTTTGATAGGGCTTTTTTTTGCATTGTATTAGATTAATGTGGCAGTCTAAGGTTCATCTAGGTGGCTTTCAAATTTATGCACCCGGTTTTAAAATCATATAGCGATTTTACGACAATCGTTTACTATCCAATCAAGGTGACAGCCGAGCATGCCAGGGCTCATCCTGTCGGTGTTCTGGCTGATACTCCGAAATGCGATCTGACACACACCTTGAAAACGGGTAGTGTGGACCGATATACCGGTTAATTCAGGATCCTTAGGTGCCGAGTCTGGTAGTTGGGTAGGCCTGTATGTGCACTGGTGCCTTGTGTATGTTCGGATTCGTGCGAGTGTGCAAACGTCTCTCTCTCTCTTTCTCTCTCTCTCTCTCTCTCTCTCTCTCTCTCTCTGTATACATGTGTGTGTAAGAGAAGGTATTAATTACATGTCACTTAATTCGCATTTGCATTTGCTTGTGTCCAAATAACGTAAGCGCTAGCTATCTGTAAAACTCACAGCATCTCAATACAACGAGGGTACATGTACCTGTCATACCCTGTAATTAACACTTTGTGTTTTGTCGACTTGATATAGATGTATCCTCCCCACCTTCACATCAGAACTATTTCGTGAACCACACACGTGCTTTCTGTAAACAAAAAATAAATAAAAAAATAATTAATGAAAGAAAACAACTTTAAAAGGCTCTGGAAGCTGACGAGGGTGTGTACATATCTATACTGGCAATTTTAAATTATTCTGAATTAATTTCCATTAACTGTGGTGCAGCTGTACAATATCCGACGCAGTTTGTTTTAAGTCCCATCCTTATGCTTAGTTTTGAACAAGTCAATGAAATATCAGTAAAAATGAAAACCTGTAATTGAAAATGAGCAGTATCTTATTTATTTATTTTATTTGTTATAAATGATATATGGTATTTCAGTTTTCTTTGGGCCAAGACATCCGAAGTCACCTGCTAGAACCATTACTGAAGGCACTCGGCAACCAAACCCAGGAAAGTCAGAATCAGTTCTGTGGCAAATGCATAAATACTCCTACTGAGGCTTTGGTGGGAGGCTTGAAGACCTTGACATGAATTTCATGTTTTTGATGAGAAGTTCATTTCCCCCAGAATCACAAATATTGAAAATAATGTATTTCATAAAAAAAAAGCCCTGGATAGTATTTGTAATATAATTCTAGAATAACGCATTTAGTTATTCGTTTTGTGGATAAGTAATTTTAGAAAATCTACTACATATTAAACATAAATAAAATCAAATTAAACAGAAGAACAATGCCCAATGTGTCATTTTTTAGAACAATAAAAAACACTATACTGACATTTTTAATACGTAGAAAGCACTGTGAATTAAGGCATGACGACCTATATGAAAAGGTGGTCCAATTTTCAGTTTAAATGACTCGCGTTTTGAGGCAGTTACTTTACTACTAATATAAACTTGCTTATAATGATCAAACGCACATAAAATACTATACACACACTGGACAATAGAAGTGTCACCCCTACTGAACCAATACTTTGGGGGAGATAAATGACTATGGAATGATATGCTCCTGGTATCATTTTATTAACATCGAATTTCACAAAAAAAAAAAAAAAAATACAGTTCCATGGTACAGCGGTTTTATACTCATTAGTCACATTATAAGTAGACCGGGCATTATAATTTTGATTACTCTGATTCAGGGGTTGACGCCTCTATTGTCCAGTGTGTGTGCGTAGGGCCGAAATTACACAATGATGTTATCATGGTTACTTTGTTCCTTTTTTTTAATTTAAAGATAAATATAACATTAATGAACTAATATTGTGTTTCCATATAGCAAAGCAGCTCTGAAAGGGACTTTTTTTATAATGTGCGCAAACACCTTAGAAACTAATGATATTTTGGCTCTCCTCCCATCCATTTCTTTGAATAATCTTTCCACGTACCCATTTCACTCGCAACTATACTACAATTTCGAAGATTGGTTCATTGCTTTAGCTGTGCTCGTGTTTCTCTAACAGAACCACTTACGGACATGGATTATGCACTACATGAAGTTGGGCCACTCACATCATCATTTCAGCACCATCAAACCTTAAAGTTGTAAAATTGCGTATATTAAGGGGAAAAAACAATTCACTGATATTTTAAAGCGAGCCCTCCCCGCAAGGGTCCCGTGGACACGTAGTTTAATCGCGGGACGGGAGAGATGTTGAGTTTCCTCAGGGAAAGTATATCTCAAGCACGAACAACATGAGTGTATTTCAATTAAAGACAAACAGCTTTAATAAAGTTAGGAATCGATTATAAAATTTCAATAGCACACAAGCAAAGTTAAAGTCATTATACTTTGTTAAAGTCATTCATGTTGCTCATTTCAAAAATACATGTTAAAGTTCTCACAGAGTTCACATTTTCTTTCGGAATCCAGAACAAAATTAATACCGTTGAACAAAATTTCACATAAAAAATAATAACGGAAAAGCTACAGAGTGGGTCCAGTATTCTTTCGCGGCGCATGGCTTCATTAGACTCCAAATTGGGCTATCTGGAAACCCGTGTAGTGTCCATACATTGTCACCCGGCTGTCAGGAATTTCCACCTACACCTCCTCATGCTTTTCGATCATCATGACCGGCAAGAATTGCTTCATGGCCTGACGCTGAAAAAAATATAATAAAAACGCAAACAAAACCAAAGAAACTTAAAAATAACGAAACTAAATTAAGAGTTTTCCAGTTACGCTAACGCATTACTGGAGTTGCGGTCCAAAAGACAGTGATAATAAAACTCACATTTCAGCTCTGCCGTACTTCTGATTCCCTTCTTCTTTCTTCGGTTTCTCCGCTTCAACTGCAACGTTTCCCTTGCACTTTCTTTTTCTGCGACCTGCGTTACTTGTAGCCTACTACGTCCATGCTCATCATTTAAGTCTTCATTCCGTCAGCACCTCTGTTTGTTATACATTCTAAGGTCACAAGGTTACGCTAAATATGTCAGTGCTGTATGACGTTACAAGATGGCGGCTCCCATTCCCGACTGCAGGGTCTCTAGGATTACCCCTGCCGACTGTTTTCGTGGCCGTGCGATCGTAGAAATTCAGGTAAAAACAGTGCTAACCAGAAAAAAAAAATTACACCAAATTACAGAAAGGATCAGGGTGCTACCCTGTCACGTTACAATATGTTAGTCACATGTAGATAATACTGAAGTTAACATTTACTACATGGAATAGGGGCCTACTGTTCTAAAACCGTAACCGTGTAGCCTGTCAATTAAAATAATGCATGCAAACAACAAAACCATGCATTTATACCATATAACTTTCGTTGGATTTCATCTACGTGGTGAAACATTTCCGAATCATAAAAGAGCATGAATCAAATGACCCGTGTGTTCATATAAGGCTTACTCAATAATAATTAATATTATAGGCCTAACAGCGTGTAGGCTAACGATGACGGTGTGGCGTCCTGAGCAGACGACATCATGGTCTAACAATACTGAATACCACTTTTTATTGACTGTCAAGGGACAGTCGGTAATACAACAAGGTATTAAGAAACAAATTTATGTTATTATGATAGTAATAATGGGGTTTATGAATGGGCGTTAACGTGTAGGCCTACACATCCTCCACAAATCCAATTTGTTTGCTATAGGGGCCTATTGACGAACAGAAATAGCCTACGAGGCGGCGAGCGCAAGTAACATGTGGCCATTTGCAGTATGAAAGACAATCTACAGCAAAAAACAGCATGGTAGGCCCATATACTCATTTAACCTAGCTTATAGTCTTAACCGATTAAGCATGTAGGTCGTATTCTTTTCTAAGATGGTCTAACATAGTTATTTATTGAAACTTCTTAAAACCTTCCTACACCACGGGCATGCATTTGCACTAACTGAAGCATGTATAGGGCCTATAGGCTATGTGTATCATATCTGAAACTAGGCCTACATGTATGTGTCATGGAACTCGTCTTCGCATCCGTGGACCCCTTTCAAATAATCCTGGATCCGACCCTGCTGTTAGAATGAAGTAGTTTTTTTTTTCAGTCAACAGCTAATATTGAGATGCCTAGCAGAGCATCTTCATCAGGGAATGAGGCTATCCAGGTGAATAGCCTCTATTCAGGAGATATAGGCTACTTGCACCCCCCCCCCCCATACACACACACTCCTATTGTTTTAGGAAAGGAAGTAGATATCAGGTAGGATAGCACCATCATTTCTGTTGAGGGGGGGGGGGAGGCGGGGGGACTCGGCTTCGCATCCGTGTCCACCCTTCAAATAATCCTTTACTTTCCTTTCCTAAGACAATAGGAGTGTGTAGGGGGCGGGCAAGTATGAGGGAGTTATGGCAGAGCCCTTTGATTACGTTGTAATGAAAAGTAATAACAGTAAAATTGTTAATTAAGCGAAACGTATACTGACAGTCAATGAAAACGCATCAAAAAAACTTTCTTGTACTATTTTTAACGAGAATCGATTCCAACCATATAGACGAGTACAAATGCACTTGTTTGGTCATAAGAGAGTGGGCTGACCCCTCGGATGTTTAAAATTTCCGCATAACAGCTGATATTTGATAATAAATGATGCGTTTTCATTGACTGTCAGTATATTTTGCATGGTTCGCGGCATGTGGCGTCGAGTAAGTACATGTATATAATAAAATATACAGTAAAGTATATAATTTTTGCAATGATATACTATCACCGAATATTTATCACCTAGATAAACGACAACTTATAAATAGTGCATAAGGCATCTGTTAGATTTAATCTAATATGTAATTTAAATCAATGTAATTTTATTCAAACTGTTTTAATTTCTTTTTTTAGACTATTTGGTGCACCTTGCCGTTTGAAACATGACCTTCCCTATTTAGGAGATAATGAACTTGAATCTCATATTTAAACCAGCTTCACATGGACTTTTTTGGTTGGGTATCATCACAGTCGTTTTATTGTTGATAAAAAACAGAAACTTCCTGGTCACTATTTCTGGACAACATCAACATGAAACAGAATTGCATTTCGCTCTCGTCGCTTGCGGTAGCTCCTACACTGCAAGCTCCATCAACACTTTAAAAAGTGCGGTGCTTTTTACTCCTGATGATGACGTCCTAAAGTTTCATGTTTTTACAGACAGAAAAGAAGCCTTTGAGAAATGGGTAATGTAACTACCTGCAATTTATTCTAGATAACAGCCATGCGTCCTCTTTCTCAATCAACGTCTTTTAACCGTATTTCAATATCTTTCGCTACTTTAATAAACTTTAATTTAGAAATTAAGAATTAAGAATTAAAATAGAAGTCTGTCGTAACAATTAAAATGGAAGTCTGTCGTAATACGTGTAGGATATGGTTATGTCTAATGTTTGATATATCCACAACATTTCAACCGTTTCTTTTGTTGTGATTTAAGAATGGCTAAATTTAAAACAAAACAGAAAATATTCTCTATCTCTAGATAGTGAATTATTATATAAAGATGACAAATGTATTTTCAACACGATTTCAGAGAGAACAGTTACCCGTCAAATACCGTCGTAAAATCAGATTATATTTGTACAATATCAGTGAAGAGGAAAAATCCTTGTCCTTCATAAACGAAAAGGAGATGAGGTCTTTACCATGTGCAATGCAGCGGTTATTTTATCCGGTAAGGCTAGATTAGTTTTCTTTTCGTTTTAATGAGACGTAATTTAAGAGGTGTTCTGGCATACCGTGTACAGGTATACAGCACGGGTGACAGTTTATTATTTTATAAATAAACATTACCTGTTGCACGAAAAAAAAAAAAATAAAATAAAAATAAAATAATAAAAATAAATTAATAAATAAAACGTATATATTATTTTGTATGTACGTAAATTTCATTTACAAAGCTAAACATGAGTGTATTTGCAGGGGAGGCTTCGTCATATAGACCACGTGACCCATGTCGATACAGATATGATCTTTCTTCACAATATCAGAACACTTCATGACGAGGGTTTTGCGGAAATGAGCAAAAGTCACGTGACAACGATGTCACAGAACGGCCCACATGATAGGTTGAATCCGTGGTACAATAAAAATCGTTACATACGAATGCCGTTTTATCCGCCCGTCGGTGAGTGATTTCAGTTGATTTAAAAAAACTGGTACTTCGAAAAATATAGCGCCATGACAAATCCTTGTCAGAATTTGATTTTAAAGTATTTAAGGCACATGTCTTACATATTAAGCAATTGGCAAAGAAACGCTGGTGCTTGAACCGTTAGATGAGATCTTCAATATGATGTAAGAGCTTGTTGCAAAGCAAACGCTCAATGTATAATGTCAATAAAGAAAATAATTGGTACGTAAACTAACTCATTATAATAGTGAGTAACAACGATTGTAAATCGAGGTGAAACTTCAGAATTGTTCTGTTGACGTTTCACATTCCTGTGCAAGTACAGTGGCGAATTTGGGGGGGTCAAGGATGTCCTGACCCCCTTCGATTAAAAAAAATCACACCAATCGTCCCCTCTTGAGATTAAAATTTTGACTAGTTCTAATTCCTACCAAATGGCACCGTTCGCCCACTAAAACACCAAAAAATTCCCCTTCAGTGGGCCCCTAACCCCACGCCGAGGGGGGGGGGGGGGTGCGGCCTGTCATTCCTTAACCCCCCCTTCAAAATAATCCTGGATCCGTCCGTGAAATCACCTATTGGTCATCATTTGTGCACGTGATGCTGTGAATTATTTTTTTTTCAGGATTACAGTCGGGATTAATGTGGATGAACCTGACAAGGATGAGGAGGACGCATTTTCAACAATTATGGAGAGACGCCTTTGTAAAATATAACACGGAATTCTATCTGCACGATCAAGATATTCTGAACGCCGTTTTTGCGGCAAAACCAGGTATGCTCAATTAGTCATTTAATTGGTTAATAATGCTCGATTGCGACTGATGCACTTCGACAGCTGCTTAGCTAACGGGTCTAAGGTGACACATTTACAGGATTTCAATTACTGTACACACTCCAGAAAGAAAATGAAGGAGGATGAAAAAATCTGCCTTACCTTTATTATCATCTTTGTTCTATTGAGTTTAAATTCCATTATCAAAGAATGTGTTTGGAGAACGGGTGGTTTCAATGCCAACAACCATGTGTTCGAAACGTCGTATGTACCAGTAACTGACAACATATTTAGACTCCTGCAGTGAAGTTAAAGTATGAAATTGTATCAAAACGTATTTTTGAATAGGTGCATGAAGTGCACAGAATGTTACCACATATAATCCCTTTATTTGATTTTCATGTTTTAAAAATTAACGTATACATTTGCTTGTCAACATTGCCAGAGATGGTGAAAATGCTGACCACATGTGATTGGCACTACTGGCTTGCGTACTGTCTAAGTGAGGCGTACTGTACGCCAAGGAAAGTGTACGTACTCCATGGTATCAACTCATCATTTCACTGGAAAAGCTGTTACCCTTTTAGTACTGTCTGGGATGCATTTGAGAAGGTATAGATACAAGTGCATGTTTGTGTGTTAATTTGGTTTCGTGGGTAAACGTGTATTTATGCACGAAAATGTAAGTGCTTTTTTGCATGCGAGCGTACTGTATACATTGTAAAATTGATTTTGGTTATTTCTTACTAAACGTTGTTGGTTTTACATGCTTGTGTGAATCACAAACACAAACATACATAAATACACACACGCACACACACACACACACACACACACACACATATATATATATATATATATATATATATATACGCTAATGCGTCCTGACATACAGATATAAAAACAAATTATATCATGTAAAAATAATTTGATAATTTACCATTGGTATAATTCCGTTCAGTACTGAGTACAAGTGCTCTCCTTTGGTATTATTGCCACATAAGCTTTGCATACATACAGGCGATTATTTTTCTTTTCGGAAGCCTTCTGAGTCTTAAACAAGTGTTTACCAAAGTTCTTTTGTTATTCAGCAGCTGACGGCATCATGATAAATATTAAACCAGTCTTTCACATTTTCTCTACATACAACTGCCGTGGTAGCATCCATGCACCGATTATTGAGCACATTGTTTACCTTTTTCATATTACAAAATATAAAAATATATTCTAAATTATGATTAAATTTGTTTCTGTTTCAGTTCTCACTGGACCAAGATATCGGAAGTCACCTGTTAGAGCCATTATTGAAGGCACTTGGAAACCAAACCAAGGAGGATCAGAATACGAACTGTGGCAAATGCATAGATACTCCTACTGAAGCTTTGGTGGGAGGCCTTAGGACCTTGATATGAATGCCAAGCTTCCACATGACCAGAAACTTATTTCCCCAGTCTCACAAACAATGGGTATCATTTATCAGATGCTAAAGGCAGGAACGGTTATTTTCGCAGCAGTTTTAGACAACATTTATAAAAAAACTTCTGCGGATTATCGATAATTAAATAAGATGAAAAAACAAGTATATTCAAGAACGTCACATCAGTGACAATTACAAGGGTGTTCTACCGGGAGAAAAAAAAACTTCTAAATATGGTCAATTTTTAGTTCCATAAACAGTATATTTCAAAAGCATGTTTCACCAATGATAAAAACAGTAAGTGATCCATCGATCTCATTAACATATAAATAAAACGGTGTCAAAGGAATAGGGGATGGTGTACTTAGTAAGAAGTGGGAAGGTCTAACACTGAAGTGACATTTGCCCTTTGCTTAATGTACGGATTCAAACAGCACAGCATAGCTTAAGGTAACTGGTATATCTAAATCTGGGCTAAGCTCTCCTAAAATAACATACCATGAGGTTTTATCTAAAATGTATGGTTTTCAGCTCGTTTTCACCACACATTTAATACTTAATTTTAACGGCCTTGTGTTCATAGCGCATAGGCTTTATAGCAAAGTAGCATTTCATTTAAACACAACCCAAGAGCACAGTAGGTGTACATATGACTTAACTATATGGCGAGAATACTTAGTCATTGATAGTAGTGTACCTATATTTGTCCACTATCTCCTCTGGTACGGTGGTACATTTTCAACAAATCAGTGTATATATAAATTATATGCCGCCTAGAAGAAATGCCAGTTCTCTGGCGTATAAGCTTCGTGCATGGTCCGTACTAATATATACCGTATTCATGTTGGATGATAAGGAGTGATGCATGATTAACATGTCCCAATTTCAACATGACCCAACAGTCATTTCTTCAGAGGTTTATGTGTACGTAGGTCAATATAATCTTGCTGCACATCCACGTCACCTTATTCCACCACAGCTCAGCGAATGTGCGTCGCCTGCAAATGTGTTACCTACTTGCTCATTCAACAAGGTTGCTGCGGAGAGATATCACTGAAAGGGGACAATCACGACAGAAGAGGAATAAGTCTCCAGCCACTTTATCTGGCAGGTAAGACGAGCCAGATTTCCTTCTGTCACAATCATTGTGGTTTAAAATATATAGCTTCGATTTAAGCAAGACTGTTACTCAGTGCGCGTATAACCCGTATAATTGTACGCATGTATAAATGCATCAAAGTCGGGTTGTAGCGCTAGCATATTTCATCAAATAAGTGCGAATACACGTACATGTACTGGTAACTTATGAGTGACTATACAAGGATGCCTTGACTGTGCCGGTATATCTGTCTTAACCTTATAAAACTGAATATCGTATGACATGGAAGTCGATTACATGTACGTGTGCTACATAACCTTGATCATAACGGGTCGGGTTGCGCGAGTGACATTTGCGGCTCACATGTACTAGTGCATTGGTTGTTGTCATGCAAATAGACTGTCCTGTGCTACATGTTCAAACTTTGGTGCCCTTTGAGTTGTTAAGGTAAGCCCGGTCTTAAGATTTATCCACTTACGTCACGCTAACCCTAACCTGTTTAAATCTAATTGAGGACGGGCTCTCTGTAGCTAAAGGGCTCGGGAGCAGACGACGAGATGCACTGTTAATGCACAACAGTGAATCTGTGGAAAAAATCGAGTATTTGTGACTGGTAATTGCACTATTTTATGTGCTAGGAAGTTGTCATTTGAGCAATAATGTTAGGGTGTGTTCACAAAGGGTTCTTCTAGTGATATTATTGGAACAGTTAAGTCGTTGACTGCGCCAGGAAATAATGTTTCAATGTTTCACACAGTGTTGCATGCTATTTAGTGCCACTGGCCACTTATTGCCGGGCAGTCGGGTCAAAAAGCTGCCCATGACGTCACATCTATTCCATGATGCCAACACAAGTCTAAATGTAACATGATATGGTATAATCGTTTGTCTTTCTTTTAGGTCTCCAGCATAAGAGAACGTGCTCAGCGCTTCTTATTTTCGGAAAACATGGAACTCGTCGTCCGGTTTGCCTTTAGTGTGAGTCGGTTCTTTGTCCACTCCCTACAGAACTTATGGTGGAGATACAATGGCATTACCAACACTCTGAAAATAACCCGGGCCGGGGAGTTGTACGAACAATCCGCACATATTTTAGATATTCACTGGAGATACAAATGGGACGTCATTCCGCCAACGGAGAAATGCAGATTCATTGCTACCCACAATCGCTTCGAACATCCACGGTGTATTCTAGCAGACGTCGTTTCTCTGATTTACCTTGATGAAAACGAGGCTCTTTTTGTCGAGACCCCACCCAACGTTGATATTTACAATTCGGATACCAATCCCTTTGTATATATGGCACAATATAAATATGCTATCCGTTTAATAGTATTGCCAATGGCATCGTTTCACAAAATTGCAGACGAAATCGGTGATCCAAAAAGTGACGTTCTTCTGCTTTCAAATACAGGCCGATGCGGTTCTACGGCAGTCACACAAATTCTTGAGTCAGTGCCTGGTGTCTTAGCAATGAGCGAACCAGATGGTTTCACTTGTCTTCAAAATATGATAAAAACGGTACATCACGAGAAAGTCGACAGATACGTACGGAGCTTGACACGGGTCACGTGTAAACCCATATCGAGCAACCCACGTCTTATTTGTATTTAAACCAGATTTATGTGTTTTTCACATGTGGCAAACATCGCACCCAGCATCAAACATTTGTTTCTGTACAGGGACGGGAAGGCGACCATCCAGTCCTTTTACCACGCCTTCGGAAATGCACCAACTTTCCCATTTTGGCATAACATTCTTACAAGTTGCCTTGCTCATTGCATAATTCCAAAGCAGAGCCGGCATTTGTGGAACTGGTTCATTGACATCGAAACCTACCCAGAGATGAATGACAAGGAATTGATGCTTCGTTCCCAGTCGTTGGAATCCTTGTGGGACACTGGTCATGTTTGTGCGGACCGCACAAGCGTTTCAAAGCCTCAGGTATGGCGGTAAAGTCCTTTAAGTACGAGGACATACTCGAGAATCGCCGCCACGCATGCGAGAGGTTATTGGCGTACTGTGGATTACCCATTGAATATGCTTGGACCGCCTGTAAGGCCTTTAGCAAGGATGCACAAAGGGGCATGTATAAAACAAGGACTGCCGCTGACGAACAGGGGGATAAATACCAATGGACGCCCCAGCTCCAGGCTGAGGCTGATTTTTTCTGCGATATAAAAGGTTCTTGTCTTCGGCCTATTTTTTAGCTTTATTGAGTATTTGGAATATTATTGATTATTTGGAGTATTTATTGAGTATTATTGAGTATTTTTTAAAAAGTATTTGGAGATTAAAAACACAAAAGCTGTATGGTTTCATATCGAGGCACCACGTATTGTTCGTGTGCTCGACAGCAGATTAGTGCCATTGTCTCGCTTTCGAGAAATTGAATTTTTTGATCATTCCGCGGAAATGAAAGTGAAATGCGTTACGTCGGATAATTTCGCCGACCTGGTGGGTTTTCTGATATGAAGTGCCTAAAATTATCTTTCCTATATTTTCGAATGCAACAATTTATAAATTTCACACTAGCGGTCAAGCACTATGTCCTTATCAAGAGTGGGGGAGGGGTGGGAAATTCCCTTGGGCCGCATATAACACTATAAAAACAAAATTAATCCCCTTACAATAAATGCAAAATCAATGATATTCTAAGGAAAGTTCGATGGTTTTTTCTTTTTAGTATATTCAATCAACAGAATATTTCCAAATTAATTTCTCAAAACGACACCAAAAAGTAAATTAAAATAAATCAACCAGCTGACGGTAAACACCGGCAGGCTTTGTCAATTTCACCAATTTTGTTTATTTCAAACAATGCACTTTCGGGCATGCGCAGTTGTCTGAATCCTGTGCTATTCCCGACTGTTTTCCTGGCAGTGCGATCGTAGAAATTCAGGTAAAAATAGTGCTAACTAGAAATTAGCTACACAAAATTACAGAAAGGATCAGGTTGCGACCCGATAACGTTACAATAATTATGTTAGTCACATGTAGATAATACTTAAGTTAACATTTACTACCGGTACATGCAATACAGTTCTGATAATCGTGTATCAATAAGGCCTACAGTGTACAAAGAATGCATGCGTACAACAATACCATGCATTTATACCATATAACTTCCATTGGACTTCATCAACGTGGTCAAACACCACCGAATTTTAAAAGAGTATGAATGAAATGACTCGTGTGTCCATACTACTCAATAATAATTAAAACAATATTATAACCGTGTTTAACGACAACGGTGTCGCGTCCTGAGCAGACATGGTCTCACAATACTGAAAACATAGGCCTACCACTTTTTATTGACGATCAGGGGACAGTCGGTAATACAGCAAGAAATTTAGGAATAAATTTATGTTATTATGATAGTAATAATGGGATTTATGACCGGGCGTTAACGCGTGCAACACCAACCACAAATCCCATTTGTTTGCTAAAATGACGAACAGAAATACGAGGCGGCGGGTTCAAGTAAATTGTGTCCATTTGCAGTATGCAAGACCATTTACTGCAAAAAACAGCGTGGTAGGCCTATATACCAATTTAACCTATGTGTTTTATATCTGTATGTACATGTATGTGCCATAGAAGCTAGTTTGCTTCTGTTTAATTTGATAGCTGTAACCGTGGTTTAATATTCCGGAGAATCTTTATTACCACCGCATGTAGCTTATATAGTACGTCTGCCGCATTAGCTTTATGCACAACACACCAGTATAAAGTCGAACATATCGGTATATTGTTAATGAGGCACTTGAATCAGAACACAAGAATAACAACGCAACGGTATCACTTGTTAAAGTTACCAGCAGCAAAAACAGTTTTATTCATTGAACCCTTATCAAATCATTATTTATTGTACATGTATATTAAAGTCAAGAAGGTGTACCGCCTCCATGTCTAGCAGAACATCTTCATCATGGAATGAGTCTATCCAGGTGAATAGCCTCTATTCAGGAGATATACTTCCCCCCTCCCCCCCCCCCCCCCACACACACACACACACACTATTGTTTTAGGAAAGGAAGGTAATGGACATGTAGGATGGCACCATCATATCTTTTGGGGGGGGGGGGGCGGGGGGATTCGGCTTCGTATCCGTGGGTCCCCCTTCAAATAATCCTCTGCCTTCCTTTCCTAAGACAATAGGAGTGTGTGTGCGTGTGTGTGTGGGGGGGGGGGGGGGGGGGGGGGGGGCAAGTATGAGGGAGTTATGTCGGAGCCATTTGAATACGTCGTAATGAAAAGTAATAACAGTAAAATTGTTAATTAAGTGAAACGTATTTTGCATGGTTCACGGCATGTGGCGTCGAAACAGTAAAGTATATAGTTTTTGCAAGGATATACTATCACCGAATAATAACCCTTTCACCTAGATAAAAGACAACTTATAAATAGTGCATAAGGCATCTATTAGATTTAAACTAACATATCATTTAAATCGACGTTAATTACCTCCGCCAAGGAGGTTATGTTTTCACCCCCTGATTGTCTGTCTGTTTGTCTATCTGTCTGTCTGTGTCATCAACCGATTTTGATGAAATTTTCGGAAATGTCAGAAGTGGGCCAAGGAAAAGATGATTTGTTTTCGGTGGTGAGCCGGATCAATAATCAATCAATAATCGAAAATTTAGGGGTGAAACGGCATTGGATGGAGACTTTGCTGCCTTGGCGGAGGTCTGCGCTCTCTGAGTGCCTTTCTAGTTCAAACTGTTTTCATTTCTTTTATTTTTAGACTGTTTGGTACACCTTCCCTATTTAGAAGATAATGCACTTGAATCTCATATTTAAACCAGCTTCACATGGACTTTTTTGTTTGGGTATCATCATAGTCGTTTTATTGTTGATACAAACCAGAAACTTCCTGGTCACTATTTTTGGACAACCTCAACATGAAGCACAATTGCATTTCGCTCTCGTCGCTTGCGGCAGTTACTACACTGCAAGTTCCACCAACACTTTAAAAAGTGCAGTGCTTTTTACTCCTGATGGTGACGTGCTTAAATTCCATGTTTTTACAGACCGAAGAGAAACCTTTGAGAAATGGGTAATGTAACTACCATGCGTCCTATTTCTCAATCAACGTCTTTTAATCGTATTTCAATATCTTTCGCTATTTTAATAAACTCTAATTTAGAAATAAAATATTATAATTTATAATTAAAAGAGAAGTCTGTCGTAAGAATTAAAATAAAAGTCTGTCGTAATACGTGTGGGATATGGCTACGTTTGATGTTTAAAATATCTACAATATTTCAACCGTTTCTTTTGTTGTGATTTTAAAATGGCTAAATTCAAAAGAAAAAAGAAAATATTCTGTATCTTTAGATAATAAATTATCATATGAAAATGGCAAATGTATTTTCAACACGATTTCAGAGAGAACAGTTACCCGTCAGATACCGCCGTAAAATCAGATTATACTTGTACAACATCAATGAAGAGGAAAAATCCTTGTCCTTCATAAACGAAAAGGAGATGAGGTCTTTACCATGTGCAATGCAGCGATTATTTTATCCGGTGAGGCAAGATTGGTTAATGTTAATGTTAATGTCATTGTTAATGAGGCAAAATGTTCTGGCATACCGTGTACAGGTATACCGCTCGGGTGACAGTATATTATTTTACAAATAAATAATACCTATTGCTTGAAAATAAATAAATAAATAAATAAATAAATAAATAAATAAAAAGATAAATAAATAAATAAATAAATAAAGAGTGTAATGAGTGTATTTGCAGGAGAGTCTTCGTCATATAGACCATGTGATCCATGTCGATGCAGATATGATCTTTCTTCACGATATCAGAACACTCCATGACGAGGGTTTTGCGGAAATGAACAAAAGTCACGTGACAACTATGTCACAGAACGGCCCACATGCTATTTGGAATCCGTGGTACAATAAAAAACGTTACATACGCATGCCGTTTTATCCGCCCGTCGGTGAGTGATTTCAGTTGATTTAAAAAATGGTACTACCAAAATTAAAGCGCCACGACAAATCCTTGTCAGAATGTGATTTTTAAGTATTTAAGGCGCTCGGGTATGTCTTACATACATGTATTAAGCAATTGGCAAAGAAACCTTGGTGCTTGAACCGTAAGATGAGATCTTCAATATGATATAAAAGCTTGTTGCAAAGCAAACGCTCAATGTAATGTTAATGAAGAGAGTAATGAGTGCCCAGCGCAGCGCTTACTGGTAAGTAAGTAACAACGCGAGTAACAACGAATGTAAATCGAGGTGAAACTTCAGAATTGTTCTGTTGACGTTTCACATTTCTGTGCAATTACAGTGGCGAATTTAGGGGGTGGGTGTCAGGGAGGACTTGACCATCCCTCTTCGATTATAAAATCACACCAATCGTCTCCTCTTGAAATTAGAAAATCGACTAGTTCTAAACCCTACCAAATTGCACCGTTCGCCCTCTAAAACACCAAAAATTTCCCCTTCAGTGGGCCCCTAACCCCACGCCGAGGAGGGGTGGGGGGTGGGGGGGGGGGGGCGCAGCCTGTCATTCCTAAAAACCGCCCCCCCCCTTCAAAATAATCCTGGATTCGCCCCTGAAATCACCTATTGGTCATCATTTGTGCACATGGTGCTGTGAATTAAATCTTTTCAGGATTACAGTCGGGATTAATGTGGATGAACCTGACAAGGATGAGGAGGACGCGTTTTCAACAATTATGGAGAGAAGTATTTGTAAAATATAACACGGAATTCCTTCTGCATGATCAAGATATTCTGAACGCTGCTTTTGGGGCGAAACCAGGTATGCTCAATTATTAATTTAATTGTTTCAAAATGCTCGATTGCGACTGATTCACTTCGACAGCTGCTTAGCTAACGGATCTAAGGTGACGCATTTACAGGATTTCAATTACTGTACATAGTCCAGAAGGAAAATGAAGGAGGATGAAATAATCTGCCTAACCCTTATCACCATCTTTGTTCTACTGAGCTTAAATTCCATTATCAAAGAATGTTTATGGAGAACGTGGTGGCTCCAATGCCAACAAACATGTGTTTAAAACGTCGTTTGACCAGTAACTGACAACATTTAGACTCCTGCAGCGAAGTTGAAATATAAAATTATATCAAATATATTTTTGAATAGGTGCATGAAGTGCACGGAATGCTACTGCATATAATCCCTTTATTTGATTTTCATATATTTTAAAAATTAATGTATACATTTGCTTGCCAATATTGCCAGAGATGGTGAAAATGCTGACCACGTGTGATTTGAACTACTGGCGTGCGTACTGCCAAAGTGAGATGTACTGTACGCCAAGGAAAGTGTACGTACTCCATGGTATCAAGTCATCATTTCACTGGAAAAGCTGTTACCCTTTTAGTACTGTCTGGGATGCATTTGAGAAGGTAAAGATAAAATTGCATATGTTTGTGTGAGTATTTGATTTATGCAAAAAAGTGTTAGTGAGTTTTTGCGTGCAAGCGTACTGTATACAGTGTAAACTTGATTCTGGTTAATGCTTACGAAACGTTGTTGGTTTTACATGCCTGTGTGAATCACAAACTCGAAGATACATAGATACCCACACATATATACACTCATGCGTCCTGACACACAGATGTAATAACAAATTATATCATGTAAATATGATTTCGTTCAGTACTGAGCGCTTTCGGCCATTGGTATTACTACCACATAGGCTTTGCAAACATACAGACGATTATGTCTCTTTTCGGAAGCCTTCTGAGTCTTTAACAAGTGTTTACCAAAGTCCTTTTGTTATTCAGGATTTTTTTTCGCTTAAGTAGGCTTGCACAAGCCGGCGGAATCATCATAAATATTGAATCAGTCTTTTAGATGCTTCTCCATACACAACTGCCGAGGTAGCATCCATGTACCAATTATTGAGCACATTGTTTACCTTATTGTTATAAAAATATATTCTAAATTATGATTAAATTTGTTTCTGTTTCAGTTCTCACTGGACCAAGATATCGGAAGTCACCTGTTAGAGCCATTATTGAAGGCACTTGGAAACCAAACCAAGGAGGATCAGAATAAGAACTGTGGCAAATGCATAGATACTCCTACTGAAGCTTTGTTGATAGGTCTTAGGACCTTGATATGAATGCCAAGCGTCCACATGACCAGAAGCTTATTTTCCCAGTCTCACAAACAATGGGTATCATTTATTAGATATTAAAGACAGGAACGGATATTTTCACAGCAGTTTTAGACAACATTTATAAAAAAACTACTGCGGATTATCGATAATTAAATAAGATGAAAAAAACAAGTATATTCAAGAATGTCACATCAGTGACAATTACAGGGGTGTTCTACCGGGAGAAAAAACACTTCAATTTTTATGGTCAATTTTTAGTTTCAAAAGCACGTTTCACCAATGGAAAAAAAACAGTAAGTGATTCATCGATCTCATGAGCAAATAAATAAAACAGTGTCAAAGGAATAGGGGATGGATGTGTACTTAGTAAGAAGTGGAAAGGTCTAAGACTGAAGTGACATTTGCCCTTTGCTAAATGTACGGATTCAAACAGCACAGCATAGCTTAGGGTAACTGGTATGTCTAATCTGGGCTAAGCTCTCCTAAAATAACATACCATGAGGTTTTATCTAAAATGTATGGTTTTCAGCTCGTTTTCACCACACATTTAATACTTAATTTTAACGGCCTGGTGTTCATAGCGTATTGGCTTTATAGCAAAGTAGCATTTCATTTAATCACAACCCAAGAGCACAGTAGGTGTACATATGACTTAACTATATGGCGAGAATACTTAGTCATTGATAGTAGTGTATCTATATTTGTCCACTATCTCCTCTGGTACGGTGGTACATTTTCAGCAAATTAGTGTATATATTTATTATATACCGCCTGGAAGAAATGCCAGTTCTCTGGCGTATAAGCTTCGTGCATGGTCCGTACTAATATATACCGTATTCATGTTGGATGATAAGGAGTGATGCATGATTATCATGACCCAATTTCAACATGACCCAACAGTCATTTCTTTAGGGGTTTATGTGCACTTAGATCAATATAAGCTTGCTGCACATCCACGTCACCTTATTCCACCTCAGCTAAGCGAATGTGTGTCGCCTGCAAATGTGTTACCTACTTGCTTATTCAATAAGGTAAAGGTAGCTGCGGGGGAGATATAACGCTGCAACTTGTGTAAAAGGGGACAGTCACGACAGGAGAAGAGGACTAAGTCTCCAGCTACGTTATCTGTCAGGTAAGACGATCCAAATTTCCTTCTGTCACAAACATTGTTGTTTAAAATATATAGCTTCGATTAAAGCAAGACTGTTTCTCAGAACGCGTGTATTACCTGTATACGTGTACAGTAGAAATAAAAATTAAGTTTCCGTTGTACGACGTTTTAAAAACGTCAGAAACGTTTTAATCCCTATCTATGAATAGAAGGGGGCGGACATACAATGGAGAGCCGTCTAATCCCTTCAAAATTCTAACGCCAAAACACAATAGTTTAGACGTAATAACACACAATACCTTAGGCGAGTGAACCCCATGACGCCTGTTTCTGTGGTCCAGCGCGAGCGCGACAATCCGCTGTAACTAGGTGTAATTAACAGCAGGATACATCAGTCAGAAGGTACCCATTGTTTGTTGTGGTGATATGATTATAGCTTTAAGAGGCTAGAACCCATGCTAACGCGTGCCACTAAACCGTCTCCCGTGGCGAACTATCATTATGTTCACAGGGAAAGTTAAAAGGGAAAGTTAGATTTTGCTTGTATGAAACAAAGGCAGCATAAGGCCCTTATGCTTTGTGGTATGTGAATAAACCTAGCTTACTAAATAACTATTACCAAAGTACGTAAAGCAGGGCCTTAGGTTTAACAGTCTAAGATTTATTCAATAAAGGCAGTTAACTTGGACCAGTCTTGTTTCATTAACTTTGCGAATGAAACAGTCCCCGTCGTCAACGTAAATTTCCAATATGATTTTACATCACTTATCTGATTAAACAATGTTATTGTTTAGGTTTGGTTTATATTTGTTTGAGAAAAGATAATGATCGCGTTTAACAATAGATTGCGAGCTATAGTAAACCCCCTCCTCTTTGAGCGATGTCTAATACTGTTAAATTCAGCGTACTTTCATAAACATGTAATGTGACCACACTGTCAGACATCCCCCTTGTTGCACGTTGCAAGCGGTTTGTCTCATAACTATGACAAGGCGTTCTTTTTTCTCGTTGTTGTTTTAAAATGGACCACCTTGTCAAGGCTAATTGCTTAGCTCTTTATGTAAACGCTAAGATATGAATGTTATAGTTGTTTGTGCCCGGGTGCCGCACTTATGCTTTCTTACTAGAGCGATCTAGAACAAGCCGCCAGTTTACCTGTTTTTAACTGTAGCAAAATATGTTCGACATGCAGTTTCTGCACGACAGCCGGAGACACAGTTTGTTGTTTAGGCATGGTTTAAGCTTGTTCGAGAGATAATAACAGCCGCGTTTAACAATAGATAGTATGACCCCCTACTCTTTAAATGATGTCTTACACTGTTAATATTGACCGTACTTTCATATATTATGTAATACACTGTCAGACTTTCCCCTGTTGCACGTTGGCGTTGGATTGTACTTGTGCCTCTGCCAATGCACCTCATTCAGTTTAAATAGTTTTTACCGCATAAACCTTTGTGGTTTATGGTTATTAGTTTAAGAAGTAGGAATAGGATGCCTGGACAAAAAGCTTCTAGTCAGCGCGCTTAGACCTAGGGTGTGATGCTGCTGTCATCCGAGGAAACACCTACACTGAATCCTCTACCTGAAGTCCCCCTGGCTGAAACAAAAAATGCCCCCTGAACCTGTCCATTTTTTAAAGCGTCAAAGCATTTTTGATATCATTGAGCGTCTTAAAACGAAATCTTTCATGTAACAAAAACAGAACCGTGTGGTGATTATTTTTTTAAAGCACAGGTTTATTCATCATGATTTATTTTGTAAACAATTCTTGCCTATATTTTACTTGGATTGATCATCGTCACTGTTGGCCTATAATGCGTGCTGAACGACAGACAACTTATATATATTATCTGTGTAAATGACCACGTTAAGTTAAAATAGAACGATGTCGGTGATTTAATCCATCCAACATACTTATATTTATTCTTTTAAAACCAGTGTCAGGTGAACACCAAGTCAAAGCAAGTCTTGCAGACTGATTTTGTTTAAATTGTCGTAAAATAAGTAAAGCTAAGTAAAGCCTGTTTCTAGTTCATCCATGCTATAAAACAAGTCTCTGAAGCCAGTTAACTTTCACATTGCCCTGTGCTTTAGAGTCCCATGTAATACAATAAAATCAGTATGGCCTGAGAGTAATATAAATATGAGGACGTGTATGAAAGATGTTTCAAATAATAAAAATCAAGAATTTAAACATGTTAGGTACATGCACATCACTTAATAAGTCATTTCACAAAAATCGCATCTAATTTTTCAGATTAATCTCCACTTTTATCGATCTCAACGCCTTGTCTCATGTTTACATGTAGGCGAGGGAGGTAAACTCCAATATTAATTGCGAATAATATCAACAGCGACTCAAAATCGTTGCCTGTCTTTCACACTTTTACACAAACTCATGAAGGGATAATAAAAGGATTCGCGTCGCGACCTCTATCTCTTTTCTTCGAACAAGCAAAGGGCTGGCCCGAAGTAAGCTTTCAAAACTAATTTCCCTTTGACTGTACAGGGGTATATTGTAATTACACCACTTGGTCGCCTCCATTGTCTTGTAAAAGTGACAAAGAATGTGTTTCACACGTGAGTTTACATAACTCCTTTGCATTGTGTCTTTATCAAGGTTATAATCAGTTTGAATAGGTTGTCTTGCCTCACTTAAAAAGGGAGTTGTTCTTCATACTGGTTGTTGCATAACTTATGCTAACCTACTTTGTACAAATATGGTTTTAATAAATCGCCAATATGATGACACTAGTGAACATTGTGTATCATACGTTTTGATACGATTAAATAAATGTGCAAGAAGGATTACGGAATGAGTTACTATTTACCTCTGGCGCTAACTTCGAACTGCTACATAAACGAATGTTGCAGATCGTAACAAAAATACTTTATTGTAGTGTTTTTATGACATATGATTTACATATTTGATAGTGAGACATTTCTCGGCTTTAACGAATCACCCGGTGTTTACTATGCCCCCCACGCCCCCCCCCCCCCCCCCCCCCCCAAATGCTCTTTTGATTTCGAAATGAATTTGTTTTTAAGGCAGAGAAGTCCATAGGTTCCTATATCTCCATAGGTTACTGGATTACGTCTAAGGTATAGATACAGTACGAGGCGCCTAGCTTGACGCGAAATAGAGCAGATAAATGGCGAGGCAAAGCCGAGGTTTGATATACACTGTATTGTAGCTACTACAGCATATGCCATTCCTCAAGTTGGGTCTGCTGGGGGAGGGGGGGCATTTAAATGATAAACTAAGAAGTCCACCTGTAAAGCAGCAGCTGTTTACATGATCGCTATCTCTGATCCCTTTCCTTTGACAGCATCATAGAAAATGTTAAGGGAGATACTGTAGTGACAAAGGCCCGGCGTTGTTTTTTCTTCAGCATTTCCTCATTCTTGCTTACTACAATTATTCTCGTCAATTAATGAAACCGCGAAAGCAATTAAGTGATGGCACATTGAATATAATCACTAGGCGCATTTCGCTGAGTGATAACAAGATCTAGCGAAACATTTTATTGCCACGCGTTCAAGTCTGATAAATCAGGGGATTTTTATTGTGAATCTGGAAATTAGGAGATATGTCCCTAGATGGGGAGATTTTCGAGAAGACCGGTAGTGTTGTAAGGTCTGAGGAATTAAGTCGGTAAAATGTAAAGGCTAGCATAGATTACCATACAATTAATGGTATCATACGTACCTTATATCTTCAGTGTGTGCAATAACGAGAGACGCAAAAACGGCAAAATGTAAGCAAGGAGGCGTGTGTTTGTTTATGGAGGAGAGGGGGAAGTTAGTGGTATTTGTTTGTGTAGTTGGCGAAAATAAAAAAGTCTAGAATAGTGTACGTACACGTTTACGTAGTTGAACATGGAAAATTTTCAATTGATAATAAAAAAGATCAGGCTAGAAACGAAATTTGTTTAGACATTTAAAGTGTCATTCTGGTGGCACAGCGTCATGGCTATGAATCTGATATGGAGTTTAGTCCGAAACATTTGTGAATTTAGAATTAAAAGCTAAAACGTTAATCTGCCCTAATTTGTCAGATAACAAAAAATACCGGTGATCCAACTATGAGTAATGTATTTAAAGTACGGCCGTATATGCAATGGGCCATTTCGGATTATAATTGCATACCTTGCTGCAAAACAGCCTATCGTTTCTTCCACCGCGAGTCCCTTTAATAAATTATTATATTACTATTTACCCTTTTTATTTGACACTGTCTCTGTTTCTATCCCTTTTTCCTTTCTCTTGTAAGAAGGAGGGTAAATAATTAAGCACTCAAAATATGCATCACCAATCTTCAGAATAGAATAAATCAAATAACAGCTTTCACAAATTTAACTGCAGTTAGCTGCATAGTGTCACTATATACATAGGGCCTTATCCGCTGCACGCGCGAAGCTGTTGAACAAAAGGATAGTTCTCTATGGAAGACCTTTTGTTTACATAAGTACTCTAAGGGGGCGTGCCTAACCAGGCGACAAGGGGATTAGGCTAGTCACTATATTCCGTCAAAATCGTTTAGCGACTCTATCATTATCACACTCCCTCTATTGTAATTTCTGACGTTATAATTGTATCTAATCTTCTTATGGTAGATGGAAAAAATGCACACATATATAATCTTTTGACTGTATATATGCAGCAAAGTCGGGTTATAACGCTAGCATATTCCATCAAATGAGCGCAAATACACATGTCAATGTACTGGTAACTTATGAGTGACTATACAAGGATGCCTTGACTGTGCCGGTAGATCTGTCTTAACCTTATAATACTGAATATCTTATGACATGGAAGTCGATTACGTATACTACATAACCTTGATCATAACGGGTCGGGTTGCGCGAGTGTCATTTGCGGCTCACATGTACTAGTGGATTGGTTGTTGTCATGCAAATAGACTGGTCTGTGATACATGTTCAAACTTTGGTGCCCTTTGAGTTGTTAAGGTTAGCCCGGTCTTAATATTTACCCACTTACGTCACGTTAACCCTAACCTGTTTGAATCTAATTTTGGACGGGCTCCCTGTACACAAAGGTAGCTAAAGGGCTCGGGAGCAGACGATGAGATGCACTATTCATGCACAACAGCGATTCTGTGGACAAAATCGAATATTTATGACTGGTACTTTCACTATTTTAAGTGACGTGAAGTTGTGATGTGAGCACTAATGTCAGGGTGTCTACACAAAGGGTTCTTCTAGTGATATTGTTGGAACAGTTAAGTCGTTGACTGCGCCAGGAAATAATGGATGCATCCCAACTCAATGTTTCACGCAGTGTTGCATGCTATTTAGTGCCACTGGGCACTTATTGCCGGGCAGTCGGGTCAAAAAGCTGCCCATGACGTCACATCTATTCCATGATGCCAACACAAGTATAAATGCAACATAATATGGTATAATCGTTTATCTTTCTTTTAGGTCTCCAGCATAAGAGAACGTGCTCAGCGCTTCTTATTTTCGGAAAACATGGAACTCATCGTCTGGTTTGCCTTTAGTGTGAGTCGGTTCTTTGTCCACTCCCTACAGAACTTATGGTGGAGATACAATGGCATTACCAACACTCTGAAACTAACCCGGGCCGGAGAGTTGTACGAACAATCCGCACATATTTTAGATATTCACTGGAGATACAAATGGGACGTCATTCCGCCAACGGAGAAATGCAGATTCATTGCTACCCACAATCGCTTCGAACATCCACGGTGTATTCTAGCAGACGTCGTTTCTCTGATTTACCTTGATGAAAACGAGGCTCTTTTTGTCGAGACCCCACCCAACGTTGATATTTACAATTCGGATACCAATCCCTTTGTATATATGGCACAATATAAATATGCTATCCGTTTAATAGTATTGCCAATGGCATCGTTTCACAAAATTGCAGACGAAATCGGTGATCCAAAAAGTGACGTTCTTCTGCTTTCAAATACAGGCCGATGCGGTTCTACGGCAGTCACACAAATTCTTGAGTCAGTGCCTGGTGTCTTAGCAATGAGCGAACCAGATGGTTTCACTTGTCTTCAAAATATGATAAAAACGGTACATCACGAGAAAGTCGACAGATACGTACAGAGCGTGACACGAGTCACGTGTAAACCCTTATTGAGAAACCCACGTCTTGTTTGTATTAAAACCAGATCTATGTGTTTTTTACATGCCGATAAAGTGGCAAACATCGCACCCAGCATCAAACATTTATTTCTGTACAGGGACGGGAAGGCGACCATCCAGTCCTTTTACCATGCCTTCGGAAATGCACCAACTTTCACATTTTGGCATAGCATTCTTACAAGTCGCCTTGCTCATTGCATAGTTCCAAAGCAGAGTCGGCATTTGTGGAACTGGTTCATTGACATCGAAACCTACCCAGAGATGAATGACAAGGAATTGATGCTTCGGTCATCAGTCGTTGGAATCCTTGTGGGACACTGGTCGTGCTTGTGCGGAGCGTACAAGCGTTTCAAAGCCTCAGGTATGGCGGTAAAGGCCTTTAAGTACGAGGACATACTCGAGAATCCCCGCCACGCATGCGAGAGTTTATTGACGTACTGCGGACTGCCCATGGAATATGCTGAGACCGCCTGTAAGGCCCTAAGCAAAGATGCACAAAGGGGCATGTATAAAACAAGGACTGCTGCTGACGAACAGGGGGATAAATACCATATTAAATGGACGCCCCAGCTCCAGGCTGAGGCTGATTTTTTCTGCGATTATGTTGGCGTCACACGAATCGGCGAACCCACGGCTTTGCCGGATACTATTTCCTCTCTCTGAACGTGGTTGTACAATTAGACAGAAGCAGTGTCAGATTCAGCCTCATGAGATTGCACGAGGAAGGCTACGTCTTAAGATCTACAGCAGTTTCAAACATACCTTAAAAGAAACGTTTACGGATTGGTGAATCCTAACCTTTTATTTCCCAAAAGGGAATGTAGGTACAAACCCAGCATTGTATGCATCGTCTCTTCAGCATGTATAAATCAGGTTAAAATGCGAACGCAACATGACTATATATCTCTACTATTGGCAGATTTTTAACACAAAGAAATTTGTAAATTAGGATCACCACGTACAGTATAGATACTTGTCATATATGTTGGATAAATGCAAAAGAAATCAACAGATTTAAGGATATTGCAGTGATATTGGGGATATATTTTGGAAAATAATGTTTTTAACTAATGCTGAAAATTCCATGACTTTTCTTAGTTTTGGCTACCAAAAATGTTGGCAGGTAAAAGCTTCGAATTGCCAGATAATTGCAAATAATTTTATTCATTAATTTTCATCATCTTTGAGACACGCTTACAGGCACTCAGTGGTGATTCGGTGCCAAATAAAGGCATCCTGGTAACTCTGTAGTATTTCATCAAACGGTGGACGGCGGCATAATGTTCCTTCTGTGCCTGCATGCAGCGTGGGTCCCACGTCCATTCCACCGTTTCAAAATTGAATAGATTTCTGTGAAGGGCATTCCTGTTAAAATACTTGCACTGTTTTGGACAAATATGGAAACCTCCCGAGAAACATAAACCCTCCATCATAGCTTGAGAAGCGTAGGCATGCTTGTCGTACGGGGTAAAGACTAACTCAGAAGACCTAGGAGTGTGGTACTTCCAGTGGATCGAGATTCTGGTCACAGGCTGATGTTCCTTCTCCGAAAAATTCTCACGATAATATTCTATGGGCACTCGTCCAGGGCTCGTACCTTTCCATTTATCGTTTGGATACATCTGGATGCGGAATTCGTAGTCATCTCTGTGGAAAGTATATATGTATTGACACATCATATTGAACTGCGCCACACCCAGGTATGATTTCGAAATACTTGCAAATATTTCGCTAAACGACATGTTGTGTTTATTTTCAAGAAAATGTCTCAATTCAATAATATGGCTTACTTTAATAATCACGGGGAAGTAAGCCATACATCGAAGTACTTCCGGCTCACCAAAAAGAAATTGTGTCTTTTCGGCTGCAGCGGGCCAGTAATCATCATTAAATTGTCCAACAATTGCAAATACAATAGGTTTCCCGCCAATGAAAAGATCTTCAGGGGTAACCATAGTTACGAACAATGTGTCGGTGTCAACAAAACCAACATACTCTGACTGAGTATAGTTCTCAGGATAGAACATCGACCACTGCTGGCGGTTGTGGCCTATGGAATTATATGCATGTGGGTTAGGATCTTCATAATGTACTTCCAGATTAGGACTTGTGAGCCTTAATTCACTGCCAAGCTTGTGATCCAGAACAGATTCGTTGTCCAGAACGATGACCACCTTGGTGTCATTCGGCCAGAATAGACGCATGCTTTGCATTAAGATATTGTCATATAAGTCCCTCGTTTTGTGGAACATTCTTACGAATATGACAAAACTCCGTAGATTCTCCCAAGGATTGTCTGTTAATAGAGTAACATTTGAGGCTGTTAGATTAAGGTTGTAATGGGTGTATATCTCAAAAGTAACTAAATACATAAATTGCGGCTAAATACATAAAAAAATGAAATGGAATGTGTATGAATAAAGTTTACTATAGCCAACACACCATCATACATGTACAAACATTGTTTATTAAGTCATTCTGATCATTTTGATCAAATTTATAAATACCTAAAACCCAATGCCTTTTTTTTTTACATTTTACGAGTACCTAATTAAATTACCTGATAGACAGTGACCATGACCATCCTGCTGCTTTGTCTCGGCAACACCAGGGTCCCGTGAGCCTTGAAATGTCTCCGACCTATATGGGCCCACAGTTCTGCCCCTTTGCAGAATATTCAAGTAACTTATGAAACACATGAGGATTAATAAAGCGGTGAATAAAAACGTAAACAACGTACGCCGTGGCCAATTCATCACAGTTGTGTAGTTACCTCCTTACATACGTGATAGTCCGAATGGGTCAGGCTGATGATACACGTAGCTGCAATTTTTTGCAGTTCACTCATCTACTTTGGGCTATTAAGACATTAAGTTTATTCATGTCAGCTGGTGAACAAGGGTCGGATCTATAATAAAGACATAGTTTCCTATCGTGTTGCCAAGCATTATGCGAAGTTAAACTATTTTTTATGCTCTGACCCTAGATAGTTGGACTCACAGGTTCACACAGGGGTGACTTCAGATAAATAAAAGGAAGAAATGCGCAGTCGTCATAAGCGAAAACAATCCAATCCGTATATATAGTTCAAGAAGTGAGATGTAAGTGGCATATCATATTCTTCTTGTCGACCATGAAAGTAACAAATTACGTCAACGCGATTACCTATACTGTAACTAGCATGAAATTCTCATTTGTATGCATGGCCTCAACATGTGCAATTTAAGCCTACAACTGCTAAGGGCGCCGAACGATGCACTGCAATTGTTGTACATTCTCCGTGATGCTTAACTTTACGTACTTATTGATACACTGTCGGTGAACCCCCCCCCCCCCCGTGCATTTTGAAGACTCATATGGTCATGACAAGAAGGTATCTTAAAATTCGACTAAAATAATTTTTCTATCATAAGTATTATTGCTATACCTATACTTAAGCCACTAAACGGGGCAAGATAGGAAACCAAAACGAATATGAGCAAGAGGTTAATTCTTCAAGATGGTCAGCAGAGAGGGGTCATGTGAGGTGTTCAAAATGTGAGTTAGTAAATTTAATAATAAGTTGTTTAAAATTTTAACTACATAATTATTGTTTATAATTGCGTCCTTTACACACATTTATTATCTCTTGATTATTATACTCTAAATATGTGTGTGTCCCTCCCACCTCATTTTTGATCGGTTCTATACCGTGTTAATTGTTGTCGAATGTCCTGTCCATACAATCTGTACTCTATCTTAGTTACAACTTATTTCGAAGATATTTGGATGAGAGAGAAAAACGTGCACATCTAGTGAATAGCTACACGAATACTGGGACACGCATGCCCGTGACCAATGCAAGTCAGTGGAGTTACCACGGAACCGAAGAAGCTTCGGTTGTATCCCAGTGCCAATATTCTCCTTAACCACCGAGAATGGCACTTCGAACATTTATGTCCCAGCTATCACAGTTGAGAGTTCAGGTGTCGCATTTTATCACTGTTGAAGTATGTGATGTATATTAACCCTCATGAACTTTTGTCTGGTAAGATACATGTTCACGCCCTGTAAGGGGTTACACTGTACCGTATGGTTTCACGATTTTATAAAAGAATGGCCGTACAAAGGACGTTAAAGGGATAATAACTCTTCGTATGAAATTTATATTTCACAATAAAAACATTGTGAACAACTCATAGAAATATAATATATTCTGTTGTACCACAAAAACGACAGTTATAGCTATTATTCTGATATTTGAGCTTGTCTTTAGACCACGTGACCTCCACTGATGGCTATACTATGTTATAATCTCTTAAGAGATTATAACAGAAAAACAAACTTTTTAGAAAAAAACCAAGGACCAACTTTGAATGTAAAAATGTATTCATTAACCTTTGGTAAGTATGGGAAAATTGTTGTTTACTCCAGGAAAATTCATTTTTTGGCCAAAATAAAGAGTTATTATCCCTTTAAGCTTACTGTATTGCCTGACACTGAAAATGCTTCTGTCAGACTGTGTGAATGCCTTCAAATGATGTCGAAACTTATTTCCAAAGGTAAAGGTAAAAATGGGTCCCTTGATCTTTCGGATAATCTCGTTCAAAATGTATCACAAATCAGTCAGTCAACAGTGTCTGCAACTGACCTTTCTAAAACATTTTCTTTCGTAATCCTTAAACGTTTTCTGAATACATCCCCATATCATGGCAGATTGTGAAATCATCATGAAAACTGGACAAAACTTTGGAAATACATATATTGCAAAGCCTCCTATTTCTAAACAGTAATAATAATAATAATAATAATAATAATAATAATAATAATAATAATAATAATAACTATTATTATTTTATGTGGGTTAGGAGTTTTTCAGATATTTGATACATGATAATGGCGGTCATCCGAGATAACCTACACGTAACTGTAGTAATATCATACGAGAAGAAAAAACGTGCGAGAACTCGCGTGCGGTTATTTCAACTTTTCAGCGATAAGGTTTGAATCATAAGTGCTGGAAATATCGTCTTAGAAAGCAAAACAAAGTTAAGTGACGGCCAAATGTGGTTAATACAATGTATGTACATTTGTCCAATAGTCTGTAAATTAAGGGAAAACAAGTATCCGCGGACACATTCTATTTTAGTACCACACTTGCAAGTTCTGATACCACCGCCATTCAAATCAGGCGAAAATTGGACTGCGTTTATGTTCTCGCAACAGAATGAACCCGATTGGCAAACAGTTCAATTTGTTTGCGATGAAGCGTAAACAGAACATCTTTGCATGCACGTGTTTTTTAATGTTGATATTTGAACTGGCATGTGTTTCGTTCCCGTGGGTTTTTCCTTCTATGGCTTATAATGCCATTCTTATGATCGTTCTTGTCGATTGCTTTTAATTCGGTATCATGCACATTCTGTATTGAGTATGAATTCCAAAAAGTATGTGTTTTGTTTACGCAGATGTTATTAAATTTGAGCCTTAAAGTGAGAGATACATTATTTATGAGTTCAATTCTTAACCGTCAACTTATTTTGCCAAGGATATCGATTCAGTACATCAGTGTTTGCCTTGTTTTAACCTTGTTTTATTGGGCTGTATTGTACAACATAATTTTTTTCCAGGAAATATTACTTTTCTTTCACAAAATTGTGTTTTACAACAGCATCCGGCCATTGCGTGTTCTGCTTTAACTTTGAAATTTGAATATTTAAGATAAATATCGCTATGTCTTATTCTTGCTCGTTAAAAGCACACAGTATGCGTTAGAACTTAATATATTGTACTTTTCTCACTGAGGCTTTCTGCAAAATTCTCGTTATCGCCAAATACGCATGAACCCTAATAAAAACCATTCAAATAAGAGCAATCTCTTATCCAGTTTTTAAGTGGCGAATTTGTAATTTAACCGCCACGACTGAAATTCAGCAGGCTATATAGCTGTCAGATAAAGGAGTTACTCAAAAATAAAGTACATGATCTGAAAAGTGGCTATGTAGATTTTGATTGTTTGAACGTATTTGGAGTTGGTAATACCTCAGGAAAAATGAGAGGAAAAACGATTTTACCAGGAAAATCCATACCCATTGTATAGGGTATATCAGCAAGACTTTTATCTAATGAGGATCGATGCAATGCTTGGTTTCACTTCTGATTGGAGTCAAATACAAATCAATTCTGCTTAAGATTTTATTTTTATTTTATACATTATGTTCAAAATATGCCCATTATTTTCACATTCTGATATTCATTTGTTTTCCAAGCGTTCGTTTATCCCAGAATAATGCAAACACGAGTGGAAGTAATTCAAATTAACCAGCATAAAGCTCATTTTTAAATTGTTAAAACAGTTGATAATTAAGGTACAGTACATTTAGCATAAGAACAAGATACTGTTGGCGAAAGTACGCGCATTAGTTCAATAAACAGTCTTAGGGAATGGAAGTGAATACATAACACCTGGGTTTCACGTATAGCATTATGATCATCAACACACTTACTAGCAGAATGAAAAATGTACATTTAATAAAGCATTTTGATCTCACCCAAAAAGTGATTCCGCCTTGTTCAAAAGACTCTCTCAGTCTACACTGCACCAAAGCAGTTATCTTCATAATAGTCATAACCAGCACCTGCCTGCAAGTCGCCGGATTGGGCAGTACTGCGCAGTAGTTCGCAGGTACATTGGCCATTTCCGGTACAGAGAACGTTTATAGCCGCACACTCCCAGTGCTGCATACAGGAGATGCTGCATTCTGTAAGACTGCGGACATTCAGCGTAGATATGGGTGAGAGGGATGCTCGAGCACCTGCTCCTACCAGCTGGAACGTGGTTGTGCTTGCAAAACCTGAAATTATTATTATTATTATTATTATTATTATTATTATTAACCTTCATTGTGTACATCATTGTAGTTTATGGAGGACGAAATAATAATAATAATAATAATAATAATAATAATAAAATTAAACGATGCCCTTTGTTTTTTTCTCCAGTTTATACTTTTTGAAACTGTATGGAAGCATTTTGTCGGCTTTTGTGGCCTAATTCTTTACCACTGTCAAAAAGGTTATGTTTTTGGTTCCTAAAGTTAGAAAGTTTGTTTCTCAATTGGTTTGTCCGAAAGCAGCATTAAGCAAATTGTTATGGATTGGTTTTGGTGAAATTTTAAAAACTACATGGACCCAAGTGCAAATGATGTACGAACAAAATCTGGAAGCACAATTTTTAACTTGGGATCCGCCTGTATTGAGAAAGATTTATAAGCTATCATATACCGTGAACCTCCACTTCACATAACTGCAAGGGCAGGTCGTCACTGCCAACTTTAATGATCAAGACATATCGTCCTCTTAGTGGAGACCCACAGGACAGAGACGTGTTCCCAACAGGTGCCACCCCCGGGTAACTGGCGCAGAGTCTGTACTGGGTGAATGATGAAGTACCCACAAAAGAGTATCCAACTCTCACTTCGAAATTAACCAGACGCTCACCTGAAAATGACACGTGGCACGATCCCCAACTTAATTGGCAAATGCTGTGATAGTACTTAGATGCCATGCAGCGGCATATTAGACAAATAATAAACCGGTTATGCAAATTGCATGTAGTACATAAATGGAAGGATAAATGAAAACATCTCTATATTTGAGAACGTTGTTACATGTAAATTACCTCCTATATCTTTCTGAACTATTCACTTTTCTCAGTTTATTTTTGCTTCACGCTCTTAGTTAATTTTACATTGTTACATGCATGTACATTAACGAAGCATGGATACCACAATAATCAAAGAAAAAATTTACTAGTATTTATGAAACTTCATGCATCAATAGAAGAACGGAAGAGAATATCCTAATGTTTTATTAATTTAAAGTGAACCCCCCCCCCCCACACACACCCAAATAAATAAATAAATAAGAGGAGAAGAACGCTTACTACAGCATTCGCCTCTGTTTGTTAGTACGACACCAGCCAGTATTGCCGTGGATTCTAAATCCACCAGCCACCAATTCCCCTGGCCATCCTCTGTATGGGAACAGCTGCCTTGTTGCCAGTTGTCGTCATAGTTACCGTCCACAGCGAGACTGGCGTTGTAGGACCCTTCGTACATGTAGGTGGAGCTTTGGTGTGCGGGTTTACCTTTCGCCACATCCCGCGCGCAGCCCCTGCATAGAGGCGCACCTGTCAGGAGTATTAATAATAATAACTATGATAAGAGTACAAATGATTAAGTAATAATCAACCATAACTAAATTGATTAATTATCGTCAAAATCTTATCATTTTTTCCTTATCCTATTTTTTTATTTACATTTAAATCAATTAGTTAATTAATCAATTGTTGGATCATCAGCAAAATCTAATCATTTCTTCTTTTGTCCATTTCTTCCCTATCCTGAACATTTTAAGATATTGACCCATTTGTCACCTAGCTATCCTGAAAATTTTATAGTTAATTATATATTTATTTAATTTATACATCGTCATCAAATCATAATTATTCTTCCTTGGCTCATTTGTGATCTATCAGGTAAATTTCAGGAACATTTATACAGTTAATTGATTAATTGACTGATTTGTTGATTTATTCATTAATTAAAACTTGATAATATCTTCTTCGGGACATTAGTGACATAACTGAACATTTTATCAAAACCCATTGCGCTTTGCGTAATGCTCTCCACAGACAAATGATAACGCAAACGTAACATTTCGGTAATTTTCAGCTACAAGTTGATTGTTGCAATTATAATACCAAAATATTTGCTATTATTTTAAAAGAGATACAAAAGTAGAAAGGATATTTAAAAATGTACATTTTCAAAGGAATTATACAAACAGCTGAGCACAAAAGTCAATTACATGTATTAGGTGGACAGAATTACGTTCCTACCGTATATTGTACTTGCTAGAGACTTCCAACATATCAAATTTTGTGGAAATTCTTATTTTCTATCATTTGCACCAAAGACACGTTAGGCACTCCTTATTGCCCGTTTTACCACACGCAGACTTACCAAGAAGTAGTCTTGAAGTAGTCTATGTGGCCGCCATACTCTATTATTATCACGGCATCAACGTCTTTGTATGCGTATTTAAATTAAATGCCGACAGACAAATCAAACAGAATGGCCTGTAGTTGCTCAGGGTGGTAAATCGCACGGAGTGAGAGTGCTGGGTAGAAGTCTCGCTGATTTTTGAATATTTATAAGGAAACCTTTATATCCATCTTTCATATTTTCTCAAGTGATGTACACGTATTATGATATAATGAAGCAGGCCCATTGTATCTTGCATATTGGAAACGAACTTTATCAAATACGTGATTAATCGATCATGATAAAAAGGCACATACATTTTGATCATTCAACTGATCTTGTTTCTTCTCTGTCAAAAGACCGTTTACATTAAGCAAATAGCCAGTTTCTAGTTAATATACGACAAACAGAGTGTTTAAGACACCCGGTAAACCCCCTTTACACAAACAGATTAGTCTTGTGCCTGTTCAATTGTATGGCCAGTTTGCAAGGTCACTTTTTGGAGGTTCAAAGGAGGCAGCTCAGTTTATATAGGGACTGAAGGTGAATAGGATGTGCACGCGCCACCACCACGGTCACCATGTGGGCGGTGCAAAATTTCGAACATGTTCAAAACATTCGTATAAAGTTCGCGTTAAGGTGGATTACAGAAGGCGGGTAGTCATCAAACATTGGTGTGGTTGCTGAAAGGCTGAATAGATTGGATGCTCAATGTTCGGTCAGTTGTCTACACGTAATAGGTGCTATTGTTCTTTTCCGCCATTCAGGGCGATGCTACTGCCACTATTGTACCCACATTGTGTCTTCCTTTGCCGACCACAATTGTCCATTGGACAATGAAGACGTTGATCGCTGTAACTCCTCAAAAATGATTTTCAAACTTGAAAAACCATGGAAACGTCCATTCCATTTTATCTACTCACTTGTTTTACTGCTGTCTTAGTTGTACGTCATTTCACCCAGCTGCACGGGCATTTTTACACATAGGCATTGCAAAGTACATTGGATTTCGTACGTACCCTATATCGTGCAAAAAAGCTCAACTAATCGCTTGCATTATTAACAATGTTTTACTATCGATAATGTTTGTAACCGGCCTTCCAGTTGGTCCATCAATTATTATTTTAATTTATTCATCTATTTATTTATTTATTTTATTTTGCGTTCACTCTGAAGTGTGCTTGTACTCACATTTTGCTTTGCTGAATATTATTGGATTTAGAGTCACAAACCAAACGTTTTTAAGTGTAGTAGAAAATACGATCGCTTCTACAGGTACGTTTAGTGCTACTCTCAAATGTCTGACTCACCTAGAACTGTTATAGTAACGAGCAGCAGGCTTAGCAACACCATACTTTTAAGTAAAATTCTGTAGCAAGAGAATGGCTTTTAAAATGTCCTAGAACAAACAACACCTAAAGCGAGACTGGCGAAAAAAAGCAAAACCGTGGGCTGAGTGGATCATTTAGAAGAAACCTTACCCCAATTCCACGCTGAATGTAAACAGTGACACAATATCACGCCTTTTTTAATTGTGCCGTTTAAAATCGAAGGTACCCGTGCTTGTAAAAAACTCAGGTGTTTGCACATTCACTGTGTATTCTGTTGAAACGCATTTATGCTACACGTAATCTGAGAAAACTTCCGTGACTAAATATTAACAACCGGTCGATAACAGCTGGTTGTAATGCTGTAATCGCATGCCAATAAAAAGGCGGGTTATATGCTGTTGTGAGGCCCACAAGACACATATTCAACTTTATTCCGAATGTGTGTGTGTGTGTGTGTGTGTGTGTGTCTGATGGACTTGTTTCAAAAAGTTTTATTAAATTCTCGACCATAAAACAAAATACAGCATGAAACCTAGATGAGATACATGGCAGCTCAGAACAGAGCCATGGGCGTCTAATTAAAAATTAATGTCTTCTTGTACAAATATGAGTCACGTCTCTTTACGTAACAATGCTTTCTATTTCGATATGTTGCCTGCAGCCATAGAAAATGTATAAGTATACATGTAGCATTGTTCTGCGCCATGTTTAACAAAAAAAGACGACAGAAAGACTGTAATCGGGCATAGCGAAGAATGTTGAAATACACGCTACAACAGAACGTTGTACAAATGTCAAAGGGTATACGCTTAAATTATTTTGGTTTTCTACAACATATTATAGCATGATCATTCATTTGCAGTGCCCGATCATGTTTCGTGCATTAATGACGAGACTTTGACTCATGACTACACAATAAATTAAAAAAAAAACATTTTTTAAAATAGATACATATGAATAAAAGCAAATTCGGTTACCTGTATGTAATTATGAGCGTTACCATTTTAAAGTGGCCTTGTTTCTTCAAATGCAATACCGACAAATGGGTACCTGGATATTCTGCAAAAGGGCAGAGGTGGGTTTATCATATGAGTTTGCATCAATATTCTGCAGCAACAATGCTGCAAACTAAAAGTTTGTAGTAATGATTTTGCAGGGGTTTTGAAAGAAAAATATTATTGCTGCTAATTTGCAGCCATATTGCAGCAACTTACACGAATTGATTGCAGTTAGCAGCAATTTTTCAGGCCTGAAATGCTACTCAGGGAAGCTAATCTGTTTGTAAGCTGGGGTGACTTCATTCACGTTTCATTTACCTATTGTTTACAAAGGTGGGGCAACAATGGAAATCATCCTAATTACGCTAAAATGAGGCTGGCGACAATAAACAGCATATGAGGTTAACTTTATTGCGATAAGACTTAAACTTTGTCTCAGAAATCAGTACAAAAAGTATCTCACAAATCATGGTGAATACATTAAGTTAATTGCTGTGCATAAGAAAGCAATTCTATTAAGAGAAAAACAACAACGAAAGTATTCCTTAATAAGCTACATGTATGTGACATTTTCATTTGTTGGCCCTACTTCATATCAACCAATGTACATGTTGCGTCACTTTCCGAGCATCAAATAGGACTTGTGTCTGATTGCATTGGTGCAAATGACGTATTCTAGAACATTGTTTGTGTGCCAGATCCAGCTGATAGTAAACACTGCAAAACCACGCGTGTTTACTGTAAGGCAACTGAAGTATCGGTTTATGATATAGAAATGTTGCAGGAAATGTGCTCATTTAATTTTTTTAGATATGATATGTTATTGATGGTAACTCTCACCACAATTATGCATCAGACCAAAAGAACTACAGGTAAGAGGAACATACTAATATGTATGCGTAATGGGATTTAAAAAAACACACATTGTCCGGTACAGCAAATCATGGAGTTACCACGCAGCCAATGAATCTTTGGTTGCATCAGAGGTCTCGGATGGGTTAATTTAACTTCTCACTTTTTATAAGCATGGAACATCGCATATTTATGTCCCAGCTATCACAATCGACAGTCCAGGCGCCGTATTTCATCCTGCACAACGCAAGTCCCCAACATGATCTAAACATCACTGTTGAAGTACATGATATAGGCCTACATGAGGCTTTGTTTTGTACGGCATCTGTGGTCCAGCGAGAGCGTGTTGACCCGTTGTAATTAGGTGTCATTAACAGCAGGATATATCAGCCAAAAGATCACCATTATTGGTTGCTGCGACATGATAATAGCTAATAAACAACAACATGATACAAAAAAAAAGAAGACCGCCTCTCCTTCGGGAAGCTACCAGGAGGTAATGCGAATAAACCGAATTTTCCATCTTTTAAGAACATTTTTTTTAACTGGAACCCTCTTCACATAGTTAACCAGATGCATCTTATTCAGAAGTGAAATTCAATTTATCCAACTTGTGCTTATAGTCATCGGTGGCGTCAAGACACTTGTATTTATGTACCTAGCCTTGAGTCCCGGAATATTGATGAAGCGGATTTTATAGGGCGTACTTAACAAAATACGACTGCAGTACATACAAAAAATTCAGACAACAAAACTGATATTCAAGAGGGTTTTAACAAGCCCTCCTCTGTCTCTTGTCAACAGTGTTCCCAACATGGCACGTTTTTCAGTCCACAATACTTGTTAATGATATTAAATCCACACTGTTAGAATTTACATAAAAATAATTGATGAAAGTCGAACTCAATTCTTCGGAAAGAAATTCTTTTAAACACTGACATCGTGCCTCAGGTTTGCTTATCATCACCGTATTTCTACATATTTACAGAGAGTTTACTTAAAAACTGAGAGACAAAACAAAACGCCCCTTCATCTCGGGCCTATTTAATCTAACGTGCCATTCTCATCATCGCTTTGGTCGATTGCTTTTCATTTGGTGTCCTGCTATTCTGTATTGAGTATGGACTCAACGACTGTGTTATGTTTATGAACCTTGAAGTGAGAGATACATTATTTATCAGTTCAATTCTTATCCTTCACCTTGGTTTTGTCGAGGGTATCGATTCAGTACATCAGCGTTTGTCTTGTTTTACCCTTTCCTTATTTAGCTGTAAGTTTCTTCAGTAAATATTATCTTTTCTTCCACTTTGTTCTGCTATTATTTGAAATTTGAATATCTTAGAAAGATATCACAATATCTTATCCTTCCTCGTTACAGGCAACAGGAAGCGTTAGGCCTTTAAGTTCTGTACCTTTTTTACACTGGAGGTTTCGGGTGGTAAATTTGTAATTTTAACTGCTATGAGTGAATCTCCAGGCTCTATAGATGTCAGAAAAACGAGTTCCTATAACTGAGGTATGATCTGAAAAGCGGATTGTTATTGTGGATTTTTATTGCTTGGACGGATTTTGATGAGGAAAAACTCATTGATGATTTTACCAGGAAAATCAATGCTTATTGCACAGGGTATATCAGTAACGGTCAAGGCCAACAGACGTTCATGTAACATTTTCGATCCGAACCAGTAAAGGTAAAGGCTTTTTGAAAAGGATCGGTTATTGTGGTTGTTTTCACTTTTGATTGTAGTCAAGGACAATTATTTCCCTTTAAGCTTTTCTTTTAATTTTATCCATATAGTTTAAGATATATCCATTGCTATCACATTCTGATATGTTTTCCAACTATTTATTTATCCCTTAACAATGCAAATACGAGTGAGAGTAATTAAAATTAACCAGATTAAAGCTACTCCAGCTGTTGCTGGTAAGGCACAGTTTATGACCCATTATAACAATAAATAATATTAAATCAATATCAATAGTGAATTACCTGACAAAAGTACGCATATTATGGATCAATAAACAGTTTTAGGGAAGGTTAGTGAATATACTCGTGTCTCACGTAAATTACCACGATCATCAACACACATGCCACCAAAATGTACCATTTGCATTTAATAAAACATTTTGCACAAAAAAAGTGATTCCGCCTTGTTAATTAGACTACATCTCGGTCTACACTGCACCCAAGCAGTTATCTTCATAATAGTCATAACCTGTGTCTGCCTGCAAGTCGCCAGATTGGGCAGTGCTAGGCAGTAGTTCACAGGTACATTGGTCATTTCCGATACAGAGAACGTTTATAGCTGCACACTTCCAGTGCTGCATACAGGAGATGCTGCATTCAGTAAGACTGATGAAATTAAGCGTGGATATGGGAACAAGGGATGCACGGGCACCTGCTGCTACCAACTTGTACCTTGCTGTGCTTGAAATACCTGGAATTATTATATATTATTATTATTATTTCTTACTTTGTAAAATACATAACCTTCATGATGTACTGTAGTTCATGTGATAACGACATAATAATAATAATAATAATAATAATAATTATTATTATTATTATTATTATTATTATTATTATTATTATTAAAACTATGAATAGCCATCGCATATCCCAGCGCTTCAAAGGGTTATAAAGGGCACAGAAAATATCCGATGAAATATCATTTTTCGGGTAAAATGAAACGATATCCTTTGGTATTTCTCTAGGATATACCTTTTGATACTACATGTATATGAAAACATTTAGTCGGCTTTTGTGTCCTTATCTTTTACCACCGCCAGGAAGATTATGTTTTGATTCCTGTAGTTAATTTGTTTCGAAGTTTGTTCTTTTGTAACATTAGCAAAATATTATAGATTGGTTTTCAGAAACTGTCCAGAAGGTGGACCAAAGAACAAATGATGTACATGTAGGAACAAAATCTGGGGGCATAACTTAATTCTTTACTTGGAATCCGCCTGTTTTGGGAAAGATTTTAAGCATATATGTACCGTGAACCTCCACTTCACATAACTGCAAGGGCAGGTCGTCACTGCCAACTTTAATGATCAAAACATATCGTCCTCTCAGTGGTGTCCTACAGGACAGAGACGTGTTTCCCTTAGGTGCCACCCCCGGGTAACTGGCGCAGAGCTTGTACTGGGTGAATGATGAAGTACCGACAAAAGAGTATCCAACTCTCACCTCGAAATTAACCAGACGATCACCTGAAAATGACAAGTGACACGATCCCCAACTTGGCATATGCTGTGATAGTACTTTGATGCCGTGCAGCGTTATATACAGACTTGATATTTAATATGGAATAATTTTATCCAAATCATTTTTCATCAGTTTTTTCCTATTTCGCTGACTGATTATTAAAAATAAGGATTAAAATAGTGTTTTAATGATTTTTAATTATCTCTTTGATATCATTGTGACATCAGTTCATTAATGGAATTCGCCAGAGAAGCAAACAAAAACACATTGCCTATTCTATGTCATACGACAGCAATTAAAAGAGATATTTTGGATCTCCATATTTTCTAAATTATTTTCTGTAAAAGAGTAACATGTCTCACAAAGAACCCCATGTCAGTGTCTAGTCACGGTAACGGTCGCTGTAACGCTTGACCTCTTCTGTCTGCTACCTGCGCTCCCCTTGGGTTAGGTTTTAAGAGTTCAATCTGGAATAACATTCCAGGCATCGGTCAAAATCTGGTCAATTTGGTCCAGTTTTGTTGTACGACATTAGGCCATTGATTCGGCGAGTAAAGGCCTACCCACATATTGTCTATGTGGTTCAAATATGGCGATTTTGATTACCAAGGTAGCTGCTCATCCTCTTGGTTCTGTAAGTAACCTGCTATTAAAAGTGCTCTGTGTATATCGGCAATTACACTGTGCAACCTGAAATTGTTCCTAAGGTGTCCCCTTTCAAATGATAGTCAAGTGGTTCCCAGACTATTCCTTTATTTGATCTGGTTCAGGTTTTCGTGGATGACCATCATTGGTGTTTTGGCACCAA
Source organism: Lingula anatina (assembly GCF_051362555.1). Lineage (NCBI taxonomy): Eukaryota > Metazoa > Brachiopoda > Lingulata > Lingulida > Lingulidae > Lingula > Lingula anatina. The sequence continues at coordinate 6,156,685 of NC_141776.1, forward strand.
TGTGGTATCCACTCCAATTACTGACGTTGTTAATGACCTTAGTCACTTTAGACGCGGCACACGCTTAGTCGTTGGCCTCTTCTAGATGTCTGTAAACTTTGTTTTGACTAGTTGAGCGGTACAGGTGACATCTGAAAGAAAGCCACGAGATTTCAGTGTTCAACTCAGAAACGGCCAAGGTCCCCAATTCATTAGACAAACATACAACGATGTATTGCTGTTTAAAGTGGGTTCCCCTGAGGTCGTCTGGTATTTCCCAACCAGCTAAAACCATATTGGTGTTCGCTAAGGGCCTTGAAAATGCGTTTTGGTTACAATTCACCCCTCATTCTGAACGGACTGGGTGGTTTTTGTTTAATTGCAACAGCATATCCCGACAGACAGTGGGTCATGTATCCTGGTGGTAAGATTTCAATACATTGGGTGTGGCTTCTGTGTAGGTACATCAGTCTGGTCAGTGTAGACAGACAGAAGAGGTCAGTGAATGTATTACTCTATAAAACTGTGCGAGCCGTTTCGTCTGGCGCAATTATCTGTCTGGCAATGTCTGACTTTTTCGCGCCATTCTGCCACAGATTAACAAATTTGCAGAGTACTGCATAGCTCATTTTACACCTTGCAAAACCGACCACTTGCATGCAAAGTTTCAAATTCTTCAATGCAGTAGTTGCCGACATATTGATACTTTTTTGACAAAACCATGCCTTGCCAAAGCCAAGCTTTGACCTGACCAAAGGAGCACTACCCAATTAAATCACTGCATATTACATAATGCAGCAGCGCAACAAACCTGGCATTCAGTTAATTGGAAGCGACACACCTGACTACACACTTCTCCATTCACATGTCTTATATGAGATCGGAGTTTTTTGAAAAAAGAATCCATTTTTACCTAGGCATACCTTCGAAACTGAAATATTCCATATTAAATGTCAAGTCTGTATTAGACAAATGATAAACCAGTTATGCAAATTGCATGTGGTACATGCATGCAAGGATAAATGATAACATCTCCATATTTGAGAACGTTGTCACATGTAAAGCACTTCGCATACCTTTCAGGGCTTTTTACTTAATTCTCAATTTAAATAATTTTATATTTGTTTCACGGTCTTAGTTAATTTAACACTGTTACATGCATGTACATGAACGAAGCGTGGTTACCACCAGAATCAATGAATATACATGTATATTGCATTGAAAGTGAATATAAAGTAATGCTACTGTCACTAGTATTCACGAAACATCAAACATCCGATGTTGCAAAAATACGCATTTTATCAATTTATAATGAATCAAACGAAAAAAAAAGCAGGAGAAGGAAACTTACTGCAGCAGTCGCCTCTGTTTGTAACGGTAACACCTGCCACATTTGCCGTAGTTTCTAAATCCACAAGCCACCAATTCCCCTGGCCATACTCTGTATGGGCGCAGCTGCCTTGACGCCAGATGTCGTCATAGTTACCGTCCACAGCGAGAATGGCATGTGAGCTCGAGGACACTGGGTAGGTGGAGCTTTGGTACGCAGGTTTACCTTTGGCCAAATCCTGGGAGCAACCTCTGCATAGTAGTGCACCTGTCGGAAGTAGTAATCATAACTAATAAAACAAATCACATGGTAAAGTAATAAATAACCAAAACTTAAATAAACAATCATGATTAAAATCTAATCGTTTTTGGTCAATTTTTTTTACCTTTCCTGAAATTTCCATCAAATTTGGTTCATAATAAATGAATTAATTAATTAATCAATAACACCAAGTCTATATCTGTTGCATTTGAAATACCAAAATAAATTCATATTATTCTAAGAAAGGTACAAAAGTAATGGGGGAATTTAAAATAATGCACATTTTCAAATAAATAATACAAAGGGCTGGGCCGGGCACACAAGTCAATTATCAGGTGGACACAATTACGTTATTATGTTGTAGCTTAATTGCTGGAGAGTTTCAGTACATCAAATTAAGACGAAAATATTTTCTATCACTTGCACCAAAGACACATAAAGCACACCTTACCACCAGCTTTACCACACGCAGACTTACCAAGAACTGTAACAGTAACTCCGGCTTGAAGCAGTCTCAGAACCGCCATACTTTCTTGCTGTCACTACAGCACCGTATTTGTATGCGTGTTTGAATTGAAATGCCGACAGACAAATAAATATAATGATTTGTAGTTGCTCTGGGCGGTGAATCAAATGAAATGGATTGTGAGAGCTGGGCAGAAGGATAGCTGTTATTTGATTATTTATAAGGGTGCCTTTTAATCCATCTTTCATAGTTTCCCAACTGATATATTATGGTATCTTGAAGCAGGTCTATTTTATGTTGCATGGAGTCGAACCTCATTAAATGTAATCTAATATCAAAAGCGTGATGAATCGGTCGCTTTCCATGTAGGCACACACGTTTTAATCAATGGACACACCTTGCTCCGTCTCTGTCAAATGACCGTTTACAATGAGTAAATTGTCAGTCTCTTGTTTATATGCGTCATACAGCGTCTGTAAGACCCCCGCTGAACCCCCCTTTACACCAGGCCCCACTTTCATCAACATCAGATAGCATTATCCTATAGATAACACTATCCATTGGCTACTAGTTTATCCAATGGATAGTTATCCTGAGGAAAGATGCCGTTTTTAATCATTGGAAAGAAATATCAGATACAAATATAAGTATATCTAGCGTTTAGAAAACATTACTTTACCTACAAGAAAACTGACTAGATGATTAATAATAAAAAAAAAAAAAACAGCTGAGTGGAAAATTTAGATACAACCTTACTTCAATTTCACACTCAGTGTAAATAGTGAAACAATATCACGACTTTTTTTATATTGTGCCGTTTGGAATCGAAGGCACTGGTGCTTGTGAAAAATTCAGGCCTTGGCACATTCTCACTGTGTATTCTGTTGAAACGCGTTTATACTGACGTTTGTTTTGTACGTAATCTGAGAAACCTATATACTTTCGTGACCATATGTGAATTAGTTGTCCATAACAGCCGGATTACAATGCCGTAATTGCAAATAAAAAAGGAGATTATATGCTGTAGTGAGGCCCACAATATAAATATTAATCTTTATTCCGCGCAAGTGTGTGTGTGTATGTGTGTGTGACTTGTGTCAGCTAGGTTTAATTTTTTTTTTTTAAATTCTCGATCATGAAACAGTATAAAACATGAAACTTTGATGTGATACATGTCAGCTCAAAACAGAACCATGGGCGACTAATTAAAAATTGAAGGCACCTTGTAGGAATATGAGTTACGCCTCTTTACGTAACAATGCTGTTTTTCTATTTATATCTGTTGCCTGCGTTTAACAAAAAGGACGACCGAAAGACTGAAATCGGTCACAGCGAAGAATTAATGCTTGAATACACGCTACAGCAGAGCGTTTAACAACTGTCGACGACTATTCTTGGTGTATTTTGGTTTTCTTCAACATGATCATTCATTTGCAGTGTCCGAGAAATAGACATACATTAATGACGAAACTTTGACTCAATTAATAAACGCGCCGCCACGACTACACAATAAATAAAGAATAAAATATATATATATATATATATATATATATATATATATATATATATATATATATATATATATTTGCGTGTGTGTGTGTATGTGTGTGTAAGTGTGTGTGTGTGTGATAAAAAGAAATAAAAACAGCAAAATAACTGCTGCTTTTATAGCTTTTTATCACACACACACACACACACACACACACACACACACACATATATATATACTCGTACAGGAAAAACACTTTTACTTTCAACATATACATAAAAGAGCAAATTTGGTTAGAAAGGTAGCAGGTGCAGCAAATCATTGAGTTACCACGCAGTCAATGAATCTCTGGTTGCATCAGAGATCTCGGATGAGTTAATTTAACTTCTAACTATATAAGAACTATATATGGAACATCGCATAATTATGTTCCAGCTATCACAATCGACACTCCAACTGCCGTATTTTATCCTGCGCAACGCCAGCCGACAACATGATCTAAACAAAACTGTTGAAGTTCATGATGTAGGCCTACATAAGGATTTGTTTTGTATCTATGGTCAAGCGAGGGTGTGTTGACCCGCTGTAATTAGGTGCCATTAACAGCAGGATATATCAGCCAAAAGATCACCATTATTGGTTGCGGCGACATGATAATAGCTAAAAAAAACTACTACAAAATACAAAAACGAAGACCGCCTCTTCTTGGGGATGCTACCATTTGATAATGCTCGGGCCGAATTTACCACCTTTTAAGAACATTTTTTTTATCTGGAACCCTCTTCAGATAGTTAACCAGATGCATCTTATTCAGAAGAGATATTCAATTTATCCAACTTATGCTTATAGTCAGGGGTGGCGTCTAGACACTTGTAGGCTACTTATGTACCTAGCCTTGAATCCCGGAGTATTGATAAAGTGGATTTTATAAGACGTATTCAACATAGTACAAAACACGACTCCAGTACATACAAAATCATACAACAAATCTGATATTCAAGAGGGTTTAAACAAGCCCTCCTCTGTCTCTTGTCAACAACGTTCCCAACATGGCACGTTTTTCAGTCTGCAATACTTGTTAATGATATTGAATCCACACTGTTAGAATTTACATAAAAAAATCGATGAAAGTCGAACTCAATTCTTCGGAAAGAAATTCTTTTAAACACTGACATCGTGCCTCTGGTTTGCTTATTGTCACCGTGTTTCTACTTATTTACAGAGAGTTTACTTAAAAACTGAGAGACAAAACAAAACGCCCCTTCATCTCGGGCCTATTTAATCTAACGTGCCATTCTCATCATCGCTTTGGTCGATTGCTTTTCATTTGGTGTCCTGCTATTCTGTATTGAGTATGGACTCAACGACTGTGTTATGTTTATGAACCTTGAAGTGAGAGATACATTATTTATCAGTTCAATTCTTATCCTTCACCTTGGTTTTGTCGAGGGTATCGATTCAGTACATCAGCGTTTGTCTTGTTTTACCCTTTCCTTATTTAGCTGTAAGTTTCCTTAGTAAATATTATCTTTTCTTCAACATTGTTCTGCTATTATTTGAATTTTGTATATTTTAGAAAGATGTCACAATATCTTATCCTCCCTCGTTACAGGCACACAGTAAGCGTTAGGCCTTTACATTTTTTTTCACTGGAGTTTTCTGCAAATTCTGGTTATCAACAAATATACGTGTACATGTACCATAAGTAAAACCGTTGAGATAAGCACGATCTGTTATCCAGTTTTCGGGTGGTAGATTTGTAATTTTTGTATTTGCATTTAATAAAACATTCTGAACACACCCAAAAAGTGATTCCGCCTTGTTAATTAGACTACATCTCGGTGAACACTGCACCTGAACAGTTCTCTTCGTAATAGTCATAACCAGTACCTGCCTGCAAGTTGCCGGATTGGGCAGTACTGGGCAATAGTTCACAGGTACATTGATCATTTCCGATGCAGAGAACGTTTATAGCTACACACTCCCAGTTCTGCAAACAGGACATGCTGCATTCAGCACGACTGATGAAATTCAGCGTGGATATGGGCACAAGGGATGCACGGGCACCTGCTGCTACCAACTTGTACCTTGCTGTGCTTGAAATACCTGGAATTATCGTATTATTATTATTATTATTATTATTATTATTATTATTATTATTTCTTACTTTGTAAAATACATAACCTTTATGCTGTAATGTAGTTAATGTGAGGACTACATACTTATTATTATTATTATTATTATTATTATTATTAAAACTAGATGGTGTCTATGAATAGCCATAGCATATCCCAGCACTTCAAAGGGTTATATAAAGGGCCCATTTTCGATGAAATATCATTTTTCGGGTAAAATGAAACGATGCCCTTTGGTATTTCTCTATGATATACCTTTTGATACTATATGAAAGCATTTGGTCGGCTTTGTGTCCTTATTTTTTACCACCGCCAAGAAGATTATGTTTTGATTCCTGTAGTTAGTTTGTTTCGAAGTTTGTTCTTTTGCAACATTAAGCAAAATGTTATAGATTGGTTTTCAGAAACTGTCCAGAGGGTAGACCAAAGAACAAATGATGTACATGTACGAACAAAACCTGGGAGCATAACATAATTCTTAACTTGGGATCCGCCTGTTTAGGAAAAGGCTTTAAACACATATGTACCGTGAACCTCCACTTCACATAACTGCAAGGCCAGGTCGTCACTGCCAATTTTAATGATCAACACATATCTTCCTCTTAGTGCTGACCCACAGGACAGAGATGTGTTTCCCTTAGGTGCCACCCCCGGGTAACTGGCGCAGAGCTTGTACTGGGTGAATGATGAATTACCCACAAAAGAGTATCCAACTCTCACCTCGAAATTAACCAGACGATTATCTGAAAATGACAAGTGACACAATCCCCAACTTGGCATATACTGTGATAGTACAGCGTCATGCAGTGTCATATATTAGACAAATTATAAACCAGTTATGGAAATTACATGAATGAAAACATCTCTATATTTCAGAACGTTGTCACATGTAAAGCACCTCGCATACCTTTCAAGGCTTTTTACGCAATTCTCAATTTAAGTTATTTTATATTTGTTTCACGCTCTTATAGTTAATTTAACACTGTTACATGCATGTACATGAACGAAGCGTGGTTACCACCAGAATCAATGAATATACATGTATATTGCATTGAAAGTGAATGTAAAGTAATGCAAGTTACTAGTATTTATGAAACTTAAAACATCAGCTGTTGCAAAAATACGGAAGTGTTTTATAAATCAAAAGTGAATCAAAAAAAAAAAAAAGAGAAGAAAGAGAAAGAAAAAAGAGAATAAAACTTACTACAGCAGTCGCCTCTGTTTGTTATGGTAACACCTGCCACATTTGCCTTAGTTTCTAAATCCACAAGCCACCAATTCCCCTGACCATGCTCTGTATGGGTGCAGCTGCCTTGATGCCAGATGTCGTCATAGTTACCGTCCACAGCGAGAATGGCAACGGAGGACGCTCGGGTGGAGCTTTGGTACGCGGGTTTACCTTTGGCCAAATCCTGCGAGCAACCTCTGCATAGTGGCGCACCTGTCGGGAGTAATGATAATAACTAATAAAACGAAACACATGGTAAAGTAATGATTAACCTTAACTTAATTAAACAATCATAATTAAAATCTAATCTCATCGTTTTTGGTCCATTTTTTACATTACCTGAAATACCTTTCCATTAAATTTTGTTATTAATAATAAATAAATAAATTAATTAATCAATAACACCAGGTCTATATCCGTTGCATTTTAAATAACAAAATTAATTAATACTACTCTAAAAGAGGTACAAAAGTAATGGGTGAATTAAAAACGATGCACATTTTCAAATAAATCATACAAACAGCTGGGCTAGGCAGACAAGTCAATTATCGGGTCAATTATTACGTTATTATATTAATTGTGGCTTAATTGCTGGAGGGTTTCAGTACATCAAATTAAGACTAAAATATTTTCTATCATTTGCACCAAAGACACATAAAGCATAACTTATCACCCGCTTTACCACACGCAGACTTACCAAGAACTGTAACAGTAACTCCGGCTTGAGGCAGTCTGAGAACCGCCATACTTTCTTGTTATCACGACAGCAGCGTCTTTGTATGTGTATTTGAATTGAAATGCCGACAGACAAACCAAATATAATGATTTATAGTTGCTCTGGGTGGTGAATCAATTGAAATGCATTGAGAGAGCTGGGCAGAAGGGTCGCTATTATTTGAATATCTATAAGGGCGCCTTTTAATCCATCTTTCACAGTTTCCCAACTGATATATTATGGTAACTTAAAACAGGTCTATTTTATGTCGCATGGAATCGAACCTCATTAAATGTCAAATTGAAAATCTAATTAAAAATCGATGGCTCCTTGTACAATTTTGAGTTACGTCTCTTTACGTAACAATGCCAGTTTTAGCTTTAGATTTGTTGTCTGCAGTCATAAGAATGTGTATTAGTAGCATAGTTGCATGTAAAACAAAGAATGCGACCGAAAGACTGAAATCAGCCATAGCGAAGAATACTTGGATTCACGCCACAGAAGATAGTTTTTCAAATGGCTAAGTTTATGCTTTGTTTATAATGTTTTTCTACAACATAAAACATGATCATACATTCACAGTGTCCGAGAAGTAGTCAAACAGGCTCCATGTAAGAACAATAACACTTTGAATCATACAATGTGCCGCCATGACTACACAATAAATAAATAAATAAATATATAAATAAATAAATAAATGAATAAATAAATAAATAAATAAATATAAAACAATATGAAAAAGATCATTCGATTAGCAATGCATGTAACTATGAACAGTACCATCTTAGTTTATATGCCATAAACATAAACTAAATTAACTTCTTTTAAGTAGCCAGGGTTCTCCAAATACAGACCAACAAATGTGTACCTGGATATTCAGCAAGAGGGCAACGATGGGTATACATTGGTCAGAGACATTTCATGTTCATACATTTGCATTGAAATAAACTGTGTTGTAGCAGACATACCAATGTTTATAATGATATCTTACTTATAGAGAGTACTATGGGAAGCCGATCTTTATTTCAAGCCAATTTTCAAAGCAGCTAAACTGTGTGCAGAAGAAGAAGGGTAAAAACACATTTTTTTCCTTACAACTTTTTATTCCTATGCATTAATATTGTGATAACTACTTTACATAAATGAAACGATAAAGAAGCTACTTTACTTAATGGACCAATATACGCAATTACAATTTATATAATTCAATTATTAAAAATGCTTGCTATGTGCATGAACACATTTATTCCTTTTGACCGTTACCGTGGGCAATATAAAATACCCAAATCCAAATAAAATACCCCCTAATATACATTAAAAACAATAAGAATACTTAAAGAAACCAAATTAATAACTTGAAGGTCCAGCATGTCGTTCCCTCTTAATAAATCTCGTAATGTGATAAAAAAAGAAACACGTTGCTAATTGCATATCAGCAAATCAATTTTTTTTTTTATTTTCATTAACCCATGGATACGTTTACAAACACTCAGTGGTGACTCGGCGCCAAATATTGGCAACCCGTTTGCTTTATAGTATTTCATCAAACGGCGGACGGCGGCATAATGATCCTTCTGTGCTTTCCTGCAGCGTGGGTCCCATGTCCATTCTATATTTGCAAAATTGAACAAATTTCTGTGAATGGCACTCCTGTCAAAATGCTCGCATTCTTTTGGACAAATATGGAAACCTCCCGAGAAACATAAACCCTCCATCATAGCTTGAGGAGCGTAGGCATGCTTGTCGTACGGGGTAAATAGTAACTCAGAAGACCTGGGCCTGTGGTACTTCCAGTGAATTGAGAGTCTGGCCATAGGCTGTTCCTTCTCCGAAAAATAATGAAAAAATAATAATGCGTAGAAATATTAAGTAATGTTTTAACGAGCTTATTTACAGACAACATCTGGACAGGAAAACTGTTTTAAAATCCATTACCCTGTGGGTACTCCATTCATGCTTACATCCATTGCTTTCTAAGATGCGGCACCAATGGAAATCATTTGATAGGCTACAACAAGGCTGCATGACGGCAATGCGCAACATCATCCTATACATACGTAACAAATAAACGACATCCAGCATGAGATAAGAATAACTCTTTTGGCGTTAGATTTGATTTATATACGTAGAAAGTAGTGTCAAAGGAACTCGCAAAAATGGTTAAGACCGTTTTCATGTAAAAGTAAGAAACCCTATTTGGAGAAAACAACAGTGGAAATATTTCTGAATTATTTATTTAACATTTTCACGTGTTGCTTCGCTTAATATTAATCAATGCACACGTGTCACATGACGTCACAAGCTTCAGATCAGACACGTTTCTGTTTATGTTGATGCAAGTGACGTATGCAAGAAGAATATAGTTTGTTTGACAATTCTAGCTGCAGGAAAATAATGCAAAGCGATGCCTATTTGCGTTAAGGCAATTGAACTAGAGGGATACGAAACAGAAATACTGAGGAAAATGTGTGCGATTTTTCTGTTTTTTTAGATTGCGTTATCATATGTTAACTCTATACCCAATTAGGCTAACGGTCTAAAAGACTTAAAGCAATAATAACTCTTCCTTTGAGATTCAAAATTCCGCAAGAAATACATTGTTAACAACGCTTGGAAATATATTCTGTTGCATTTTCCCACTAAAACGACTGTTATTGTAGTAAAACTAAAATCTGTGCTTGTCACTTGGGCTTTCGATGCCTTTTCTGCGGTCGACAAGTGCATCCGTTGCTAATGACGTAATGGTGTCACGCAGATTCTCGCGTTCATTCGAGACCAAAATAACATGGCGGGAAACCCTCAGACGTAAGTTGCGAGTTTTTTTTACAGTGCGTCGGATAACGAAAAGCCCAGAATTGCACACATTGTAGATATAAATGCATTTTGAGCAAAAAAGACGAATATATCTTATGAATCTTATAATATTGTTATATAGTGTTGTTGTCTGCTTTTCCCGCGGTTTTAAGTAGGTCACTAGAAACTATCCCTCGATACGAGAGGGCTCCGTCAGTTAAAATCTCTTAAGAGATTTTAACAAAAAACCGTACGTTTAGGAAAAAGAACCTGGATTAACTTTGAATGCAGGAATGGGGTCGTTGACCATTGGTAAGTACGGGAAAATTGTCGTTTTTTCCAGGAAAATCGTATTTTTGGCCAAAACGAAGAGTCATTATGACTTTAAGATCAACATAAATATATGTATGCGAAACAGGTTAAAAAACAAATTGCCAAGTGCAGTAAATCGGCATATCAGTTTTTATTGATTTTCATTAACCCAAAGAGATTCTTACAAACACTCAGTGGTGATTTGGCGCCAAATATGGGCATTCTGTTTGCTTTGTAGAATTTCATCAAACGGCGGACGGCGACATAATGTTCCTCTTGTGCTTGCCTGCAACGTGGGTCCCACGTCCAATCTTCAATTTCAAAATTAAACAAATTTCTCTGAACGGCACTGCTGTTAAAATGCGTGCACTGGTCAGGACAAATATTGAAACCTGCCGAGAAGCAGATGCCCTCCATCATAGCTTGAGTAGCGTATGCATCCTTGTCGTATGGGTTGAATAGTAGTTCAGAAGTCCTTGGTCTGTGCCACTTCCAGTGAATCGAGGTTCTGGCCACAGGCTGATGTTCTTTCTCCGAAAAATTCTCACGATAATATTCCATCGACACTCGTCCAGGGCTTTTACCCTTCCATGTATCGTTTGGATATATCTGGATGCGGAATTCGTAGTCATCTCTGTGGAAAGTATATATGTATTGACACATCATATTGAACTGCGCCACACCCAGGTATGATTTTGAAATACTTGCAAATACTTCGCTAAACGACATGTTGTGTTTATTTTCTAGAAAATGTCTCAATTCAATAATATGGCTCACTTTAATAATCACGGGGAAGTAGGCCATACATCGAAGTACTTCCGGTTCACCAAAAAGGAAACGCGTCTTTTCGGCCGCAGCGGACCAATATTTTTTATCAAATTTACCAACAATGGCGAAAACAATAGGTTTTCCACCAATGAAAAGATCTTCTGGCGTAACCATGGTTACAAACAATGTATCCGTGTCAACAAAACCAACATAGTCTGCCTTCGTATAGTTATCAGGATAGAACATCGACCACTGCTGGCGGTTGTGGCCTATGGAGTTATATGCATGTGGGTTGGGATCTTCATAATGTACTTCTTGATTAGGACTTGTGAGCCTTAATTCACGGCCAAGCTTGTGATCCAGATCAGATTCTTTGTCCAGAACGATGACCACTTTGGTGTCATTCGGCCAGAATAGACGCATGCTTTGCATTAAGATATTGTCATATAACTTCCTCGTTTTGTGGTACATTCGCACGAATATGACAAAACTTGGTAAAGTCTCCCAAGGGTTGCCTGTAAATACAGTAAAATTTGAGGCCAGTAGATTTAGGTTCCAATGGATCTATAGATCAATAATATGAATAAAACTAAGTACATAAAATTGCTTCATGAACGATACAGTGTACCAATCTTTAGTGTACTATGGTATGACAAGTATGAATGTCCATACATAACACAAATTTAAATGGATAAAACAGATTGATGAATGCCATTAAATAGAGAATACACATTTTAAACAAAAAATGCCACCTTGGTTGTTAAACGCAACGCAAAACACTTTACGGGTACCTAAATTATCTATCTCTTTTGATGCATGGTAGCCCTGGCCGTCCGGTTGTTTCGTGACTGGAAGATGCTCTGTAACGTCCGGGATCCTCGAGCTCTGAAATGCCTCCGGCGAAATCCTAGTTCTACCCTTCTTCAGAATCATCGAGTAAATTAGGAAATACGTGATGACTGATAACGCGGTACATAAAAGCGTTAACAGCGTTTGCTTCGTCCAATGCATTGCAATTGAAAATTTTACTTCCAACGCGATACCCAGTGTGGCTCAGGCTCGGTCTTAGATGATAGCAGTTGCGTTCTTGTGATAGCGTGGATTAGATTTCGTTGGCTAAGAAATAAATTCTTATTCATGTCCATTGGTGACCACAGACTGGACCTATTATAAGCATAATGTCGTGTCGCGCTGCAAATATAATGTAGTACTAAACTATTTTATGCTTTGGCATGCGAACGTATTATGCAAACGATTTGCTTAATGATGTTACTGTCTGAATCTGTGTACCTGCTTACATTTTAGGAAATATTTTAGGACATACCAATTTGACAATTCACTGGGTAATTAAGGTGAAAACAGCGTTTTTCTCACGTTTTTATTATCAATTTTTATCTCGCTTTTTTTTCTGATAGTGAACATCATTTATCATCATTAATTCGCGATAAAGGCACGAGCACCCATGTGTAAATAATGCTTTTAGAATTTATTCCTTTTTAACTCGTAATCGCCATTTTTCTACCAATGCTTAGCTGATCAATGTTAAATGAGACTAGAGTTTCATAATTTTTTTAAAAGTATATATTTATTTTTCATTGATACTCATTTCCCGGTTTATTCACTAAAAACAATTTTTTGAAAGCGGGAGACAGGCAATTGCCTCTGAATTAGGGGGTTTGGCGGGATAGTAACTGTGCTTGGGCTGAATTTCATTATACTGCGAAGAATAGTATTTATATTCATAAATCAATTTAATTTATTTTAACACAAACTGCCACTGGTTATTATTCACGCATTAGTTTGAAGTTAATGATTTTTTTACATATTAACAATACACACCATTCTTATAAAAATTAAATCAATTCTTTTTGGGTCTCCCTAAAAAAAGATTTTTTTACCTCTAAAATTGTGGTCTCTATTGCAGGACAGAAATTCATCACGTTCGGTCGCACATGCAAACGCATTGACTCTCAAACTAGCAGAGCAATAGACTCGCGAATTTATTCGCAAGTAACAAATAGCCCTGCGGTAAGTACTGGCTTGGGTTTTGGGTCAGTGCGTAAATGGAACAAATCCCATGCACCGGCTCATTAATGTCATGAAACTGTGGGGCCGCTGTAAAAAAAGGTCAGATGTAGCCTCATCTACATGTAAGTGGGCCAAAGGGTTAAAAAATGGGACAAAGCTAACTACTGATAAATGGGGACGGTACCCCTGTGTCGGCGCGTGTATCACAGAGGACTCTCTCGCACGAGACACTGATATTTTATTAAACTCTAGGAACCAGTGCCCCCTGTACATGACATGTACTGACACATATAGGCATAAAGAAAGCATACTATCCCGGTAGTAGACCAATATGCAACCAAAGCAATGCGTAAGATACTTGCATAAGGCTTTATAGTCGAGATCTCTACTTACAGTTAAATACGTGATAAAGTGACCCACATAGGTTCGACTGATTTAGATCTAGTGCATATGCACATGTATAACCACAAGGTCACTCTCTCTATATATATATATATGTTTTCGATTATACACGAATGGACTTTGCCTCCCATTTCTCATTTCCTATTTCTTGACTCGAAGACCTACGCACGCTTTAACACGGTCTTATCGTTAACGTAAACAAGCCACGATATGCAGGCAGTAGTATATTAAGCACACAAAAGATTGTGAAATAACAGAGCAGAGCTAAGCGGGGCCCTGATAATACACCTCAATTCAGCAGGTCACAAGGTAAGAAGTACTTATACCCGTACATGTAACTGTCACTAGGCCTACCGTACACCATGACAGATATTTATTTGTTAAACTATAGGCACATCCATCCAGGAGAGCAATACGATTTCTGTCCATTTAAACATTACTGCATGCATGCGTATGCGTCATATATACATGTATCTACCTGGTAGTGTTCTGAAGCATATATGTATCAGTTTACATTCTCCCAAAGGCCTATTACCATTGTAATAGCGATTTAATAGTCTATACACGTTGCCTCTAAGACAATTATTTGTCCGAATGGAGAATGCAGTATCTGAGAAAGGTGTAGGAGCTAGGGTAGGGTGGGGTGGGGGTGGGGGTGCGAGGGATATAGGCCCTCCTCCCCCCCCCCCCCACCACCAACACCACCAGGGTCCCAGCTGGGGGGGGGTAGTGATCACAGTTGACTGGAAATAAATTTATTTCACAATTCAAAGTAAGTGAAACTTTATTCTCATCTCAATGAAAATACAGGATTTACGAGTTTATAAACACGAATTAACGAGTATAAGGCCCTATGATTTCATTTCACGAAGGACGATGAATAAAGGCCCGTGTCACAGGAATGGTAGTCCGCTAGAAACTGTAGTCCGTTCCCCATTACTATAGTACATGTACAGGTGAAATTCGTCTTATATACTAACTCCAACACTCCGACCAACCTTCACCTGTACTAAACATATGTGACCCTGGACTTCCATTCCTGTGACTACCATTCCTGTTACACCGGCATTAACGAGTCACGCAAGCTACGCGTTAATATGAGCTAGCGTTTCCCGCATCGTGGGAAATGAAGAGTGGCTTTCACGGCTAACAAAAATACGCCGCGGGGCCCTCCACTTTCAGTTGAGTTTCTAAGTAGGTCTCCCTCCACATATTAACATATTTCAGTTCTGTCCCCAACGTGCCTATATACTAGTAAACTATAGGTCTTATGCAGAATATGCTGACAATTGGAAGTTGATTTTCCGCATATATACTAATGCCATTGCACATTTACACAGAATGTCCCGCAATTAGTATTCATATTCATCCTTCTATATGTTAAGGCTAAATGTTACATGGGATATTGCTCTACATTTAATAATAGTTGACAGATAATATGCCTGAAGTTGAGCAATCACCGCCTTGATTATTAGTTAATTAATCAATTAACTAACTTGTAATAGTTTGATAAATCACATTTTATTTTCACCAGGTGCCATGATCTGTTATTTAATTTTTTCAGAGGAAAATGAAGCTTTTCATCTGGATTGTATTCTGCTTATGTCGATTCATTTTCGGCATCGCCCAACAATTGTGGTGGAGAATCACCCGCACCGCTAACACACTTCGTCAAATACAAGATGGCCAGTTGTACGAAAAGTCAGCCCATGTCAGGAATATAGTCTGGAAGTGTAAATGGGATGATTTGTCTCCGTCTGAGCCTTCCAAATTTATCACCACACACAGCCATTTTGACCACCCACGTCGTATACTAGGAGACGATGTGATCTTGATGTTTTTAGATGAAAACGAAGCTTACTTTGCTCAGACGCCCTTATCGGTAAACATATTCAGTTCTGACCTGAGCCCTTTCTTATACACGGCGGTATTCAACCATGTGTATCGATTGATAGTCATGCCAATTTCATCATTTCACAGAATCGCAGATGAAATTGGTGATCCTAAAACTAAAGTCCTTCTTCTGTCAAACACTGGGCGTTGTGGATCAACGGCAGTCACACAAGTCTTGGAATCAGTCCCAAGGGTTGTGTCCATGAGCGAGCCCGACGGTTTCACAAATATTATTATGTTAAGGAAAAAATTATCGAATGAAGATTTGGAAAAGTTTATACAGAGCATGATCAGAATCACCTGTAAGCCGCTGAAATCAAACCCGCAGTTAATCTGCATTAAGACAAAGTCCATGGATTTCAACCACGCAGACATAGACGCCCGTTTGTTTCCCGACATGAAACATCTGTTCCTCTACCGAAATGGCAAAGAAACCATACAGTCGTTTTATCACGCCTTTGGGTTTTTGCCCATAGCCAGACTTTTCCATGGGATGCAGACTAGTCGCCTTGCCCATCGGCTCTTTCCGAACCAAGCTAAATTCTTTTGGAGCATGCTTATGGTTCCTGATCTTCCTTGGCTTCAAGATCCAGAACTAATGATTAAGACTACCATGGTTGGCATGATGGCGTGTCATTGGGCAGTACAGTGTCATACTTATATCCGCTTTAAGGAAGCAGGTATGGATATCAAGGCCTTTAAGTATGAGGATATTCTTGAGAACCCACAACATGCCTGTGAGAAGTTGCTAGAATACTGTGGCTTACCCATGGAATACACTGAAGAGGCCTGTAACGCCCTGAAACACGATTCCCAACGAGGCATGCTACGATCAAGGAAAGACACGAAAGATAAAGACAGCAAATACCTTATCAAGTGGAACAATCCTGATGTGTTAGCAGAGGTAAATTACTTTTGCGATCAGGTAGGAATTACACGTATAGGAGAACCTACTCTTTTGCCAGATACCATTTCTTCGCTGTCTTCTTAAGAATCTTGCGATCGCACTTGTCCAATCAACATCAGGAGGATTTTATTATTGTTTATTCGAGAAAATTATATACTTTTACACCGAGATGTGCACTTGGGACTGCAACAGACTTATATGATTCCTTACACTTCTTGTTATTATAAGGGACAAAGCCAATGGATTTCAGAGCATTCTAGCCCAAACTGACGAGCACCATTTTCTGCAAGTAAGCACCTTATAGATATGTTCCATCCGGATATAGCCCTACCTTTTATGTTAGCCTGCATTTTTTGATTATATGAGTCAGATAATGCAGGGGATAACAATTGCATTTGTAAGATTCTAGAACCTTGAGGAATGATGTTTATGTGGGCACATCCCGAGGGGTTAAAATAATGGTTGTCTTATGTGTTGTGCAATTATCAGATTTACATGTATATAAGTACCGGTAAGAACTGTACCAGAATTGGAAATGGAATTGGGCTATGCGGTAGTCACTTTAATGACTGGTGATGGAGCAAAGACTTTTTATGTGATATATTATTGTATTGTCTGCACACAGGTAGAGGCATATCGACTCCTTGCAAATATAAATAAAATGAGTTTTATGTTAGAAGATGAATTGGTTTTGGTTGTTGACAGTTGACTATAAATAATTTATATACTTTTAAGCATTAGCTAATTAGAATATAACAACTGCCGTACACAGAAATCCAAGCAGTGGCTTAAATCACGGTCAAGTGAAATTATGATCAGAGTCAACGAACTGGAGGTGTCAACATACATATAGTTCCTGGAAACTTTATATATTAATGGGTTTATCTAAAATGATACAAACTAAAGTGCACTTACCTGTGTAACAGGAGAAAAATGTATACCCTACCGCTAAATCAATAACATAAAAATGTCCAAGGAAAACATACATAAAACAATTTTAATGCTAACTATTTATGATGCCTACTAAACATAAGGATGCGCAATGTCCGCAGAGAATAAGAAAATCCTTTCTAAACTAATGCAATCTAATTCTGACTTAACACCTCTAGTCCAACAACATAGGGTCATGCCCGATAATAAAAAACGATAATTCAAATTAACGACGCCCATTCAGAAATAACCATTCACAAACGTAAAAATGTCACTGCATGACTCCTTCTTAGTGGCGGTTGATTAACACCAGGGCCGCTCCCGGGTCCTTGGCGCTCTCCTCAGGATTCGTAGCTCACAGCGGGCAATGGCACCGTCAGAGTATTGTCCAAACAGCACGAAAAGCTCTTTATATTCGCACGTTCCTGCACACACTCGTTGGCAATACTCTTCCCTGACAATTTTGTTTAATGTTTAACTTCAAAACTAAATGATTAAAAAGCAAATACGATGTATATTAATAGAAGAAAACGCGCGTTCGAAAGACGATTTCATGTCATCGACGTTTAACCGCCGATTCAGGATCGCAGTGTGCTTTCCCAACTCTGTGAAACGAACTGTGCGTTTTCCTCATAATCATTGTATGTATGTGTTTAATATTATATTTCCAATTTACGAACATAAAGCAAAATACGATCCATATTCTCAACGGAAAAAAGGCCTCACAAGATCGGCGCTATGATGAGATTTTGATGCTCATGTCCCAGTGTTGTTACCTATTAAATTGGACGTGCAGACACTAAAAGTTGCTCTTTATTTTTGATTATGTATGAACGAGCTTTTTCTATCACTAACTCACATACGCACGCTTTATCACGTACGGTCTTACCATTAACGTTTAGTCTACGTTAACACGTTATGGTATGCAGGCATTGGTATATTAAGCACACAAAATGGTAAAATAAAAGAGCAAAGCTAAGCGGGAAAACGAATACACCTCAATCCAGCAGGTTGCAAGGTAAGTAGAACCAAGGACATTGAATATACGTTTTTGTATCTGTAACTAGACCAACATATACAGTACAAAATAACTGAGAGTTATTTGTTAAACTATAGGCAAGTCCAGTCGGAGAGGCGATAAGATTTCTGTCCACTTAAAACGTTACGTATATGTTTATGCTTCTTACTTAATGTCCCAAGGAACAGGGGAGAGTTGTCCATTCCGTGCCACTTAAGGAATAAATGCTTCTGCATCCATACTTATTAGATATACAGACTTGACATTTAATATGGAATATTTTCTAATCATTTGTCGTCAGTTTTTTCCCATACTTATTAGATATACATGTATGATGACCCCCACGGGTATATACACAGTGTACTGTATATCTATATCTTCATTCACACGCAGCCAAAAGTGAATTCGTCCAATTTACTTCTCATTAGAGCCCGTGAAAAAGTTAAACTAAAGTGTGAATCAATTTGCTGCAAACAACTACTAATTTTGAAGTAAAGAAACTATGCAATTGGACGGGTGCCAGACCGATTTAGTCTTCCGAACTTCTGCTCCGTGGTCACCATTGTTTGCTAAACTTCAAACTGCAAAAAAAGTGAAAAATGCTTACCTCGTGAAGACGGATTTTGCCGCTGGTATTATGTTTTGGTTTTCGTAATCACCGCAAGTTGGCGCTGGTGGGAAGCGAGGTGGTACGATAACAATACCTGGTACAGAATGGGTAATGTTCCCCTATGATGCTGTGCACATTTCCCAATAGGCCTATAACCGTTGCATGAGCGAATATTATTAGTTTATATATGAACAACGCTACGTCGTATACACGGTAAGTTGTTTCTAAGACAATGATTTCCCTGAATGCAGAATGCAGTATCTAGGGAAGGAGTATGAGCTAGGATGGGGTGAGAATGGTATGGAGGGGGCATTTAAAGGCTTTGCGCCATACCGTCAGAATGGCCTGAACGGAATATTTTCTTCAGAAAACATGCCCAACTAACGATATCTTTATCCAAATACATCTACACAAATTAAAAGCTCATTTTTTTTTTTGGCTTTTAAAAACGTCCTATTTGCTCGGCCTGGGAGTTAATGAGCTACGTGGCCACGTGGTCCGATAACGACAATCGTGCCACCGGAGAACAGAACGTGCTTAGCTGTCAAACTGAGCTCCATTGTCTACCTGTAAGATGACTTCTCTGGCTTCTGATAAAAGTTTGTACTCATTCAAATCTCTAAATCCCCGTGAAGCTGTGTAAAACCATTTCCCGTCTAGTCAATTCTTTAACACGCAATTAATTATGGTTATCCCAAGTTGTATAAAACACTGCATTTGAATGAGTTAAGGGTACTGTTGATTATTGCATATGAGGCCCATGTTATTTGTGAAATTCAATTAATTTTATTAAACCGCTAACACTCCGTCTTGCATACTTTTATTAAACTGAGGTAAACAATGCCCGTTACCTTTACAAGTCTTATCTTAATCATCCATCTAACTGGAACTTCCTTTACCTCTTAGTTAGAGGGTTAAATGGCATTCAATTCTCCTGTAGCGAGTATCTATTTATCTCAGGTAAAAATCTACCTGTGCGTTAGTTTCAAAGAGCAGCTCCCACAGACTTGGGGGTACTAGATAAATTCTGAACACCAGGTTTATCGAGGAGCTAGAGAAACAAAGGAAAAATTTTTCCTGCACAGCTTCATAGGAATTTTAACATGGACTTGATCCAGCTTAGACCTCCAAACTAACAGGGTGACATGAGCAATTTTCACAAACAAATAATAAAACTATATTTCAGTTAGCCTCCTTTTAGATAAATATACCGGTCTGGGTAAATTAGAATATTTATCAAATCGCGAGAATATTTTTGACTTAAATGATGATTTTATTATTAATGGAAATTAAAGGTACATACGAACCGAGCATCGGTGGAGTGTGGATTCCCAGTAACACATGTAAACCACTTCTACTAGATTCTTATATGGCTCTAATAAATTCGACATGCCAAGGGATAAACTGAATAGATCACTCGATCAGCCATAAAAGACCTTTAGACTGCTCCTTTCTTTCAATTTATGGTTGTAAATTTAACCTACTTCCGTGACCTACTTTCCTACCCCATTGACATACAGCTTAGAATGCCAGCAGAAAAATCTGTTCAAACATCATTTTCGGGTAAAATTAAACAATGCCTTTTGGTAATTCTCTTAGTTATACTACTTGAAACTATATGCTGGCATTTGGTTGGTTTTTGTGACACAAAATTGACTTTGTATGCACCTTTAAGCTACTACATGTATATGAGGTACATTTGCTGTAATTACGCTGTCCTTCATGTTTTGCGTTAGTCTACATTTTGCTGTACGTGCTTGTATTTTTTTTAATCTGTGCGTACAACTTTTGCAGGTCTGGTAACTCCCCTGTTATGTGATGAAAGTCTAAATTTGGCAATTAGTTCCTTAGCTGAATAGAATTGCAGTGTAAAAAATTCAACAAGATGTTGGCGCAATAGCCCTTTACTCTTTGTGGGTATTTCCCCCGTCAAAGTTTGTCTATTTATCTAAAAGTATCTTTCAATCTTTGCTCTTTTTCCTGTTTTTCCTCAACACGTTTTCTTCCAAGGAAGTAATGCCTGGGCAAACGCATGCTTAAAGATACCCTGAGAGCAATTTCTGTTATTAATGTTCGCGACCGTGTTTGATCACAATTGTTTAAATATTGATATTTAATGTCATTTACAAATTCCAATAAAATAACCCCATGAAATAAATGAGATATATTGAGAAATATTAAAGCCCACCAAGACGAGTTTGATACCTGTTATTATCTGGCTTGGGGATTGCAGCAGTGCATAATTAGCAGGTTTTATTGTTAACAAGCTCTTGGTCAACTACAATGTATTTAAAATGCATCAACAGTTAGTAAGCTTGCCAACTGAAGACAGGTAATCTAAAAGACTATTAGCTTTTGATGTGATCTAAAACACCTGAGGTGACCGAGATCGCGAGCATCGCAACTATTGTCACCGAAGTTAGTAAGTCACGGAAGACCGTCACAGACAAAGAAAGATTGTCAAGGAGTGCTGCAATTATGGTGAATCCCACGGCAACACACTGAGGCATGAAGAAAATTGCTCAACTCCGTTCAACACAACTTTCTTAAACTATTGTCTGTATGCACCATGCAGCTCAGGTAAGTATCATAGACCTTTATCCTCCTTGTCGTCTCAGTACCCATGACCCAGATCTGTTGCTTCATTTATGCAAGGTGAGGTTTACTAAAACGCTTTTTTTCTACTAATAGATTGTTTTCATAAATTCTTAATCACGGGGATCGATTAAAACATACCTGTAGTGAATAGATTGAGTGCTGAATAGTCAAAATTCGAGAAATGGATTTTTGTGGGTCTATTCTCCTGACATACTCCGAACCACCAACACCACGAGCACTGACCTTCCACTGACTATTGTATCCTCCGAATGGTTAGCCCCGTGCACCTCCACAAAAGCACCAACTATGATTTTGCCCCTACTCGCCTATACGCATAAAAGATTTACGTAATTGCACATTAACTAAGTATTGGTTCGGGGGCGCTGAAGAGCCCCCCCCCCAAAAAAAAAAATTTAAAAAAAAAAAAAAATTTAGAGGGCAATGGTGCCATTTGGTACGGGTTGGAGCTTGATTCAGCTTATCAAAATTTTCAAGAGGGAACCAAAAATCGAAGGGGGGGGGGTTCAGGCCCCCCGACCCCCCTCTAAATCCGTCACTGACAGTCAGTTGGAATTGGAAGCTCATCAAATAATTGTTCAATCTATTCGTCTTCAGCAAAAAACACCGGTGGATTTCCTAGGAGATTTTAAAGATTTTGTACCAATTGTCAAGTCTCTCCTGTTAACATCTGCACCAACACGTCTTCTTTTATTTCCCATATATTCGTAAAGTCGTCACCAGTTTTTCTTGTATTAGACAACATCAGGGGATGCGTGTTAATCTGATTGCATTCAGCGAGAGAACCGGCGGAGGCGAGTAGATATACGTCGAACAATAGTTTCATTGGGAATGAGCCAGTAAACCCAATACAAATAGAAATAACACGAAAAATAGGAGTAGATGTATTATGTTAAAATGTTATAAATATAACAGATGATAATGTAAATAAACCAGTGGACATATGCAATTAGATAAATATCAACGAAATGCACGACATTTTTCTCCTTTTCGGTGTTTTTTCCTGTTTTTTTTAACTCGTTATTCTTAAAAGTGGTTGATATTTTGCAAAAGTATAAAGAATATTTTTTCATTTCCCCGGCTATCACTATCTAGTATGTATTTTTCAGAGAAAATTAAGCTTTTCACTTGGATCATGTTCTGCATATGTCGATTTATTTTCGGCAGAGTTCAACGTTTGTGGTGGAGAATCACCGGAACCGCTAAAACACTTCGTCAAATAAAAGATGGCCAGTTGTACGAAAAATCAGCCCATGTCAGGCATATCATCTGGAAGTGTAAATGGGATGAGTTATCTCCGACCGACCCTTCCAAATTTATCACCACACATAGTCATTTTGACCACCCACGATGTATACGGGAGACGATGTGAACTTAACCTTCATAGATGAAAACGAAGCTTACTTTGCTCAGATGCCCTTGTCAGTAAACATATTAAGTTCTGATCTGAGTCCTTTCTTATTCGCTGCGATATTCAACAACGTGTATCGAGTGATAGTCATGCCAATTTCATCATTTCACAGAATCGCAGATGAAATTGGTGATCCTAAAACTAAAGTGCTTCTGCTGTCAAACACTGGGCGTTGTGGATCAACGGCAGTCACACAAGTCTTGGAATCGGTCCCGAGGGTTGTGACAATGAGCGAACCCGACAGTTTCACAAATATCATTATGCTAAGGGAAAAATTATCGAATGAAGATTTGGAAAGATTTATACAGAGCATGATAAGAATCACGTGTTAGCCGCTGAAATCAAACCCACAGTTAATCTGCATTAAGACGAAGTCCATGGATTTCAACCACGCAGACATAGACGCCCGTCTGTTTCCCGACATGAAACATCTGTTCCTCTACCGAAATGGCAAAGAAACCATACAGTCGTTTTATCACGCCTTTGGGTTTTTGCCCAGAGTCAAACTTTTCCATGGGATGCAGACTACTCGCCTTGCCCATCGACTTTTACCAAACTTAGCCAAATTCCTTTGGAGCATGCTTATGGTGCCTAATCTTCCTTGGCTTCAAGACCCAGAACTTATGATTAAGACTTCCATGGTTGGCATGATGGCGGGTCATTGGTCAGTGCTTTGTCACAATTATATCCGCTTTAAGGAAGCAGGTATGGACATCAAGGCTTTTAAGTATGAGGATCTTCTTGAGAATCCACAGCATGTCTGTGAGAGGTTGCTGGAATACTGTGGCTTACCCCTGGAATACACTGAGGAGCTCTGCAATGCCCTGAAACATGATTCGCAACGAGGCATGCTTCGAT